>NC_136429.1:236545956-237145956 GCF_052849685.1 Lactuca virosa
GAGTAGACACACAAATACAAATCACATAAAAAATTCACAAAGAAAACAAGTTTAAAGTTTTTTGTGTTGGTTTGAGGGCTTTGAATAATTTTTTGAGCCATGATATTATGTTGAAGTTTTTAATTTGTAAGTTTGTTATATACTAATTCTTTTATGTATTTTCTTGATTTAAGTATTTTTTTAAGAAAATCATTGTATGTTGTGGTTGAAATTTTAATGTAAATTAGATTAGATTCATGTTATCGATCATATGTTATGGAATGTGATATATATAATATTTAATTAACTATTGTATACATGCTTGTATGTTCATGTTGCTTCAAAACAATAATTAATTAAAAATTATGGATATGTCATATTATCCATGTAAGCCTTTTTTAAAATGCAAATTGTCAATCTTATCACTTTATATTTTAATATATGTTTGACATTTTAATTATAATAAAAAGTTCTTTTGAAAAGTTTCTTTCACTTATTAATAATAACAAGTGGTTTTAAAATTAATAAGCAATAATTATAAATAATAAAATCAAATTACATGGATATGTTATATTATCAATGCAAGTCTCTTTTGAAATGCAAATTGTCTATCTTATCACTTTATTATTTAGTGTATGTTTCACATTTTAATAATAATATTAAGTGTTTCTTAAAAGTCTTCTTTAACTTATTATTAATAATAAGTGGTTTAAAATTAATGAATAACAATTTTAAATGATAATAACATCAAATTATAAATTACATGTAGCTATAAATAAATTGTATTTTGAATGAACATCATTATTTAAATTAGAAAATGATCGCATAAGTAAAAGTATAATTAATCAATAATAATAATTGTTAAAAATAATACTAAATAGATAATTATATTGAATTCTATTAATGAGGAATGTGGGTTGATGTCAATGAATATTATTATTCAAAATAATTGAGATTATATATATATATATATATATATATATATATATATATATATATATATATATATATATATATATATAATTAGTGTAAAAATATTATCTCAAAGTTAATGTCAATTACATAACCATTTTAAACATATATTTTTCAATATTTTAACAATATATTTTTAATCTTCAATGCGCAACGCGCATGAATTTCCTTTCACCACATTCATTTGAAACTCCCATGACTTTTCAATTTCTTTCTAATAATGATTATAAGTTGGTTAATAAGATTAAACAAATATTAAACCTAAAGTGCAATTATATATAAACTAAATTTCAATATTAAAAGAATATCTTTACTTCTACTTATAAAGTTATGTTTTTTTAACTTTTAATATATTATACTTAATTTATTAGTTTTAATATATTGTTGGATTTAAACCATTATTATTTTAAGCTACAACTTTTGAACAATTTGTATAAAATACTTAAATTATAAATTTTAAATATAACATTATAGGATCCACTTAAATATAAATTTTAGTTTAACTTAAACAACCCAAAGAATATTTTGTAAATAGCTAAAAGTGATAAATTGTAGTGTCTTTCTAATAATGATTATAAGTTGGTTAATAAGGTAAAATAAATATCAAACCTAAAGTGTAATCATAAATAAACTAAATTTCAATATTATAATAATATTTTTTCTTCTATTTATAAAGTTATGTCTTTAACTTTTAACATATTATAGTTGATTTATTAATTTTAATATGTGGTTGTATGTAAACCAGTATCAGTTTAAAGCTACAATTTTTGAACAGTGTTGAAAAAATACTTAAATTGTTAGTGTAAATATAACATTAGAGTGTCAACTTAAATATAAATTTCAGTTCCACTTAAAAAACCCAACGACAATTTTGTGAATAGTTAAAAGTGATAAGTTGTAGTGCTAAATGCAAAAACAAAATTATAATATCAATTTAACTAAAATATTTCCTATAGATAATTTCATAATCGTTAAAAGTTTTCAAATAAGTAGCTTAAAATAAGTTACAATAACAATAATTAAAAATAACTATATATAAATGATTATAATGTTACCTTTAAAATCAAAAAACAATGTTTGATGTTTTAAATAATTATAATGATAGAAATTAAAAAGTTAAGCAAATAAATTTAAAAAAATTAATTAACAATAACAACAACAATAAATAATATTAAACCATATATTATATTTAATTTTATTCATGAGTAACTCGCGAGTAGAAATCATTCAAACAATTGAGATTATGCAGTTATAGTAGATGTATACACTATCATATAATTTAAAATAATCAATATATTATATCAATTTAGTATATGAATTATTATATCAAATTTAATAACAACGTATTGTTATATTTAAAAAAAACATAGTTGATTTGTAAAGATTTCAACTATATAGGTGTTTCTGCGCAACGCGCGGGCATTCGCCTAGTGTTAATATAAAGGTAAGTATATTCTCGTGTTTAACACCTCTGCCATTACAACCACCACCACCACATCCGCCACCAACCATCATATTCATATATAAATAATCACTTGAGAACAGACACATACTTATTCATATATCGATATACTTATATATTCAAATGTTAATATAAAGGTAAATGTAACGTCGCAAAAATAGTAAGTAAAAATTTTATTTTTAAATAAGTCAAAACCATTCATTCGTTTGTTTCAAATTACAATCAGAGTATCAACATTCTCGTAACTCAGAGTAAAGTAAAAAAATAGCTAATGTGAAATAAATCTCCAGGGGACGAAGTGCGATTAAGTCGGACCCTTTCCTTTGGAACCAAAAGTACCTGCAAACATTTAAACATAAATCGTAAACACAAAGCTTAGTGAGATCCCCGAAATACCACATACCATACATAAGATAGCGAATGCCATGAGCCGAATCATAGTCTTACAGTCACTATCTGCCATGAGCCAAATCATGGTCTTTCCTTGCAATGCCGATGACCAAAACCTGGTCTTACATACAAGTGTTAGGGGCCACCACTTGGTCTTCCATGCAAGTATCACGAAGAAAACTAACATCCTACATACAAATGCCAGGGGCTAAACCCTCGTCTTACATACAACTGCTAGGGGCCAACACCTGTTCTTTCTTACACATGCCAGGGGCCAACATCTGGTCTTCCATGCATGTATCACGAAGACAACTAGCATCCTACATAACATAGTGAGAAGACTCGCCTTGCAGACGTAGTGACCAACTAACGACTCTCTCTTTCTCAACCAATGAACGGGTTCTATACACCTCCTAATAAACCATATAAGGTAAACCATTAGTTTACCTTCTAAAAATAGCCAATTGACCAAAACTCAAACAAGTTAAAAGTCAACGGTCAAAATCAAAGTCGATAGTCAAACTCCTCATCAGCTAACCTCCACGTCGTGGCCAACCCATGGCTACGCAGTGGCTAACAACTCAGTCCCGATCTATTCAGTTTAGTCGCAGATAACTCGATCCCTACGTTGTGACACACATGCCTCAACATAGTGGCTAACTCCAGACAAAATAGTCAATGATTCCCTCATTGCCACATCGTGATATCCTTCATGCCATGTCGTGACCACTGATTTGTGAACAACTTAATAGATTGAGTCCTTAATCCATTAAGCCTTCAACTCCAACTTTCTAGAAAGCTTTTAGGGACTCCAAAGGCTCAAAAAAATCCAAACGTTATGGACAAGCATGCCCAATGCATGTCTCTCTCTCATATATGTCAAAAAATGGTGAAAATGGGGTCAAAACCCCCATGCATGAACTTAAAACTACACAACTTTTCAGATCTGAAACATCTAACCATTTACGGACCACGATGACCAATAAAGTTGCCAAATTTATTGAATCTATCCATTCAACACATCATGAGCATGAAGAAGAAGAATATAAACCTAGATCTAGAAGAGGATAACCAACAAGATCAGAAAAAGGAAACTCCAAAAGGTCCAAAAGTTGCTCAAATGAAATCTCTAAGCTTGCCAATAGTTTCTCTACACCACAAGGATCTTCTTATTCCTTCCAAATGCACCAAATGTAACACTCGATTCCAGATATGAAATTATTTCCGAATTGTGCATGATTCCCCTATGGCCACGGCGTGGTGAAGCCTCACCACGACGTGACGATAAGCCTTTGGGCTATGGAGTTTAATGGACCACTACGGTGTGGTATGTTGCACCACGACGTGGTGGCAGATGATGGAGAAAACCCAAAAGTTTAAGGGTTGAGCCCTATTTAAGGATCCTTAACCCCCCTCACATCCTCCCTCGCATCAGCCTCCATTCCCCCAAATCGTTCCTTGCAAACCCTAATCATTTTGCTCCATTTTTGAGGTAGTTTGGTGCTTTTTGAAGCTAAAGAAGGAAGAAAGAGGAGGAAGGAAGCAAAGATCAAGAAAGTAAGTCCCAATTCTTCACCTTGGCACTCTTCTAGACATTTGTAAGTGTCTAAGACTCGATTTTTATCATTTCAAGTTGTTAGATTTTGATTTTTGTCCCTTTAGTTTCTTTTTCTTGAATGTTGGAAGGGTTAGACTTCATAAAATTTGCAACTTTATGAATCTCCAGGTCAAGATGAGCTAGTAGTGTCTTGGATCTGGATTATAATCAAGTGTTGATGTCATGCATAGAGATTAGCTCATAAATCCTCATTTTGACATAATATGGGTTCAAGACATGCATTGGACATGTATGTCTATAAAGCACCCACATTTAGGATGGTTTTGGTGTTAGTATCACTTCTAGAAAGGATGGACTTTGGACTTTAGGGATTAATTGCTTCTTGGTTAAGCCCTTGTATTATTAAGCGTTATGGATTGGGTTGTGGACCTTTTTAGGTAGTACCAATGGATAAAGTTGGAAACTTTATCCTTCTAGATCGCATTTTGGTCTAGATCTGAGCTTTAGAGCTCTTGGAGTCGAAGAAAATGGCTGAACGTATTAAGCTATTGAAACATAGAAACCACGACGTGGTTGCAGGTCAACACGACGTGTTGGCTGGAGTTTTCCCAACTGTTTGGATGCTGGCGGAACACGATGTGACCAAGGGGCAACACATCATGTTGGGTCAACATGGACTGTTGACTTTGACTTTTGACTTTGAGCAAGTTTAACCTAAGGGGTATTTGAGGTATTTTGAGTTGTATCTAAGGATTGGTCACTATTTGGTGAATAGGTGACCGGTAGAGCTAATATTCGGAGCTGAAACCTATTCAGCTACTGTTCAGATTCGGAGTTGAGTTTCCGCATCATGTTTAGTGGGTCGAAGGAACCAATGCTGGACCATGATTTGTTATGTTAAAATACTAGATGTCTGTGTTGGATTAGGTGTCTAAGCCCATAACTATTTTGGCATGTACTTGACCCAATTATGAGCATGGCCCTTTTGGGTTGCCTTCACCATAGCAACTGATAGGATGAATTATGAAGAAAGAAGATTAATTATGATTTATTAATTTATTATGTGAATAATATATTAAAAGAGAAATCATATTATTTAATTAATATTGATCAAGAATTAATTTAGAATTAATTTTGTGGTCAAAAGAGATTAATTAAATTAAGGGGACTGATACTGTAATTACAAGATAGTTACAAAGTTGGGCTTAGGATCCATAAGGAAGCAATGGACGAACTCTATATGTGAGTCCATATAGAAATCGTCCAAGGGGCCTTCTGGAAGGATCTTTGGGCTGCTTAAGGACTAAGCAACTGGATTAGGGTTTCCAAGTTGAAAACCTAGTAGCCTCAACTATATAAGGACCCCTAAGGCTCCAAAAAATGTGGCTAAGCATTCCTAAGAGTATCTTGGACGTTTTTGGTGCCTCTCCTCTCTCTCTCTCTCTCTCTCTCGCTCTCTCTCTCTCTTGTTCATCCTTGTTGCTAATGGTGTTTGTGACTCCATTAGAGGTGCAACACTTGGGGCACTAAGCTTTCAAGAGTCAAGATCAAGAAGGATTGTGATTTTTATTGCTACATAACAATCAAGGTAAGATCTAAATCCTAATCTTATGTTAATTTCAATAATAGTATGTTAGATCTAGGGTTTATGAGATTTGGATGATTATTGCATGTACAATTAGAAAAACTAGATCCAAAGCTTTAGGGTTTGCATGTGCACCATAGGATTGATGTAATGCTCAAAACCCATTAGTGGTATCAGAGCATAGGCTGTTTATCTATTGTATTTGATGCTATGATTAATCGTTCAAAGCTGAAAATCGCGAAAATCCAATTCTGATGGCTGGACTTGCCAAGTCCATATGTGAACTCGCCGAGTTCACTGGCAACTCGATGAGTCCAATGTTGGCTCGACGAGTCAGAGGATCATATGCCAGATTTTTCAGGATTTTGACCTATTTTGGCTTGGGATAATTACCAAAAACGTTTTTTATTGATAAAATCTGATTTTGATTATATTGGTATGATTATCCTAACCCAAATAGAAGATAATTGTCATAAATAAGATAATTACTTGTTTTATAAGATAAATTTAATTATTTGTATTTTTGATTTGAATTATTTTGAAAGGAAATTGAATTAGGTCAAATTTAGATAATCACCAATTATTTGATTAATTGAATTATTTGTAATTTGATCTAGAAGGTTTTGAAAAGTTTCAAAACTTGCACTCAAGTTTTGGAATTTAAAATTTAATTAAAAGGTATTAATTTTGAAATATTAAATTCTAAAACCCTAGAGCTTTGAAAAGTTCAATTTACACCCTTATGGTTTATTAATTTAATTAAGAGTTTAATTAAAAGAGATAATTAATAAATCATAATTATATGGTTTAAGATTAATCAAATTAAAGGTCTAATTTATTAATAGTTTAAACCACTTAGTATTTTAAAAGTATAAAATACACCTTATACTATATAACATTTAAAAGTTTAACATATTATGTAACAACCAAAAATTTCAACCAATTTAAAACATTTTATTTCATTCAAAAACCATTAAGTTCATACATCTTGTTTTCAAAATAGTTTAGACATTAGAGTATCCCCCAGAACCATATCACATAAATCATAAAACATGAGGAGCTGTACGATCACGCCTTCGCCTTGCCACGATCTCCTGAAGTACCTGAAACAATAAACCACAAATGTAAGCCCGAAAGCTTAGTGAGTTCCCCCAAAGTACCCATACACACATAAACATACGCATACAACAAAAAACAACATACTATGGGTCCAATCAACCTTCCGGTTGGAATACCCCTGGCCCTCAACCATCGGGTTGGAATGCCTACATACTACGAGCCCAATCATCCTACCGGGATGGAATACTCTCGGCCCACAACCATCGGGTTGGAATGCCCATACACCTATACGTACAACAATAACTACTATGGGTCCAATCATCTCGCAAGATGGAATACCCCAGGCCCCTCAACCATCGGGTTGGAATGCCAACATACTATGAGTCCAATCATCCTACCAGGATGGAATACTCCTGGCCCACAGCCATCGGGTTGGAATGCCCAATTTCCTATACATACAATAACTACTACTATGAGTCCAATCATCCCTCAGGATGGAATACCCCAGGCCCTCAACCATCGGGTTGGAATGCCAACCTACTACGAGTCCAATCATCCCACCTGGATGGAATACTCCTGGCCCACAACCATCGGGTTGGAATGCCCCTACACTAGCAAACATGCACACATAACAGGCAACCACATAACACTCTACAGAACCAACATACTAGGGCCCAATCATCCTACCGGGATGGAATACCTTCTGCTACTGCTCAACATATATATCCCGCAGGTAACCTCCTACCAGCGTACATAAGGCAAGACCAACTACAGGTCTATAAATATAACCACTACCCAACTACCAGGGTGCTGATCCAACAAAACTTACCATCACTTAACTACCTTATCCTCCAAGATACTAAGCTAACAGAGCATAACATCATATCATTATCCTATCTACCAGGATACTAGCAAGCATATCATCACATAAGCATAACAAGCTCTAAACAACAATTCAAAGGGCCGGCCTTGGTGCCTTAGACCCTTGAGTACAGTGAGGATAACTTACCTGAAACGAAGAACCGAACCACGAAAGCACACTCCCGAAGCACTGCTCTAAACCCCAACACCTATTGCCATCAATGGACCATTGACATAGATAACCAATTACCATAACACCCATGAAGGTCAAAGTCAAAGTCCAGGCCAAAGTCAAACTTCATGACTGACTCTACTCGCCGAGTCAACCCGTTGACTCGTCGAGTCCTTATACTCTGAAAACTCTTAGAACACGACTCAACTCGCCGAGTCACCCCAAGACTCGTCGAGTCCAACGATCTCCGAGTCCCATCCTGCTCAACTCACCGAGTCACCTCCCGACTCACTCCTTCGAGGTTTAACCAGAAGAGATTGGGGTTCTGCGACCAGACTCGCCGAGTCCAAGAACAGACTCGCCGAGTCCAAGGCAATCTTCAACAGACTCGCCGAGTTGTTCTTCCAACTCGCCGAGTCCATGCACATGTTCATACAACTCGTCGAGTACACCCATGTGACTCGCCGAGTCTCTCTAGTTCTCAATCCATACAGTGGCTTTTCAAACCATGCAGGGGCTCCAATCCATAGATCCACTCTTCTACAGTCTAACCCTCACATAAAGTGGCAAACTTTACGTGAAACCAAGGATATATAGGCCCAAAACACTCTAGGGATAGGGTTAACGACTAGGGGGCTTCACCAACAACTCTTAGACAGGAGCTTTATGACATTTTGGACCATCACAAGCCTAGATCTGAGGTAGCAACCTCAGATCTAAGCCTCTAACTCGAAATAACTCTCAATCATACAAAAAATTCCCCAAATCTCAAATGATAAAAGATCTAGATGCAAAAGAGCCCAAGCAACAAATTATTACCTCCAATATAAGCTCTAACTGAAGTAGATCCCGGATCTACACCACTCCTTTGCAGCAAGCCTCTTGATCTTCAAGCCTCTTTCCAAGATTTCCTCCTCCAAAGCTCTATTCTCTCTAATAATGGAGGCTCACTCGATTTTAGGGTTTCTGGATCTCAAAAGGGTAGTAAAGAGGCTAAGGGTGGGTTATAATGTTCTTTATATAGGGCACAACCCCTGTGATTAGGGTTTTCTCTCTACAGCACCAACTCGTCGAGTCCAAGCCGCCGACTCGGCGAGTTGGCCACTTAAACCGCGACAAAATCCCGCTCCGACTCGGCGAGTAAGCAGACCTACTCGTCGAGTCCCTTCTTTTATTTACACTTTAAGCCCTTCAATAATACTTTTGGAATTTGGGATGTTACAACTCTCCCCCACTTAAATTAGGCTTCGTCCTCGAAGCCTACTACAGTATACGCTCCAGAACAAACCCCTTGCACTGCAGACTCCAATTTCTCAATGAACTCAGGTTCTTGCAAACCCTACTACTGCATCTCTCTTACAACGACTTCTTCTCGCGTGGCATCCTTGCCACTACTCCAAGCCGACCATCGGCCTTTCAACTCAATAGCACCACATATCAACCATGTATCACCCGATGATACTATCCCTTCATATCAGGGACGCACTTCCGCGCCCTGCGAACGCTAGATACCACAATCACCCACTGAGCTCTGCTGAGACACTAATCCATCTTCCTTCGCCCAAAATTGGCGATAACCCGGATAACTTGCAACCTGGAACGAATCCTGTTCCCCCTATGGATCTATCCCTTACGCGCTGACAACCCTCGGGATTAGGGTTTTCTCTCTACAACACCAACTCGTCGAGTCCAAGCCGCCGACTGGGCGAGTTGGCCACTTAAATCGCGACAGAATCCTGCTCCGACTCGGCGAGTAAGCAGACCTACTTGTCGAGTCCCTTCTTTTATTTACACTTTAAGCCCTTCAATAATACTTTTGGAATTTGGGATGTTACATATTATATATGAATGAGTAAAAGGTCAATCTTACTGTTAGTAGGCCTCATTCACGAAGCTGGTCTATAAGGGGTGTTTAAGGAAATTGCCTATTAAATGACGATTGAATGGGTATCCACTCTTACCCACCGCACTCTTGACTAGTGGAGGGTCGTTAGCCGAACGGGTAGGATAAGACACAACCTTCCATTATAAGTATAATGAAATACGAAGTAACTAAACACTTTTATAAATTCCCAAATCTCATTTACTTTAGGAAAAATGTGGAGTTGGTGCTAATCCATGAAATTGCACATTGCACCTTATTGGTCGTTAGTGGAGCATGTGTGGTTAATCGGCACACTAATATGGGACCAACAAAGGATGGAAATGGGTAGCTCGTAGATTATCATAGATCAATGGAGCGTGTGTGGTTAATCGACACATTGATTAGGTGATAGACATCTTCGAGAGTACCAAGCTAATTTGCATGGTTATCCACACCTTGTTTGTGATCCTCGGCATCCCAGTCACAAACATGAAGGGCATAATCGAGATTAAACATGCCATTGAAAAGATTAATGAGTCTCAAAAGATCTAGGAGTTTCAATTCATTTAAAACTTAAATTTCTTTTTCGTTTTTCATGGTGGAAATTGGTAAATCGTCATTTACCTACCTTCAAATATTCTGCAGCTGGATTACGGCATCCCTCTTCCGAGTTGTAGAAAATTGTGTTGGATCCTAGCCTTAATATCTCATTTGGGTGTTTTATTAAGGACTCAATCAACTAACTTGAATTTTCTCCCCTTATAGATGTCTAGTTATGACAACTATGGTCTTCCCAAATCCTGTGGAAAAGGTTTCCCTCATAAAAGTGGAAGTCCACGTAACGATCAAGGTGAAAGATCAATCCCTTGTTTATGGTTAAGTGGAACTTCACTTCCCACCTCCTCTAATTATTCTCCCTGACCCACAAGTTTGAAGACTTGAAAAGTTCAAGATCACTCAAGCCCTATTGGCAAAAAGACATGAAAATGGAAAGTCTGTATGTGCTCACGTCTTGGACATGAAGTTGCATTTTGACAAATTGGGAAAGTTGGGTGTCGAAGTCTCACGGAAGTTGGCTGTTGACTGGGTTCTTCAATCACTTCCTGACTCATATAGTGAGTTCATTAGAGAGTACTATATGATGGACCACGACATGACCCTCATTGATTTGACTTATTTACTTATTGCTGCTGAATCAACGATGATTTGGCACACCGATCAAGCAAATATGTCTGGTAAATCAATGTCCCAAACTTCCATGGACATTGACAATGACAACATTAGAAGTCCAGAAAGGTTTTCTCTAGGCAAGAGAAATGCTAAGTATGAGATTGTCCCATGTACTATTCCAAAAAAGTCCATTTGTTTCTATTTCCAAGAGAAGGGGCATTGGATGCGGAGCTGCCATATTTACCTGATAGATCACGAAGATGGGAGAGTCAAGATGCATGACTCTGCTTCAGGTAAAATCCATTATATAACTCTATTAAGTTTTCTATTTTAGATTCTTAATACATGATGTGATAAGATTGCATTTTGATGTTTTATAGGATCAAAGAAAAGAGAGGAAGCTTAAAGGAAGAAGTGAGTTGAGTCTGATCGCGAAGAAATGGATTTCGATCGCATGATTCGATGATCGGATTTTTGAGCTGCTACTTAGAGTTATGATACATTGCTTAGGAATATGTAATAGCATAGTTTTCATTTGCATTTGCGTTGTAAGGACAAGTTTTCCGCACCTTTTTATAAATAAAATAAATTTTGAGTTTTGTCTTATTTATATCCCCTTGCAATGTCATTTGTGAAAATTGATGCTTGTGTGTTTCTATTATAAGCAATATTAAGTGGATGTGATTCTTAGTTATGTTATTTATGGTAGTATCGTAATTTTCTAAGTAAGGAAAGATTCTCATCGCCCAAGTTTCAATTAGACAGAAGCTTGGAATCATATGATTTGAGTCATGTGATGTATGGAAATCTTGGTACTTAGGAAATTAATACTAATTCCTTGTTCACATAAGTATGTGAGTCAAGTGAAAAACTAGGAGATCTGGTACGCAATGTTGTGCACTGGTCAAGTCCACCACAAATAAGAATAAGATTATTCGTCATGATTTACTAAACGTCTAGTAAACGTGGAAGATTAAGTGTAATTCTGAATCATTGAAAAGTTTCAATGAATGGCAGAATGAATAAGATGAATCAATTGGGCAGAAAGATAAAAGTTTCTCCAATCTGAAAAAATGGGAGAGTACTTTAGTATCATGTTTTATGATCGTCTCATTGATTATATATGAAACCATATCACAATTGATCCTGTAAGTAAATCTTAGTGCACTAGTAAGGCTAAGAAGAGGAATCAGGAATTGTTGAAGTGGTTAAATCAAAAGGGGAATCATACTTCGTTCCAAAATCAAGTCTTAGAATCATACTCCAAGATTGTGATATTGAGTGACACGTCTTCAATAAGTTTAAAACACTCATCAAGTGTGGAGTAGGAAAGGTTTTCTTATTCCTGCACATTTGAAATTGGTAAGTTGTGATGTCTTGGTTAAGACAAAGACCGACTAAGACCAATTGTATGAAGTGTTGTCTTGATAAGAATCCGCACTAACTCTTGAGTATTTGTTTGTCAAGAAATGTTTCTTGACAAGAGAATCATATATGTCAAGAGGTTAGTGGGAGTCTTAAAAGATCTTGAAAAAGTTTCAATAAACCTATAATTAATCACTAGCACACGACTTGAGGTTTGTAACCTATCATGTTGACATATTCTTGTTTCTGTACCATTCCAGTTTTAAGTCAACTATGCATGTGATTTCTATGAGTTCTCATTTGACCGCATAAAGGCAAAGCACCTTGATCAATGGAAAGTACATTGATATGTAGGGGTGAGCTGCTTGACAAATTGGAAGCAATGGTGGGCACTCGTGCTGCCATGAGGCAAAAAACTAAGAATGAACAAGTTCTGTCCATAAGAGCTTAGATTTGTCACGAACATTATCTTATGATTATGGTTATGACAAATTCACATGGATAGGAAAACATACACTATAAAATCTAAGTATTATAAGGTTTCTCTCTGTTTCATGAAAATGATTGTGAGGAAATGCTTTCACTAAGAGAGATTTTAAGAAGATAGTAATTGTGATATTTGCATTCTCAAATTCGATTATGACTACGACATCCCTCTTCATAGTTCGAATTGTGGGATTTGGCAATTAGTTTGAACATTCGAGACTTATTGCTATAAGTTCTAGAATTGTTTAGATACACATATGAGCTATCTAAGGAAAGGTGTATGAATTAGAGAAGCTTAGATAAGGATTTGTCAAAGCATCTCGTATCAGAAATATGAACTTTGGTAAGAAAGTCAATAAGTATTGATTTCTAGAAGTCCAACTGTTTTCTGAGTACATGTCAAAGCTAGTGGGAGCATAAATGTTATGCTGGTATGGATATAATTATCATGTTAGTGGGAGCATGATTATTATTTTAAGTGTTTCAAGTTAGCAATATTAATTATAGAAAACAAAAGTTTCACTTTGCAAAGTTGCAGGGGTTGAAAAGCTGTTTTGCTATAATTAAGGGGGAGAATATTATACTTCATTTCAAAATGTAAAGGCTTGGATCGAGAAATTTTAATCAAATTTAGTCAAAGGACATATATGGATGTTATGTTGAAAAGGTTCAACTTAAAAGAATTCTATATATGGCAATATTATAGCAAGAAACTGGTAAAGCATCACGTTTTTCATGAATCGTGTCCCATACGCTTCTGGTATAGGATCGATTGCATATGCTGTAATATTCGACCGTTCTGAATTTTCTAAATGCCTAGGGCATTAAGAGGGAAAAAGGACCAGAACCAGATATGACTAGTTTTAAATTAAACAATTGTCAAGGACGATCCGAGGATTGCCAATGATTGGTCGCTTGTGGGCACTTGAAAGTATAGTAATGGATGGACCATATTGACATTATTATTACACATAGGATTCTATTAAGAATGAGTTGTCATATGGCAAATATGGAAATGTTTCCATATTGGGAGTTGGACGTTAAGAATTTATGTCTAGATTAGAAACTTTTATGCAGGAAGGATGTTCAAAGGAATGTACTTTGAATGTGAAACTTCATATCTATGGAACTGCCTTGTAACAATCCCCAATAGAGCACTTTGAGATTTCATTGGCAAAGTGTTGGTGACTTTGAAGCTTTGACATTACAAAAGGATAATTGCATAAAGTATTTAAATCTAACATATTCTAATAGCGGCAAGAATTTTGTATTCTTACACTAACGATAAGGATTTAGGAATTGTGAAATGAGTATCATTGGAAATGTGTTCAATTGATCTATTTCACAAAGTAAGGACCATAGGTAAACATAGTGTGCATGCTTGGAGCATGGGACAACTGTTGCTATAGTTCAAGTAATGAGTTGATTATCCGAAACATTATACAATGAATAATGAGTAATCAATATGGTGATTAAATAAAGGTGTTTTATTTATACTCAAGAGTTTGGGACCATATATGATTAGTATTATTCTTGTGTTTCACTTTGCATGTTTTGACTTCTTGAATAATAAGATTATTCAAACCATCCACAATCGATAAATACTTTGGAAGTAGGTATTGAAGCTAGACTGTCATGAATCTGACTGTAGATTGTCTAAAGCGTTTAGACATAGCAAAAGTCTGCTGCAGTGTTCATGAGTGCTCTTGTAATAAGATTAGAGTATTGGATTAAACCCACGCTCACTTGAATCACTTCATGGATTTTATCACGAGTGATTAGTGAGACGATAATATCTTATATTCTTGAAATAGAGACATGTGAGTTGTAGTTTACAAGTCGGTTGCGCATTGACATATGTAAACGCACCAGTAACTTGGTGTTATAAAACATATTGTTGTGTGTAATTTGATGAATGAGTACAAGCAAGCATTTGAGTCGAAGTTTATCCGTTCCTTTTACCCAAAGTTGGATAAAAACAATATCTGTGGGTCCATCGATGATTTAGTGATGACACATAAGCGCTTGGCCAAGCCTGGACTAAGTTGATGTGTTGAATTGTAGTCTGTTGTCAGTTGTCATAAATCGGAAATCGGGAACAACACATAGACTGAGAGAATGATTATAATCCATGTCTCATGTCTATACGATATCTAGAATGGAGGAATATATGATCCCATATCTAAAGAACGTGTTACTGATAAGATTAGAGTTGACAACGGCTTTTGAAAGCTACGATTGCTAATCAGGTTCTGAAGTCGTACTTGCAAAATAGTTATTAGACTTATCTAAGTGGGAGACTGTTGGATTAGGTGTCTAAGCCCATAACTATTTTGGTATGTACTTGACCCGATTATGAGCATGGTCCTTTTGGGTTTCCTTCACCATAGCAACTGATAGGATGAATTATGAAGAAAGAGGATTAATTATGATTTATTAATATATTAAAAGAGAAATCATATTGTTTAATTAATATTGATCAAGAATTAATTTTGTGGTCAAAAGAGATTAACTAAATTAAGGGGACTGATACTGTAATTATAAGATAGTTACAAAGTTGGGCTTAGGATCCATAAGGAAGCAATGGACGAATTCTATATGGGAGTCCATATAGAAATCGTCCAAGGGGCCTTCTGGAAGGATCTTTGGGCTGACTAAGCAACTGGGTTAGGGTTTCCAAATTGAAAACCCTAGTAGCCTCAACTATATAAGGACCCCTAAGGCTCCCAAAAACGTGGCTAAGCATTCCTAAGAGTATCTTGGACGTTTTTGGTGCCTTTCCTCTCTCTCTCTCTCTCTCTCTCTCTCTCTCTCTTTCTCTCTCTCTTGTTCATCCTTGTTGCTAATGGTGTTTGTGACTCCATTAGAGGTGCAACACTTAGGGCACCAAGCTTTGAAGAGTTAAGATCAAGAAGGATTATGATTGTTATTGCTACATAACAATCAAGGTAAGATCTAAACCCTAATCTTATCTTAATTTTAATAATAGTATGTTAGATCTATGGTTTATGAGCTTTGGATGATTATTGCATGTACAATTAGAAAAACTAGATCCAAAGCTTTAGGGTTTGCATGTGCACCATAGGATTGATGTAATGCTCAAAACCCATCAGTCTGTGTGACTCTTGTATGCTTACTGGGCGGGGCCCGATGGTTATTTTATATGTTATTACCTGTTATGATTATATGAATTGTATGTGGGTGGGGCCCGTTATGTGAGTTTGGGTGGGGCCCGTTATACTCATTGGGCGGGGCCTGTTATGCGAGTTTGGATGGGGCCCATTATGCGAGTGTGGGCGGGGCCCATTACACTCATTGGACGGGGCCGTTATGTGTTATGTATGTATGATATGTGATATGTTGGGGAACTCACTAAGCTTTGTACTTATGGTTTTCAGTTTATGTTTCAGGTACTTCTGGTTCCAAAGGGAAGAACTCAGGATGATTGTAGAGCACACACCATATCGTTCCACATTTTGAGATTACTTTGATATGATATGTTGATTGATACATTTGTTTTATCTGGATTTTTATGATGATGTAGTTGGAATATTGGTTTTATTAAGTTTAAAAATAATGAAATTTTTAGGTCTTATTTTTGGGACGTTACAAATTGGTATCAGAGCCTTGGTTTGAGGGATTCAGACATACTCACGGGTGTGTCTGAACTTAAATTGAGTATTTGGTAAAGTTTTTCAAAAAGAAATGTTTTAAAAAGTAAAACAAGTTTTCTAATACAAGAAAGGATGTGGTGCATGCAATCGACCGAGCTCAAGTAAGTTTCCCAAAATACCCATACGTGCTATCTGATATAACTTGATCTGTAAATCACATGCTAGTTAGGGCTAAGGATCTGCTCAGTTTTTGCATGATAGAATGCTAGGAGAGATGCCTTTGTATGCCTATTGTATGAGCTTGTAGACTGTCACACCCCCAAACCAAGGATGACGGAAACGTCCGGGGGTGGAGGACTTCATGTATAGTATCACAACAACGAGTATAATAGTCCTCAAAGTAAATACAACCATCATAAATATAATTGAAAAAGTTATACCATAGTATGTTTTTACATGATTTCAATTCAATTACACTATGATGACAAAATGAAATGTTTGACGATTTAACGTCCCATCCTCAAAAGCGGTTGATTTCCTGTTTCACTGAATTCCTGAGAATACAAATAGTTTGAAAAAGTGTCAACAATTAAGTTGGTGAGTTCATAAGAGTTTTATTTGAGAAAGAAGCCGTTTTCCTTGTAAAAAGCGATAGAGTATGATTTCAGAAAATTCAATATTTTCTTTATTAAACGCGAAATGAACTCTCCTATGTTATGCAATAATGTACCCTAGAAAGACCTGTAGATTCCTTTTATAATCACCCAGTGTATATAAGTTATATAAAATTTAAGTTAAATAAACTGTCGAATATAATGGGTCTGCCCTAGGTCCACAACCAAACAAGGAACAGGAAGTAAGGCGGGCCCACCAATTCTAGGTCGATTGCGACTAAATTCATATATAACTCTAACATGCACACATAGCAAATTATAGCTGAAGTCTAACAATTCTAGATGAAACGTAGTTTTAATATCATGAAAGCCATTTAGTATTAAATCTGGTACTTTGTCATGTATACTTTAAGAAAAATCCCTTATTTTCCTTATAAAAGTTATGTAGCCTTAAATCCCAAGACCGAGAATATGAGTGTGTGTTTTGTACTTATGATATTTATAATCGTAATGCGTTTTCCCAAAGAAAATCCAATATTTTCCTTATAAAAAGTTATGTAGCCTTAAATCCCAAGACCGAGAATGTGAGTGTGTGTTTTATACTATTAATGTTCAAGTAGTTTTAAATAGATAAGACCCCTTTTCAAAGTAGAATTTTCCCTGTAAACTTGAAAGATTGTTAACTCCCTATGTGAGTCGTTATAACCATACTATGACTGGATGACCTGCTGCGACGTTCTTCAGACGTCGGAAACGAAATGACATTTGTCACCCCCGATCGGCCGATCGGACTTATGCAAGCAGCATGGGTATGGGTTGTCAATCCCAATATAGATCTATACACAATTATCACGCTCTCCCTACAAGAGACTCTGGTTATAACTTACAGGATTTTGAACCCGTACTCTAAGAGTACGACAGAGAATGTCTCACAACTTACGTTAACTAGTTTACATATAGTTTGAGTATAAAACCTCTTCCGTGGAGGAAGTGAAATCACCTTTTTATGAAATAAATTAGTGTTATGAAATCCATAAACTATTACTATTATAGTTTATCATGTAGTATATGAAAAACCCATTTGTTTTGAGAGTAAAACCTTTTCCATGTAGTATGCTTTTATCGGAAATTTCATAAACCATACTTATTATAGTTTATTATGTGTTCGAAATGAATGGAAAAACCTTAACATGAATGACTAATTTCTGTTTATGATGGTAAACTAACAAGAATGCATCCAAACATTTAGAAACTTATTGTTATGCACTTTGCTCAACATACTACAAAGTGTTGCTAATATGGTAAGCTATGTAACTAGTTTTTGCTCGTTCTGCACTGTTTTGAAATCATCATAGAAAAATCATACGAAGTCGAAAACTAACTCCGTAAACTCTGAGAGTTTATAAAATATGTCTAGTTTATTCATAATTTTTATTATGATTTTTACAATTCTCTAACTTATGTGAAAGTGTTCATAATCAAAGACTGGTCCGAATTCGTTTCTGAAATGATAGGCCGTTTTGTAAAAATCACCATAAAAAATTGTAGAAAAATCGTATGGAGATGTGCAAGTAGTCATTTTAAAGGTATAAACCTGAACTATTTGAATATTAAACAGTTTTGAAAAATAGTAAGTTTAAGTTGGGTAAAAAAGTTTGTGAACATGTCGCAACTTTTCGGTTGTAAGCTGTCAAGTTAAGTTTTGAATATGTTTTGGTGTTTTAACTTGTATTCCCCTCTGAAAACTGAAGAAAACTAGAAAATGTAGGGGTATGAACTCACCTTGATTGATTTCTTGAAGAGTGGAAGGTTGAAGTCAAGGAGTATCAAGTCAAGAGCACTTGATGAACACGTGAAGGCTTGGATGATCCTAAGAACGATTTTTGGTGTTAAGATATGAGTCGATGATCCAAGAGTGTTATGAAATTATGGAATAACACTTGATTTTAGATGGAATACTTACCAAAAAGTGAAAAATTGACTCAAGAACACCTCAAAAGTGTGGTTGAAAGTTGAGAGAAAAGAGGCCCTCTTGATGGTTTAAGAAGTGTATAAGTGCTTGATGGTGAAGCAAATGATCAAGGAAATCCCATGCATTTCCTTATATGGAGGGTTGTTGGAGCAAGTGGCTAGGGTGAATGGATGTTTGCCTTGGTTTGTGTGATGTGGATAAGGTTGGATCAATGAGAAAGTGACACATAGGAGGCAAGTGGGCACACTTGACCCACTTGTGGGGTAGAATACTCTCCTTATTATAAAATAATGATTTTTAATTAAAAATCCTTGAAAAATAATTAAAATATGAGTTCTGGGGGTTAAAAATGATAAAAGTATGAATTTGGTGAAAAAATCCCGTCAAAAATGGGCTTAGGAAGCGAAAGTAGTCGAAAATCGGCCAATATCGACCGAACCTGCGAGCTTCGACTCTAAGAGAGTGAAAACCGAGAGAAGGGAAAGAAGGAACCGAGAGGAGGAGAAGGGACCGAAGGTGCGAGGGTCTCGGTTCGGTCTGCTGAGCTTCGGTCCGAGAAGGGTGCTTCGCTTCTGACAGGCTCGCTTCTGACAAGCTCGGTTCCTAAGAGGTTCGGCTCTAATAGAAGGGTTCGGCTCCTAAGAGGTTCGGTTCCTAAGGAGGGTTTCTGCCCTAATTAGCTGTTTTTCGATATAACTCTCCGTTTCAAGCGGTTTTTGGCCAAGTTAAGGGTCGAGATGACTAAAAAAAGTTGAGAGAGATCTTGAGAGAGATTTGGGAGAGATTTCACATACTTGGAGAGATTTGGGAGAGATTTCACATACTTGGAGAGATTTGGGAGAGATTTCATATACTTGGAGAGATTTGGGAGAGATTTCATATTCTTGGAGAGATTTGGGAGAGATTTCACATACTTGGAGAGATTTGGGAGAGATTTCACATACTTGGAGAGATTTCACATACTTGGGGAGATTTGGGAGAGATTTAACCTTAGCCATTATTATCGTATAATCTCGTAATACAAGGTTCGTGAACCCTGTTATGCTTTGTTTATGATTGTTTTAAGTCCCCGAAAGGGTCCTTAGTCGTGTTTTGATGCGTTTAACTCCCTTTTTAGGGTTTTTACATTGCTAAACACATAGATTCTTTGAGACACTTGAATTCTTGACATACAAATGCACATTTTTATACATAGAATAACTTTTAGCATACAAATACTAATTAAGTTTGACCGGTTTGACTTGTGGACTTTGACTTGTTGACTTTGACTTTGACTTGAATTTGACGGTTGTCACATAGACTTGCATGCTAGTACTGACCAGTCAGTGATAGGAAGACCTGCTTAGGTGATGCTTTGTTCTAATTAGTTGATGCTAAAATGCTGCTTGCTTTGTGCTTTCTAGGAGTTCTCACTAGCTTAAACTAACTAGTAAGAGAATATGCTAAGTTACATATTATGGGAACTAAATAATTTTAGAAGATTAGGTTTTAACTCTATTACGCAGCTCTTGTCTAAGTCCAACCGTTGTAGTGTGAAACCTTTCATTCGAAGAATTATTTGGTTTTAGTGATATGTAATGGTATTCGTGAGCTAGTTAGAGGAAGTTAGAAGGAGTTCCTTATGCAGTTGATAGCAGAGAGTGGTGTGGAGTTTTCCCTTGGAAAACCTAGCAAGAGATCTAATGTTGGGAACCTTAATTAGATGAGGGTTGATTGTATGGATATGAGGTGACTTGGCGGACTCGAGGCAATCCTTAAGGAAAGTACATATAGATTTCGAAGGTAGTATGGGCCCGTACTACTAGAAGCATAGGATCCATACTCGAGTCAAGGAGAGCAGCGATGAAACTAGGAAGCTTGTAGAGGTTGTGATCCTTCGATATATTTTGATGCTTTATATGATCTATTTTCAGTATGGTGACATTACGGGGAAGACCTGTTGGCAGTTCTGGTGCTGGAGAGGGCTCAGGCTCAAGTTCTGGAGCCAGGTAGCTAGATGATCAGATTAGGGAGTTCATCTCATCTGATATTACGCGTTGCATTATTGAGCAAATTCCTATGATCTTTGGCACGGTCAAGGAGGGTATTTTGGAGATTTTGGATGAGCAGTGTAACACTCCAAAATACCGAAGGTAAAAATTTCATTTTTAAAACAACCAAAACACCCATTTATCATTTATTTAAACACTTAAAGGTATTTTATAATAGAAACAATTATCAGAGTACAATCCCAAAATCTCAAGGTTGTGGAAAATATGGGTGTATGTGTTGCGATCAAGCCAGAACCTTCCCTTTCGAACCGGAAGTACCTGAAACCATAAAAACAACTGGAAGCACCAAGCTTAGTGAGTTCCCCAAATACCACATATCATACATAACACACGAGTCATATATATCAAACATGCAATATGAGATGCTATGTGCCAAGCATAGTCTTGCCATTATGCCACGAGCCGTATCATCGTCTTCCTTGCCAGGACAGGGAACAAAAACCTGGGTCTTACAGACAAGTGCCAGGAGCCACCTCCTGGATTCCATGCAAGCATCACAAAGACAACTAGCATACAATCTACAACTACTTATCTACTTAACTGCCAGAGTCCAAACTCTGGTCTTGCATACAGATTTGCCAGGTGCCACCTCCTGGTCTTTCATAAAAATGCCAAGAGCCGCCCACTGGTCTTCCTATAATACATAAACCAATAGGCCGACATTGGTTCCTTTAACCCAATATTATAGTGAGGAGACTCACCTTGCACTGCTGAATCATACTGATAATCCCTGGTTGCTGGTCCGATAATTCCCCGAGCTATCAATATCCAATAACACCCAATTAACAATTGGAGTCGAATCTATATCCTTCAATCCATACTTAGGGTAAATGACCATTTTACCGCTTACCTAGTTTGGCCCAAGACTAAGGCCCAATCTTTCAATCCAAAAAGGTCCAAAAACCAATTAACCATCTAAGGCCCACATATGGCCTAATTTTCCAAATTGGCTCAAAATCCCTACATGGGCCTTACCCTAAGGCCCAACAATTTTTCCTAGTCCAAACACATGCATTCTGATGGACCAACATGCCCCCAAGCAATTAAGCCTAAAAGATAGCCCAAACCCGAAGCCCAAACCTGAAGCCCAAACATGCGAGGCCCAACAGACTGAGTACGCGGGGCGTACTCAGCACGTACGCGCAATGTACTCGCTTGAAGGCTTGTATGCTAAGCGTACCTGCTTGTACGCCAAGTGTACCCACCCCCTTCAGCCCCAAACTTGATTTTCAACAGTTAATCCCTTAAGACAAAGCTCCAAAACATATATCTGACTTCCTTGAACTGGATTATCACGTAAAGTTGGTAACTTTACATTCATGCATGGCTAAATGAAGCTCTTAAGCTTAAAAAGGACTTAATAAGTGACTTAATGCATGCATGTGACCAAAAATCCCATAAAGCTTGTACCTTTATGCTTAAGGAGTCCAATACAAACTCAGATCGAAAATGATAAGCCCTTAAAACATCTTAACTCTTCCATCAACCCAAAAGGACCAAAAGCATAACAAAATAAGCTATAAAGATATCTAAACATCTACAAGCCAAGGTTTAAACTTGATACCTCAGAAAGCTTGCACAAAAGATGATGATTCTAGATCCAAAACCTTCTCACCAAGCAAGGCAACTTCAAGCTTCTCTACTTCCTTCACAAAGGCAAAAATGGGTACCAAAGTCTTCTTAATAGCTTAAGAACACCACAAAGAGGCTAAAGGGTCGATTTAGGGTTTTAGGAGGTTTGGGGGATGGTAAAGAGGCCATCGCTAAAGACTTAAGATACTTAAATATGGTACACATACTCAAAATTAGGGTTCCTTGCACCCCTCGTACGCCCAACGTACTCCTCGTATGCCCAGTGTACAAGGCCGAGGCTTCACGATCCTTCCTCCTTGGTACGCTAAGCGTACACCAGTGTACACCCAACATACTACACTTTGCACTAGTATGCCCCACGTACTCCCTATGTACACCCCACGTACTAGGGTTTCCCCTCAAACGATAAAATACTCCGAAGGCCATAACTTCTTTGTTATAAATCCGATTTGAACGCTCCTTATATGCATGAAAAGGTAACGAGAAGCTCTACAATTTTATCAACTCATACTTGCCATAAAATTTCCTAAAAAAAAAAACTCCAATTTTCCATAAAAGCCCGTGCTGCCATTTTACCAAAATACCTCTTGGCTTCAAAACCCAATCCGAACACCTGAATCATATACATTACGTCACCCACACCCAAATGGGTAATGACTCGGGATAGGGCGTTACAAGCAGTTGAGTGCCTTTCTTTTTTGAGATGATGACCTTCGTAGGGGCACGTTCATTGACCTTTAGGGAGTTTCGAGCATGTGGAGCTCCAAACTATCACATGGCGTATGGCCCTATAGGAAGCAGGAGGTGGTTAGTGGATGTTGCGAACACCTTCTACACCAACAGTTTCCCTAAGGTGGAAAAGGTCAGACTTGATTTATGTCTTCTGAAGGACAGGCACACGATTGGTGGGAGGGGGCTGGGTGCCCCGTTGGTGATGCTACGGTTGATTCGATGACCTGGGATGATTTTGTGACCAGGTTCAGGGTTAAGTTCACACTGGTGATTGAGGTGCAGTAGTTGGCGCGAGAGTTTCAGGATCTTTGCCAGACTACTAAGACAGTGGCTGAGATCACCGCGATGTTCCGGGAGAGGGCACTTTTGGTTACGCAGTATGTAGCGGATGAGGATATGAAGAAGGCTAGATTGATGGGTTTAGCGCATTCTAACACTCCTAAGTGTACATGCAACCCTATATACCTTGGATCTATGTTTTCTCTATTATACATGCAATTATGACCTTTCCAAGGTATTACCCTATCTAGCATACAATACTTGATACTTGGGTAATCAAATGGATAGAATACATACCTTTGTTTGATGTAGCTTGTCTCCATGAAGCTTGAGTGCCTAGTGCCCCAAGTGTGACACCTCAAATGGTTCACACAACACCAAATGCACATGGAATGACTTGAGAGAAATGGAACACTCCTTGAAATCGTCTAGCCCTCATATTCACACATTAGTGCATGATTTCTTGAGCCATGGGATTCTTTTATATGGTGGCTATTAGGGTTACACCATGTAACTCATAACTTTACCCATTCCTTATACTCCATGGATTTTAACCTCCATGGAGTATCCATGGGTCACCCCATGGACTTAGTCCAACATAAGAAATCTTGGATCACAAGCCCACATATATAAGAATGAATGATTTACACAATCAACCCATATATTTAATTAGTCTCCTTTTGATCACTTAATTAATTCCAAATTAATTCTTGATCAATACTAATTAAATAACCTTATTAATATATTAGAACTTATAATATATTAACCAACCTTAAGTGTTATTTCTCTCATTATAGTCTATCCAAATGCATGATGCCATGCAACCCAAATGGACCATGCCGGGTCGGGTCAAGTCTTACCAATTATAGTTATGGACTTAGACATTAATCCAACAGTCTCCCACTTGGATAAGTCTAAAACAATTATTGCGTATGACTTCAGGAACCGATCAGCAATCGTAGCTCTCAAAAGCTTCTATCGAACTTTGACCTTGTCGATGAACTCTGACCTTTGTCAATGACTTGTCCATTAGATAAAGGATCATATATTCCTCCATTCTAGATATCATATGGACTGAGACATGGATTATCAATCATTCTCTCTGTCCATTTGTTGTTTCCCGATTTCCGATTCATGATGACTGACTGATTGAACAAATCAAATCAGTCCTGGCTTGGCCAAGCACTCACATGTATCATCTTTAAATCATCGAGGGGCCCACATATATCGCTTTTATCCCGAAGGTAAAAGGAATGGATAAACTTCGACTCATATGGCTTGTTCTACTACTTGTTGAATCATACACAAAGGCACGTTTTATAACATCGAGTTACCGAATGCGTTTTCGTGCAATCAATGTACAACCAACTCATAGTAACAACTCATATCTCTAGGTTTGAAGAATATAAGATATTATCGTCTCATGATCACTCGTGATAAAATCCATGAAGTGATTCAAATGAGCGCGAGTTGAATCCAATACTTAGAACTTATGAGCACTCATGAGTGTTGTAGCACCACTTTGTCCACCAACTTGGACCTCTACAAACCAACCCATGACAGTCTTGATTCATATCTACTTCCAATATATGACCGACTGTGGATGGTTTGAATAACTTAATCATTCAGGAAGAGCGACTTAGTTATTCTGGAAGTCAAAACATGCAAAGTGAAACACAAGAATAAATGAATCAAATATGGTATCAAACCCTATGAATATAAATAAACACTTTTATTTATCACCATACTGATTACTCATTATTCATTGTTTCGGTTTTATCAACTTTATACTTGAATTAAAAACACTAGTTGTCCCATGCTCCAAGCATGTACACTATGTTTTTCTTAAACAATAGCTTTGCCATACACCAAGTATGCACTCTATGTTTGTCTATGATCCTTACTTTGTGAAATAAACCAATTGAACATAATTTCAATGATTCTAATTTCACACTCCCAAATCCTTATCGAAAAATGTGAGAATTTCAAATTCCTATCATTTATCGAAATCTGTTTAGATTTTAAACTTATATGCACTGACCCTCCTGTAATGAATATGTACAAAGTCACAAAGACTTGTCAACAGTCATTATAAGGTATTCCAATGGAGATCAACTCCATGGAAACTAAGTCTCATATTCAAAGTACATTGCTTTGGACATGCTTCTTGCATTAAGTTTTCTAATCTTACACAGATAACTTCCACCTATGGAGACAACTCCATATTCTCATTTTAACTATCACTTCTGAATAAGAGATGCCTCTTTTCAGAATATGTCAATATGGTCCTTCCAAAATTAGCACTATACTTCCAACTGTCCCTGAGCAACCAATCTTTGGTAAACCTCAGATTATCCTCGACAATTGCTTAATCATTTTAGTCATATCCAATTCTAGACCTTTTCCCTTCTTAATGCCTCTGGGCATTTGGAAAAACTTAGAAATGACAAATATTATAGCACATGCAATCGATCCTGTACCCAAAGCAAATGGTACACGATTCATGATGTCTCACATAAAGACATGATTCTAGACCAGTTTTTTGCTACAATATTTTTATTTGCCATGTTTTCAAAATTTGACTATGAAGAGGGATGCCGTAATCATAATCGAATTTTGAGAATGCAATATATAGAATTTCCTTAAGTTGAACCAATCCAACATGAAATTCATATTTATATTCTTGACTAAAGATGATTAAGGTCTCAATCTAAGCCTTTAGAACTGAAATGAAGTATATCCTCTCCCTTAATTATAGCAAAACAACTTTTTCATTCCCTGCAGCCTCACGAATTGAAACTTTTGTTTTCTATAATTAACATTGCTAACTTGCAACACTAACAACAATTATCATGCTCCCACTAACATGATGATTATTAGCATAACACTTATGCTCCCACTAGCTTTGACATGTACTCAGAAATCAGCTGGACTTCTAGAAATCAATACTTTATTGACTTCCTTACCAAAGTTCAGATTTCTGATACGGGATGCTTTGATAAAACTTTATCAAAATCATACACCTTTCCTTAGATAACATGCATGTGTGTCTAAACAATTTCAGAACTATGAAAAGGGATGCCGTAATCATAGTCTCATTTGTTTAGACCTTTTGCCATCTGCTTCAAATCTACTTGGTGGAAGTGTTTCCTCACCATCATTTTCATGAATCGGAGAGAAACCTTATGACCCTTAGATTTTATGGTGTATGTGTTCTTATCCATGTGAATTGTCAAAACCATAGTCACAAGACAAGGATAATGACAAATCTAAACTCATATGGACTGAACTTATGCAATCTTAACTTCTTGCCACCTGGCAGTACAGGGCCTGCCATTGCTTCCAAGTTGTTATGCAACCAATTGAGAACTTTCAGAACTCCTATGCAAAGCCAAATTTAAATGGAATGGGCACAGAATATGTCAACATGATAGGTTATAAACCTCAAGTCGTGTGCTAGTGAAGAACCTCAGGTTTTATTCTTGATTAGTTCTTGAAATTCTTTTTAGGATCTTTAAGACTCCCATTGTCCTCTTGACATATAAGACTATCTTGCCAAATATTCAAGAGATAGTGCGGATTCTTTATCAAGACAAACACTTCACACAATTGGCCTTAGTTGGTCTTTGTTTAATCCAAAACATCACAACTTACCAACTTCAAATGTACAAGAGTAGGACACTTTTACTCTTACATTTGACAAGTGTTATAAACCTTTCTTTAAGATATGTCACTCAACTTATAGTCTTGGAGTATGACTCTAAGACTTGTTTTGGAATGAAGTATGACTCATCTTCCTGATCTAACCATTTCAACAATTCATGACTCCTTTTCTTAGTCATAAGAATACACTAAGATAACCTTTAGAGGACCAATTGTGATGTGGTTCTTTAATCATTAAGATGATCACAAAACATGATACTAAAATACTCTCCCATCTTTTCAGATTTGAGAAACTTTTATATGTCTGCCTAATTTGATTCTTCCCATTCGTTCTGCCATAGATTGAGACTTTTCCAATGTTTCAGAATTATACTTAAACTTGTAAGTATAACCATATTTATTAAAATTTAGTAAATCATGACGAATAGTCTTAACGAGCTTTGTGGTGGACTTGACCAGTGCACAAGAATGTGTACTCGATCCCTTTAGTCCTTAACTTGACTCACACATCTATGTGAACAAGTCTTAATTTTCCAATGCTTGAAAGTTCTCATTCATCATACTATTCAACTTGCATGATTCCAAGTTTCCATCCAACTGAAGCCTTGGGAATGAGAATCTTTCCTTATTTGGTAAATTATGACACTACCACAAACGAAAGAATCAAGTCCATTTTTTTTCAAATATTGCTATCAATGGAATCATATAAACAACCATTTTTCACAAATGCCACTTGTAAGGATATTTAAAATAAATATAAAATTAAAAACTTTTATTTTATTTCAAAACTTTGCGGAAAAAACTTATCCTTATAGTGCAAATGCATACGGAAAAACTTGTTGTTATCTATTACTAAGCAATATATCATAACTCCTAAGTAACAACTTCAAAAATCTGATGCGATCGAAATCCACCTACGCGATCAGAATCAGCATATACTTCCTTTAAGCTTTCTCTCTATTCTTTGATTCTTAAAACATCAACATGTGACCCAGTCACATCATGTAATGAGGATCTTAGAATAGAAACTTAACAGAGTTAGATAATGGGCTCTACCTGAAGGAGAGTCAGACTTATTGACTTTAACATCCTTAGGTAAACTTGGCAGCTTTGCAATCAACGCCCCTTCCTTTAGCAAAATAAACATATGGACCCTTTGGTAATGGGACTATCTCAGACTTAGCCTTTCTCCTTACCATTTGGTCAACCGGGTTGACTATGGCCAATCCCTTTCCATTGGGAAGAAAATGCTTTTTCTGGATTTCCAGTGTCACCATTGTCACTATCCATAAAGTTTTTTTGGAAGTTGATCTTCTAATCAAATTTGCTTTACTATCGTTCCAAATCATTGCTGATTCAGCAGCACCAAGCAAATAGATATGATCATTAAGGTTCATGTCATAGTCTGTTTCATAGTAGTCCCAAAGGAACTCACTATGTGACTTAGAAAGTGATTGAACATCCAACTTTCTCAAGACTTTGACACCCAACTCTCCCAACTTGTCAATATGTGACTTCATCTCTAAGATGTGATCACACATAGACCTTGCTTGCCATTAGGGCTTGAGTGACCTTGAACTTGTGGGTTAGGGAGAATAATTGGAGGAGGTGGAGGAAGTAAAGTTCCAAGAGATTTGGGAAGATCATAGATGTCTGAACTAGACATCTTTTGGGAGATATTCAAGATAGTTGATCTAAAGTCCTTAATATAACACCCAATATGAAATATTAAGGCTAGGATCCAACAACCTATTTATAACTGGAAGAGGGATGCCGTAATCCGAGTTATAAAATAGTTGAAGGTAGGTAAATGACGATTTACCAATTTCCACCATGAAAAACGAAATAATGTAATTAGGTTTTAATTGGATTTGAAACTCCTAGATCTTTTGAGATTCATTGAACTTTTCAATGGCATGTTTCAATCTCGAGTGTGCCCTTCAGGTTTTGTGACTGGGATGCCGAGGATCACAAAACAAGGTGTGAAGTAACCATGCAAATATACTTGGTACCCTTAATATTTACCCCTCAATCGATGTGCCGGTTAACCACACGAGCTCCACCGATACTATGATAAATATTAAGTTACCCTTTGCCTACTTTGTTAAATCCAGGTTAGTGTGCCGGTTAACCACACACGCTCCACTAACGGTTTAAACACAGTACAAAGTGTAATTTCATGGATTAGCATCTTATTCACATTTTCCTAAGTAACTAAGATTGGGAATTTATAAAAAGTTTAGTTACTTAGTATTTATCATTAATACTTTTAATGAAGGGAGAATTATAGTCCTTGTCCTACCCGTTCGGCTAACGACCCTCCACCAGTCAAGGAAGCGGTGGGTGAGAGTGGACACCCATTAAACTGCCATTTTATAGGCAGTAACCTTATACCCCCTTATAGACCGGCTTCGTGAATGAGGCCTACTAACGGTAAGACTGACTTGCTCTTATACATATATTTATTATTAAGTTATAATACTATAAAGTATAAGGGTTGAATTTTAACTTTTAAAATTCTAAGGGCTAACTTGGAATTAAAGTATTCATGGGGAAAACTTTACAAATTCCAAAACTTGAGGGCAAGTTTTGAAAATATTCAAAACTAATTAATTCCATAACTTATGTGTTTAAAGTAGTTTTAATTAAAAAAAAAACTCTTCAAGTTCCATAACTTGAGGACAAGTTATGGAAGACTTTAAACTAATAAAATAATGTAACTTTTCTTTATTTTTGTAACTTATGGAACTAATTAAGGTTACACATTTTATCATTTAATGAAGTGAATCTTGAACCTCCATAACTTGAGGACAAGTTATGGAGTCATAAAACCATTTAATGAGGACAAGACTCTTCATTTTTGTAACCATTGCCAACTTTTTATGAGTTTTATGAAACTTAAATGTGACTTTTCATATAACTTGAGGACAAGTTACAAAAACACATTTTAGAATCAACTCTTAGATTAAAATGGATTGAAAACACATAATCAATTAACTTTTCTATTAATCTAATAAACTCATATGAACAAAGATAATTCACATCAAATTTTTCCAAGTAATTAGCATAACTTTTAAACTAATACAATTCGATTTTTCAGCTAATTTTGCAAGTATAACAAGAAAACAAGCCTTGGCTCTGATACCACTGATGGGTTTAGCGCATTCTAACACTCCTAAGTGTACATGCAACCCTATATACCTTGGATCTATGTTTTCTCTATTATACATGCAATTATGAACTTTCCAAGGTATTACCCTATCTAGCATACAATACTTGATACTTGGGTAATCAAATGGATAGAATACATACCCTTGTTTGATGTAGCTTGTCTCCATGAAGCTTGAGTGCCTAGTGCCCCAAGTGTGACACCTCAAATGGTTCACACAATACCAAATGCACATGGAATGACTTGAGAGAAATGGAACACTCCTTGAAATCGTCTAGCCCTCATATTCACACATTAGTGCACGATTTCTTGAGCCATGGGATTCTTTTATATGGTGGCTATTAGGGTTACACCATGTAACTCATAACTTTACCCATTCCTTATGCTCCATGGATTTTAACCTCCATGGAGTATCCATGGGTCACCCCATGGACTTAGTCCAACATAAGAAATCTTGGATCACAAGCCCACATATATAAGAATGAATGATTTACACAATCAACCCATATATTTAATTAGTCTCCTTTTGATCACTTAATAAATTCCAAATTAATTCTTGATCAATACTAATTAAATAACCTTATTAATATATTAGAACTTATAACATATTAACCAACCTTAAGTGTTATTTCTCTCATTATAGTCTATCCAAATGCATGATGCCATGCAACCCAAATGGACCATGCCGGGTCGGGTCAAGTCTTACCAATTATAGTTATGGACTTAGACATTAATCCAACATAGATATCATGAGATTTTGAGGAGCCACATTCGTGAACCGATCCAGCAACAAGATGCTGGAGGATATGATAACGAGGGCTAGAAAGAGAGAGAGAGAGAGAGAGAGAGAGAGAGAGAGAGAGAGAGAGAGAGAGAGAGAGAGAGAGAGAGATTGATTGATTGATCTTGTATGGAGAGCAAGAGGAAGCCGGATGAGGTTCAGATATCTGGGGGTTTGGGCAAGAAGCCCAAGGTTGTTGATGCGATAGGGAAGGGCCAGTAGGGCCTGGGCCGCTGTGGCAAGTGTGGCAGGATGCACGATGGGGCGTGCAGGGTGGGTGGGTCTGGTTGCTTCAAGTGCGGACGAACTGGTCATATTAGTAGGGATTGAACTGCTACTACTAGTACCACCCCGTTTGTAACGCCCCGTTCCTGGTACGTATTAATTTATTATATGTCTTTTTATAAAGAGCTACTCGAATTGGACGCGGGTTTAAGTGACCTACTCGGCGAGTGCGCGTCTTGAATCGACGAGTAGGCCAGTCTGGATGAAACCCTAATTCTTAGGGTTTGTACCCTATTTAAACGTCCTTATAGCCCCCATCCCCGTCTCCAGCACCTCTAGAGCGTTCGCCCTCAAAACCCTAGCCCTCTATTGGTGAGTTTGAGTGATTCCTTCTTGGTTTTGAGTGTTTTGGTGTATTCTTGGAAGTGTAGAAGAGAAGGAAAGAGAGAAGGTGCAAAGGAGAAGAAGGAGATCTAGAAGCTAGCTTCCATTTGCTACTTCATCTGGTAATAAAGCTTCTACCTTTATCATTTTCCTAGTAGATCTTCATATATGCTTGTTTTGCCACTTTTGGGACATTTCAAGGTCCAAACTCGAGATTGGAGCTCTCTTAGGGTAGTGAACTATAGATCTGGACATCATTGAGCTTCAGGAGCTCAAGGTATCTACCTTTATGCAAAGCAAGGCCTTGTTCCAAACCCTAGGTTCCCATTTCTAGCTTATTTTGGTGTTTTAGCTTCATACCTCTATGCATGTACGTAAAGTTGGCAACTTTACGTGTTATATCGGCCCTAGAAGCTCATATCTATGAATTGGATCCACTGGAATCGATTAGAATCAACTGTATAGTGAAGACATGCATAAGACTCGACGAGTCGTTCATTGGACTCGGCGAGTCGGAGCGCAAACTCCCGATTTCTCCGATTTGAGAGTTGTAAGTTGAATCAGTGAGTGGAAGAGGACTCAGTGAGTTAGAACAAGGATCTGGAAGTAGAAGGACTCGACGAGTCTACGCCCCGACTCGGCGAGTCGAGTCGCGAGTTAGAGAATTGTGAGTTAGGGAACTCGGCGAGTCCATAGTAGGACTCGACGAGTAGAGTCAACCTGGAAGTTGACTCTGACCAGGACTTTGACTTTGACCAGGGGGTAAATTGGTTAATTACTCCATGAGGAAGCATCAGTTGATTCAGAATGTTATGCGATTGCAGCCGGGGAGTCGCCGGAGCAGCGAACATGGATTTCTCACTTGGGATATCAACAACCAGTTATACGAGCTGAGTTCTCCTTCAGTAGGAACGGGTCTACGGCACCAAGGTCGACCCATAGTATGATATGATAGTAGCTGAGTGTGGGCGGGGCCCGTATCCTATCTTAGCAGAGTGTGGGCGAGGCCTGTATCTCATAATAGTAGTTGATTTTGATGTATGAATAGTAGATTAGCTTTACATGTTGTCTGTGTGATACTTGTATGTTGGGTTTAGTAGTTGAGTGTGGGCAAGGCCCGTACCTCATCATAGCCGAGTGTGGGTGAGGCCCGTATCTCGAAGTAGCTGAGCATGGGCGAGGCCCGTACCTCAGAGATAGTGGAGTGTGGGCGAGGCCCGTATCTACTAGACAGTGGAGTGTGGGCGAGGCCCGTATCTCCTAGATAGCGGAGTGTGGGCGGGGCCCGTAACTCCTAGTAAGCAGAGTGTGGGCGAGGCCCGTATCTCCATGAGTGTGGGCGAGGCCCGTATCTCCATGAGTGTGGGCGAGGCCCGTATCTCCTAGTTGCATGCTAGGTGTAGATGGTATGAGGTAGATTGGGGAGACTCACTAAGCTTTGTGCTTACTGTTTTCAGTTTTGGTTTCAGGTACTTCCACTAGCACTGGGAAGGGCTCGGGATGATCGTATGGCACACACCACAATCTTCAGCCTGGGAGTTAGAATCTGATATTTGGATATGAGATTTTGATTTGAGACAGATACTATGATGTTTATGATACATGATTATGATTTTGAATCGTTGATGGTTTTAATAATGTTTTGAAAACGAAATTTTTGGGTTGTATTTTTGGGATGTTTTAAGTTGGTATCAGAGCCTTGGTTTGAGGGATTCGGGCACGCTTTCGGGTGTGTCTAAACTCAAACTAAGGAAATGGTACAAGGTTTTCAAAAGAAAATCATTTTCGAAAAGAATTTTTGAAAAAGAAACTTAAAAAGAGAAAAGAGTTTTGAAAAAGAGAAAAGGGTGTGGTGCATGCAATCAACCGAGCTCAAGTAAGTTCTCCCAAGTTACCCATACAAGTTTATGTTATGATTATCAGTTTTAGTAGAACAGCATGCTAGATTAGGGCTAAGGATCTAGGAGGATGCCTTACGTGCCTGCTATATATGTTTCAGCTTTATGAGAACTTCATGCTAGTACAGATTAGTCAGGAGGATAGCCTGAGTAGTATATGCTTGATTATGTGCACTCAATGTCCGAATGCTGCTTGCTTTGTGCTTTCAGGAGCTCTAGTTGTCTTTCACTAGCTAGTAAACAAATATGTGAAGTTACATATTGCAAGGACTAAATAATTCCAGAAGGTTAGGTCTAGCCCTATTTCGCAGCTCTTGTTTGAGTCCAACCGTTGTAGGGTAGGATCTCTCATTCGAAGAATTATCTAGTCTGAGTGATATGTAATAGTATTTGCGAGCTAGTTAGGGGAAGAAAGCAGGGACTTCTTACGCAGCTGATGGCGGAGAGTGGGTTGGTGATTACCCTAGGGCAAGCCTAGGAAGAGAGTAGCATAGATCAGTAGCAGTAGAAGTGACTTGGTGGAGTCAAGGCAATTCTTGAGGGAAGTACGGATAGATGTGGAAGGTAGTATGGGCCCGTACTACTGAAAGCAGAGGATCTGTACTCGAATCGAGGAAGGTTGAGGCAAAACCAGGAAACTTGTGGTAGATGTGATCCCTCTAGTTATATCAGTGTTTCTAATGATTGTCATTATGTGTTTCAGAATGGTGGTTTTACGCTCTAGACCACCAGTCGGCAGTTTAGGTGCCGGAGAGGGATCAGGTTCAGGCTCGGGAGCCGAGCATTTGGATGAGCAGACCAGAGAGTTCATCTCTTCAGAGGTCACGCGTAACACACTTGAGCAGACTCCTGTGATCTTTGGATCGGTCAAGGAGGGTATTCTTGAGCTGTTGGATGAGAGGTTGAGTGCGTTCCGCACTGAGATGGTGACTATGATGGGGTCACATACTTTGACATTCAGGGAGTTCCGGGCTTGTGGAGCTCCAGATTACCAGGGGGCCCGAGACCCCATTGCGAGTACCAGATGGTTGGATGATGTGGTTGATGGGTTTTGAGCATTCTAACACTTCCTAAGTGTACATGCAACCCTAATAACCTTGGATCTATGTTTGTCTAATAATCATGTAAAGTTGAATTCCCAGGTTATATTCCTATCTAGCATACATGGGGAACATTTTTAACTTGAATGAAAGATAGAATAACTTACCTTGTTGTTGCTTATGATCCTTGAAACCTTGTGAGCCTAGCACCCCAGTGTGATGCCTCAAATGCTTCACACAACACCAAATGCTTTTGGAATGACTTTAGAGAGAATACACACTTCTAAAATCGGCCTAGCCCTCTTGTTTCTTATGTGTAGCCAATTTTGGTGGAGAATGGGTTTCTTATATAGTGTTGACACATCTAGGGTTACACCATGTAAACCCTAATGTGTCATGACTCTTCATTTCCATGACCCATGGGTTTGTAACTCCCATGGAGTATCCATGGAGCATCCTATGGGTGGAACCCAACTTGATAATCCATGGAGCCTCTTAGCCCACTATATAAGATATGGAAGATTTACATAATCTACCCATATATTTAATTAGTTATCTTTTGATCACTTAATTAATTCTAAATTAATTCTTGATCAAACTAATTAAATAATATTATTAATATATTAGAACTTATAATATATTAATAAACCATAAGTGTTATTTCTCTCATTTTAGTTTATCCAATTGCATGGTGTCATGCAACCCAAATGGATCATGCCGGGTCGGGTCAAGTACATACCAGAAATAGTTATGGACTTAGACACCTTATCCAACAGTCTCCCACTTGGATAAGTCTAATAACTATAACTACAATACTTCAGGAACCGATCGGCAATCGTAGCTCTTTCAAGGTCTCTCGGAACTGAGAAGATGATGATACGCCATTTAAGATAAGTGATCATATAATCCTCTGTTCTAGATATCAGCCGAACAAATACATGGAACAATGTCTTACTTATTGTCCAGCAGTTTGTTTCCCGATTTTCGATTTGTTTGACAAAGAACTTAATTGAACACATCAACTTAGTTCTGACCGGGCCCGGTACATAGGTCGAAACAAAATCATCGAGGGGCCCAGATATCAGCTTCTAATCCAAGAAGGAACAGATAAACTTTGACTCATATGTTTGTTCTACCACTCAATGAATTATACACAAAAGCACGTTTTATAACATCGAGTTACCAATGCGTTAACGTACAATCAATGCATAACCAACTCATAAGTAACAAATCATATCTCTAGGTTTGAAGACTTATATGATATTACCGTCTCACGATCACTCGAGATAAATTCCATGAAGTGATTCCAGTGAGCGTGGGTTGAGTCCAATGCTCAGAACTTATGAGCACTCATGAGTGTTGTAGCCATGTCCAACAACTTAGACCTCTGCAACCAATCATGACAGTCTTGATTCATACCTACTTCCGACATATGACCGACTGTGGAGGTTCGAATAATATGATATACCAAACATAATTATTTTAGAAGTCAAAACATGCAAAAGAAATATAGTAAACGATCGACAAGAGATAGCAACACTTTACTCATAAATAAAACACCTTTTATTCATCATCTAATGTCAATTACACTTTACAAATTTCAAGGTTATCTAACTACTAAATCTAATATCATCCTTCAGCCCTATGCTCCGAGCATGCTGGAGATGCTTAACCCGAGTCAGTCCCTTCGTGAGGGGATCTGTTGGATTCTCATCCGATGATACCCTCTTTGCCACGAGGAGTCCTTCTTCTATTCGATGTCTGATGAAATGGTATTTTCTGTCGATGTGTCTGGATCTCCCGTGATCCCTTGGTTCCTGCACTATCACAGAAAATTTCCATTGGCTCTTTAATAGTTGGTACAACTCCAAGGTCTCTAATGAAGTTCTTCAGCCATATCGCCTCCTTTGCTGCCTCACTAGCTGCTATATACTCTGATTCGCAAGTTGAATCAGCCACTGTCTCTTGCTTGGAACTCTTCCAAGAAATTGCTCCTCCATTTAAGGTAAAGACCTAGCCTGACTGAGAGCGGAAATTATCCCTATCAGTCTGAAAGCTAGCATCACTATACCCTACAACTCTCAAGTCTTCACTCCCACCGAGGGTAAGGACCCAGTCCTTAGTCCTCCGTAGGTACTTGAGGATATTCTTTACCGCAGTCCAGTGTGCCTTGCCAGGGTTCCCCTGATACCTGCTAACCATGCTCAAAGAAAAGGCTACATCAGGTCGAGTACACTTCATAGCATACGTGATCAATCCTACAGCCGAAGCATAAGGTATTCGACTCATTTCTGCTATCTCAGCCTCAGTACTAGGGCTTTGTGTCTTACTCAATCTGGCGTTACTCTGGATGGGTAACTCTCCTTTCTTGGAGTCCTGCATGCCGAATCTCTTCAACACCTTATCCAATTAAGTACTCTGACTAAGTCCAATTAGTCTTTTACTCCGGTCTCTCAAGATCCTTATCCCTAGAATATAGGCAGCTTCTCCTAGGTCCTTCATAGAGAAACACTTCCCAAGCCAGGACTTAACTTCCTGCAGAGTTAGGATGTCATTTCCTATGAGTAGTATGTCATCCACATACAATACCAAAAAGCTAACTATACTCCCACTAGCCTTGACATATACACAAGATTCATCTTCACTCCTAGAAAAGCCAAATTCCTTGACTTTCTCATCAAAGCAAAGATTCCATCTGCGAGGTGCTTGCTTTAACCCATAAATGGATTTCTCAAGCTTACACACTCTATTAGGGTACTCTGTGTTGAAAAAACCCTCTGGCTGACTCATGTAAACATCCTCAGCCAACTTTCCATTAAGGAAAGCGGTTTTGACATCCATTTGCCATATTTCATAGTCATGAAATGCGGCTATGGCTAACAGAACCCTAATAGACTTAATCTTGGCCACTGGAGAAAAGGTCTCATCATAATCAACTCCCGGAGTTTGTGAGAAACCCTTTGCAACCAGTCGTGCCTTATAAGTGTGTACATTACCATCCATATCGGTCTTCTTCTTGAAGATCCATTTGCACCCTATAGTCTTACGACCTGGTATATTCTCAACCAAGTTCCAAACTTGATTGTCATACATGGACTGTATCTCGCTGTCCATTGCCTCTTTCCACTTGGCTGACTCAGGGCCTGCCATGGCTTCCGCGTAACTGTTAGGTTCATCCAGATCTATCAGTGTCTCATCACTGATAAGTGTATCACCTTCCGCAGTAATATGAAATCCATAGTAATGCTCATGTGCATTCCTAACCCTTGTGGAACGCCTCAGAGGTACAGACTTGTCAATTGGCTCAACAGAAGTTTCCTCCTCAAGTTGAGTGCTAGGGTTTGAAGTTCCTTCACCACTTGACTCTTGAATTTCTTCAAGGTCAACTTGCCTCCCACTGTCTCCTTGGCTTATGATCTCTCTCTCTCGAAAGAAAGCCCTCCTAGCTACAAAGACCACATTCTTACTAGGTCTGTAGAAGAGGTAACCAAAGGATTTCTGTGGGTAGCCGATGAAAATACACCTCTCACTTCCAGGTTCGAGCTTATCATGAGTCTCGCGTCTCACGAAAGCCTTGCAACCCCAAATCTTAATGTGGTCTAGTTTGGGTACTTTACCAGTCCACATCTCATGAGGAGTTTTGGCAACTTTCTTTGTGGGAACTAGATTAAGGATATGGGCGGCAGTCTCTAAGGCATACCCCCAAAATGAGATTGGTAGTGAAGCTCGACTCATCATGGAACGAACCATATCCAACAAGGTTCGATTACGCCTCTTAGCTACACCATTCAACTGCGGTGTCCTGGGAGGTGTCAATTGTGAGACAATCCCACATTCCCTAAGATAGTCGAGGAACTCTGAACTAAGATACTCACCACCTCGATCGGATCGAAGCATCTTAATGTTCCTGCCCAATTGATTCTCGACTTCCTGTTTAAACTCTTTAAACCTCTCAAAAGTCTCTGACTTATGCTTGATTAAGTAGACATATCCATATCTACTGTAATCATCAGTAAAAGTCAAATAATAACGATTAGCATCCCTTGTGGCATGTTTGAAGGGCCCACACACATCTGTGTGTATAAGATCCAACAAACCTTCACCCCTCTCACAAGAACCTGTGAAGGGTGACTTTGTCATTTTTCCAAGTAAGCATGATTCGCAACTATCATCTGACTTTAGGTCAAAATGACTCCAATACTCCATCCTTTTGGAGTTGGCCTATGCGTTTCTTGCTTATATGTCCAAGACGACAATGCCATAATGATGCTTTATCTAAGTTATTATTATTAACAGAATCAATACACAATACATTATTTCCTAGGTTATCAACCACAGATACAGTTTCATACACGCCATCACAAGGTAATGCTTTAAAATAAAGAACATTATTAAAGAAAGCATTAATCGAACCAACTTCATTATCAAATGAAAAGGTGAAACCTTGTTTATACAATGCATGAAAGGAAATAATGTTTCTTGCCATTTCTGGCGAATAACAACACTTATTCAAATCTAAACTAAACCCACTACTTAGCAATAAAGTATAAACTCCAATCTTGGTGACAGGTAAAGCTTTCCTATTCCCCATGATTAAGTTTATTCTTCCATGCTCCACATTCTCACTTCTTCTTAGTCCCTGCAAATCAGAACAGATATGAATACCACAACCGGTATCAAGGACCCAAGAGTTAGAATGGGGTGAGTTATTATATAAGATAGTGTAAATACCTGCATGGTTGGGTTTAACTTTCCCATCCTTCACATCTTGCTGGTATTTTGGGCAGTTCCGCTTCCAATGTGACTTTTCATGGCAATAGAAGCATTCAGCCTCTTTTGGGTCAGAAGAAGGAGTGACGAAACCTTTCTTGGTTCCACTTGAAGAAGAGCCATCAAGGGTCCTAGCCTTGGTACCCTTCGAAGAGCTCTTCCTCTTCTTCCCTCTACCTTTCCCGATTGCCAAAACCGGGGCGGAGTTTGGAGTAGGAGTGTTAACAAACGACTTACCCTTAAGACCTGTTTCTGCGGTCTTGAGGAGTCCCTGAAGTTTGCTGAGTGTGACCTCTTCCTTATTCATGTGATATGTCATGCGGAATTGATCATAACACGATGGTAAGGAGTGCAAAATGATATCTATTGCAAGCTCCTCAGGGAAGTTCACATTAAGCTTCAGCAACCGATCCACATACCTTTGCATTTTCTGCATGTGGCTCGTGACGGATTCCCCGTCCTTCATCATGGTTGTTATGATAGAGCATATGATTTCATACCTCTCTTGTCGTGCACTTTGATGGTATCTTTCCATCAGATCTTGGTGCATTTCAAAAGGGTAGAAGTCCTCATAGAACTTTTGGAGTTCCGCTGTCATGGTGGCCAACATGATACATGCCACTTTTGTAGCATCCCTTTCATGTGCCCGGAAGTCAGCGATCTCCTGGGGAGTTGCAGTGGTCTCATCAATCTCCTTAAGCTCCTTGTCAAGGACATATTCTTTGTCCTCGTAGCGGGTAATCATCCTGATGTTTCTGATCCATTCATTGAAGTTGGATCCATCAAAAGTGACTTTCCCACACAAGTTCATAAGGGTAAAGGAGCCATTAGGATTAGAGCCAGAAGCAGCATTGTTTGAAGACATCTGAAAGAAGAGAACAAGATTAGTTTAGATATTAAGAGAGTCCTTAATAAAACACTCAAATGTAATATTAAGGCTAGGATCCAATCACAATATATTATAACTTAGAAGAGGTATGCCGTAATCCAAGCTATAACATATTTGAAAGGTAGGTGAATGACGATTCACCAATTTCCACCATGAAAAACGAAATATAAATATTAGGTTTTTAATTGGTTCTTAGAAATTCCTAGATTCTTTTGAGATTCAATGAACTTTTCAAAGGCATGTTTCAATCTCGAGTGTGCCCTCCAAGTTTTGTGACTGGGATACCGAGGATCACAAAACGAGGTGTGAAGTAACCATGCAAATCACTTGGTACCCTTAAGGTTTATCACTCAATCGATGTGCCGGTAAACCACACACGCTCCACCGATGCTATGGTAAACCTTAAGTCACCCTTTACCTACCTTGTTAAGTCCAAGTTAGTGTGCCGGTTAACCACACACGCTCCACCAACGACTTAAACAAAGTGTAAAGTGTAATTTCATGGATTAGCACCTTATTCACATTTTCCTAAAGTAACTAAGATTGGGAATTTAATAAAAGCATTTAGTTACTTTATAATATTCATCATACTTTTAATGAGAATTTATAAGTCCTTGTCTTACCCGTTCGGCTAACGACCCTCCACCGATCAAGGAAGCGGTGGGTGAGAGTGGACACCCATTAAGTTGCCATTTTATAGGCAACAACCTTATACCCCCTTATAGACCGGCTTTGTGAATGAGGCGTACTAGCGGTAAGACGACTTGACGTTATACATATATATATTAGTAACTTATAATATTATAAAGTATAAGGGTTGAATTTTAACTTTTAAAATTCTAAGGGTTGGAACTAAAGTTTTAATCAAGACTTTACATGTTCCAAAACTTGAGGGCAAGTTTTGTAAACTTCCAAAACTTTTCATTTCTTATAACTTATGAATTAATTGAGTAATAAAAATGAAGACTCTTCATTTTTATAACTCTTGTGTTCTTTTAATGGCTTTAATAAAAGTGAGACTTTTGGTTTTCCATAACTTGAGGACAAGTTATGGACTCCATTAAAACACATTATGATCATGAATTAAACTACCATGAAGGTTACAAACAATTCCTATGATCATCTAATCTTCATAAGTTCAAAAACATGAATATGAACACTTTCAAGAATAAAAAATTACACTTAAAAAAACTTGTAATTTTAATAATTGCCATTGTAAATGGATTAGCATAAACATTACACCATCTAAAACAAGCTTTAAAACATCAAAACAGTTTAGGGTAATGTTTCTAGTCCATTTCCAGCAACAAATGTGCAAACTTTCATACGAGCAGAAAGCATAAAAACGATTTTTTTTTCAAGCTGTTTGCACACAAAAAAAAAACAACAAACGAACCAGGCTCTGATACAACTGATGGGTTTTGAGCATTCTAACACTTCCTAAGTGTACATGCAACCCTAATAACCTTGGATCTATGTTTGTCTAATAATCATGCAAAGTTGAATTCCAAGGTTATATTCCTATCTAGCATAGATGGGGAACATTTTTAACTTGAATGAAAGATAGAATAACTTACCTTGTTGTTGCTTATGATCCTTGAAACCTTGTGAGCCTAACACCCCAAGTGTGATGCCTCAAATGCTTCACACAACACCAAATGCTTTTGGAATGACTTTAGAGAGAATACACACTTCTAAAATCGGCCTAGCCCTCTTGTTTCTTATGTATAGCCAATTTTGGTGGAGAATGGGTTTCTTAGATAGTGTTGACACATCTAGGGTTACACCATGTAAACCCTAATGTGTCATGACTCTTCATTTCCATGACCCATGGGTTTGTAACTCCCATGGAGCATCCATGGAGCATCCTATGGGTGGAACCCAACTTGATAATCCATGGAGCCTCTTAGCCCACTATATAAGATATGGAAGATTTACATAATCTACCCATATATTTAATTAGTTATCTTTTGATCACTTAATTAATTATAAATTAATTCTTGATCAAACTAATTAAATAATATTATTAATATATTAGAACTTATAATATATTAATAAACCATAAGTGTTATTTCTCTCATTTTAGTTTATCCAATTACATGGTGCCATGCAACCCAAATGGACCATGCCGGGTCGGGTCAAGTACATACCAGAAATAGTCATGGACTTAGACACCTTATCCAACAGTGGTCAATGCTTTCCGCACTAGCAGATGTCCCGAGGGGGACAAGGTCCGACTTGCATCCTGTCTTCTGAAGGGCAGGGTACGTGATTGGTGGGAGGAGGTCAGACATGTCATTGAGGATAATGCAGCCCTTGATGCTATGACCTGGACGGATTTTGTGGCCCTGTTCAGGGCCGAGTTCGCACCTGTCATTGAGGTGCAGCAGCTTGCTAGGGAGTTCCAGGATCTCCAGCAGAAGACGGAGACAGTGGCGGAGATTACCGCCAAGTTCAGGAAGAGGGCTCTTCTCGTTCCTCAGTACGCGGCAGACGAGGAGATGAAGAAGGCCCGGTACCATGAGATGTTGAGGAGTGATATCAGACAGTTTGTGAGCCGGTCCAGCTGTAAAACACTGGATGACATGATTGCGAGGGCTCGTGAGAGGGAGATTGATCTTGAGATGGAGAGAAAGAGGAAACCAGAGGTAGTGCCTGGTTCAGATGGTTCGGGTAAAAGGCCCAAGACAGATTCCCGAGGGAAGGGCTAGCAGGGCCGAGGCCACTGCGGCAAGTGTGGTAGGTCGCACGATGGGGCGTGCAGGGCAGGGAGTTCTGGCTGCTTCAAATGCGGCCGAACAGGACATATGAGTAGGGATTGTAATGCTAGTTCTACCATTACTACCACGTCACTTTCTGATCTGATTTGCTTTCAGTACAGATAGAGGGGCCATAAGTGGTCCTAGTATCCGAGCTTAGCAGCAGCAGGGAAGGTGGCTGCACCTGCCCCTGCTACATTGAGGATTACAGACGGCCGTTAGGGTCGGACCGAGGCACCAGTGGCGAAGAGTAGAGCCTTTCAGCTGACAGCATAGGAGGCGTGAGTGACTCCTGATGTGGTGACAGGTATGTATTTTCCTCTTATCTCTGTTTTTGATATAGTTTGTTTCTCATGATTATGTGTTTGTGTATAGGGTCGTTCTTAGTGAAAGGCATTTCAGCTACGGTATTATTTGATTTGGGGGCTACCCGATCATTCGTTTCGCTCGCATTTAGCAAGCGATTGAGCAAAGCTCCGGTGGAGCTGGATTGTCCACTTGATGTTGAGATAGCCGATGACAGGACCGTCAGGGTCGCGAGAGTCCATAGGGGATGTACATTATGGCTGTATGACGAGCAGTTCATGGTGGATTTGGTTCCTATTCCCTTACGAGGGAATAAAGTTATAGTAGGTATGGATTGGTTGAGCCCAAACGGGGCAGTGATTGATTGTGAGCGCCAGTTGGTGAGGGTTTGCACTCCTAGTGGGGGAGAGTTAGTGATTCAGGGCGAGAGGCCACAGTGCGGACCGATTCTTTGCTCAGCAGCGAGAGCGAGGCGCTATTTCCAGCAGGGATGCACAGGATACGTCGCCTATGTTATGGATGTTGGATTAGGTGTCTAAGCCCATAACTATTATTGGTATGTATTCGACCTGAGAGTAGGATGGTCCATTTGGGTTGCATATCATCAGGACAATTTGTTAGGATGGACTTTTGAGAGAAGAGGTTATATATGATTTATTAATATATTATAAGTTATAATATATTAATATGAAATCATATGTTTTAATTAGTATTGATCAAGAATTAATTTGGAATTAATTTAGTGATCAAAAGAGACTAATTAAATCTATGGGGACTAATTATGATAATAAGTTATATTTATATGTGTTGGGCTTATGATCCATGTTGGACCAAGTTTATGTATGGATACATAAAGAGTTGGGCCACATGAATCATGGATCATAAGATCCATGGATATGGGTTTGGGTTATACCCATGACTCTTAGAATTCAACACATATAAATACATATGTTATGACCTAAAACCGCCACCCTTAGTCACCCCCTAGTGTGTGTGCATGTTCTTGGAGTTCATGAAGGTTTTAGAGTGCATGACACTTGAGGCTTCCACACTATTGGGGCTAAGGTCTTTGAGGCCAAATACACCAAGACTTCAAGTTCCATGAAAGGTATGTTATGCTAACTAGTATCTTATATGGTTTATGTTAAATGCATGCTAGTTGTAAGATTAATACCTTGGAAACCATTTGCATGTATAATTAGTGAAAACATAGATCCAAGGTATTTAGGGTTGTATGTGCACCATAGGATGTTGTAGTATACTAAAACCCAACAGTGGTATCAGAGCCTAGGCTTGTTTTCTTGTTATACTTGCAAAAATGGCTGAAAAATCGAATTTTGTTGCTGTCTGAACAGCAGACTCGCCGAGTCCATGAAGGGACTCGACGAGTCCAAGGCTAAATGCATCCAACTCGCCGAGTTGGTTCATGCACTCGACGAGTTGGACCCCCAGACAACATATATTCGACTGTTTTGGCTGGAATTGGACTAGGAACATTACCGTAAGCTGTTTTTGACCTTATAAACTTGTTTTTGATGTGGTAATGTTCATGCTAATCCAATTTCAAAGATAATTGTCAATAGATTCATGTTTTGTGTTAGTTTAAAAGTTATGCTAGTTACATGAAAAAGTTTGATGTGAATTATCTTTGTTCATATGAGTTGCTTAGATTAATAGAAAAAAATTAATTGATTATGTGTCTTTAATCCATTTTAATCTAAGAGTTGATTCTAAAATGTGTTTGTGTAACTTGTACTCAAGTTACATGAAAGGTCACATTTAAGTTTCTTAAAACTCATAAAGTTGGCAAAGGTTACAAAATGAAGAGTCTTGTCCTCATTAAATGGTTTTATGACTCCATAACTTGTCCTCAAGTTATGGAGGTTCAAGAGTCACTTCATTAAATAATAAAAATGTGTAACCTTAATTAGTTCCATAAGTTACAAAAGAAGAAGAGTTACATTCTTTAATAGTTTAAAGTCTTCCATAACTTGTCCTCAAGTTATGGAACTTGAAGAGTTTTAATTAAAACTACTTTAAACACACAAGTTATGGAATTAAATGGTTTTGAATTGTTCAAAACTTGCCCTCAAGTTTTGGAATTTGTAAAGTTTCCCCTCATGAATACTTTAGTTCCAAGTTAAACCCTTAGAATTTTAATAGTTTAAAATTCAACCCTTATACTATTATAATATTATAGGTTTAATATTTATATATATGTATAAGAGTAAAAGTCAGTCTTACCATTAGTAGGCCTCATTCACGAAGCCGGTCTATAAGGGGGGTATAAGGTTACTGCCTATAAAATGGCAGTTTAATGGGTGTCCACTCTCACCCACCGCTTCCTTGACTGGTGGAGGGTCGTTAGCTGAACGGGTAGGACAAGGACTATAATTCTCCCTTCATTAAAAGTATTAATGATAAATACTAAGTAACTAAACACTTATAAATTCTCAATCTTAGTTACTTAGGAAAATGTGAATTTGGTGCTAACCCATGAAATTCACACTTTGTACCTTACCAAGTCGTTGGTGGAGCGTGTGTGGTTAACCGACACACTAACTTGGACTAGTAAGGATGGCAAAGGGTGACTTAATGTTTATCATAGATCGATGGAGCGTGTGTGGTTAACCGGCACATTGATTAGGTGATAATATTAAGGGTACCAAGTGAATTTGCATGGTTATTCACACCTTGTTTTGTGATCCTCGGCATCCCAGTCACAAAATTTGAGAGGGTACAATCGAGATTGAAACATGCCATTGAAAAGTTCAATGAATCTCAAAAGATCTAGGAGTTTCAAAACCAATTAAAACCTAATAAATTATTTCATTTTTCATGGTGGAAATTGGTGAATCGTCATTCGCCTACCTTCAAATATTTTATAGCTTGGATTACGACATCCCTCTTCCAAGTTGTAAAATATTGTGTTGGGTCCTAGCCTTAATATTTCATATTGGGTGTTATATTAAGGACTTAAAAATCAACTAACTTGAATATCTCCCATTGTAGATGTCTAGTTTAGACATCTATGATCTTCCCAAATCTCTTGGAATTTCACTTCCTCCACTCCCTCCAATTATTCTCCCTAACCCACAAGTTCAAGGTCACTTAAGCCCTATTGGCAAGCAAGGTCTATGTGTGATCACATCTTGGAGATGAAGTCACGTATTGACAAGCCGGGAGAGTTGGGTGTCAAAGTCTTGAGAAAGTTGGATGTTCAATCACTTTCTAAGTCACATAGTGAGTTCCTTTGGGACTACTATGCGACAGACCATGACTTGACCCTTAATGATCTTACCTATTTGCTTGGTGCTGCTGAGTCAGCAATGATTTTGAGCACTGGTAAAAGCAAATTTGATTAGAAGATCGACTTCCCAAACCTTCTATTGCCAAAGGAAGGGCCATTGGTTGCGAAGCTGCCAAATTTACCTGAAAGGTCATTAGGATGGTAAAGTCAATAAGTTTGACTTTACTTCAGGAAAAGTCTATTGTCTAACTCTATTAAGTTCCTATTTGGAGATTCTTATTACATGATGTGACTAGATCACATTTTGATGTTTTAAGAATCAAAGTGAAGAGGAAGCTTAAAGGAAGAATTTTGAGCTGTTAATTAAAGAGTTGTGATAGATTGCTTAGGAATACATAACAACATAGTTTTTCACATGCATTTGCATTGTAAGGATAAGTTTTTCCGCAAAGTTTTAAAATAAAAGAAAAGTTTTGATTTTATTTATTTTAAAATATCCTTACAGTGGCATTTGTGAGAAATTGTTGTTTATATGTTTCCATTGATAGCAATATTGGAAAATGGATTTGATTCTCTCGACTGTGGTATTGTCATAATTTACCAAATAAGGAAAGATTCTCATCACCCAAGTTTCAGTTGGGTAGAAACTTGGAATCATGCAAGTTGTATGAAGAATGCGAATTTTCATCTTTGGAAAATTAAGACTAATTCCTTGTTTACATGTATATGTGAGTCAAGTGAAGGACTAAGGGATCGAGTACACATTCTTGTGCACTGGTCAAGTCCACCACAAAGATCGATAAGACTATTCGTCATGATTTAATAAAGCTTAGTAAATATGGTTATACGTACAAGTTTAAGTATATTCTGAAACATTGGAAAAGTATCAATGTTAGGCAAAACGAATAAGAAGAATCAAATAAGGCAGGAAGATAAAAGTTTCTCCAATCTGAAAAGATGGAAGAGTACTTGAGTATCTTGTTTTATGATTATCTTAGTGATTATGAAACCATATCACAATTGTTTCTCTAAGGACATCTTAGTGCATTTGTTTGGCTAAGAAGAGAAATCGTGGATTGTTGAAATGGTTAAAATCGAAAAGATGAATCATACTTCGTTCCATAACAAGTCTTAGAGTCATACTCCAAGATTGTAACTCGAGTGACGTATCTTAAGGAAGGTTTGTAACACTTGTCAAGTGTAAGAGTAAAATGTGTCTCTACTCTTGTACATTTGAAATTGGTAAGTTGTGATGTTTTGGGTTAAACAGAGACCAACTAAGGCCAATTATGTGAAGTGTTAGTCTTGATAAGAATCTGCACTGACGCTTGATAAGAAATGGTTCTTGACAAGAGAGTCTTATATGTCAAGAGGACAATGGGAGTCTTAAAGCTCTTGAAAGTTCCAAGAACTAATCAAGAATAAAAACTTGAAGTTCTTCACTAGCACACGGCTTGAGGTTTATAACCTATCGTGTTGACATTTCTGTGCCTATTCCAGTTAAAGTTGGCTTTGCATAGGAGTTCTGAGAGTTCTCAATTGGTTGCATAACAACTTGGCAGCAATGGCAGGCCCTTGTGTTGCCAGTTGGCAAGAAGTTAAGATTGCACAAGTTCAATCCATATGAGGTTGGATTTGTCACTAACCTTGTGTTGTGATTATGGTTTTGACAAATTCACATGGATATGGACTCATTCACCATAAAATCTAAGTTTCATAAGGTTTCTCTCCGATTCATGAAAATGATGGTGAGGAAACGCTTTCACTAAGTAGATTTTAAGTAGATAGCAATTGTGTTATTTGCATTCTCAAAGTCGTTAGTGGAGCGTGTGTGGTTAACCGGCACACTAACATGGACTTGTGAGAAGTGGCAAAGGTCTAAACAATTGAGACTATGATTACGGCATCCCTTTTCATAGTTCTAAAATTGTTTAGACACACATATGAGCTATCTAAGGAAAGGTGTATGAATTTGATAAATTCTTATCAAAGCATCTCGTATCAGAAAACTGAACTTTGTTAAGGAAGTCAATAAAGTATTGATTTCTAGAAGTCCAGCTGATTTCTGAGTACATGTCAAAGCTAGTGGGAGCATAAGTGTTGTGCTAATAATTATCATGTAAGTGGGAGCATGACCATTATGTTAAGTGTTAATTATAGAAAACAAAAGGTTTCAATTGGGAAAAGTTGTTTTGCTATAATTAAGGGAGAGGAAATTATACTTCATTTTAATTCTAAAAGCTTAGATTGAGATTTTAATCATCTTTATTCAAGGATATATATATATGAATTTTATGTTGGAATGGTTCAACACAAGGAAATTCTATATATATTGCGTTCTCAAAATTCGATTATGATTACGACATCCCTCTTCATAGTCAAATTCTGAAAACATGGCAAATAAAAAATATTGTAGCAAAAAAGTGGTCTATGATCACGTCTTTATGTGAGACATCATGAATCGTGTCCCATATGCTTCGGATGTAGGATTGATTACGTGTGCTATAATATTTATCCTTTCTAAATTTTCCAAATGCTCAGGGCATTAAGAAGGGAAAAGTCTAGAATTGGATATGACTAAAATGATTAAGCAATTGTCGAGGACAATCTGAGGTTTACCAAAGATTGGTTGCTCATGGACAGTTGGAAGTATAAGTGTTAATTTTGGAAGGACCATATTGACATATTCGGAAAAGAGGTAACTCTTGTTCAGAAGTGATAGTCAAAATGGGAATCTGGAAAGGTTTCCATAGGTGGAAGTTGTTCTTCAAATCTTTGTAAGATTAGAAAACTTAATGCAAGAAGGATGTTCAAAGGAATGTACTTTGAGTGTTAGACTTCGTTTCCATGGAATTGATCTCTATTGGAATACCCTGTAATGATTGTTGACAAGTCTTTGTGACTTTGTGCATAGTCATTACAAGAGGATCAATGCATGTAAGTTTAGAATCTATCAAATTTCGGTAAATGGCAGGAATTTGGAATTCTTACATTTACAATGAGGATTTGGGATTGTTAAATGGGCATCATTGGAATCATGTTCAGTTGATCTATTTCACAAAGTAAAGATCATAGTTAAACATAGTGTGCATACTTGGTGTATGGCATGACTAGTGTTTAGAAAACATAATTTACATGCTTGGAGCATGGGATAACTATTGTTTTAATTCAAGTATAAAGTTGATTATTTGAAACATTATACAATGAATAATGAGTAATCAATATGGTGTTTAAATAAAAGGTGTTTTATTTACTCTCAAAGGTACTTGGGACCATAGAGGATTAGTATTATTCTTGTGTTTCACTTTGCATGTTTTGACTTCCAGAATAACTAGGTTATTCTTTCCGAATGATTAAGTTATTCAAACCATCCACAGTCGATAATACGTTGGAAGTAGGTATTAAGGCAAGACTGTCATGAATCGGGTTTGTAGATGTCCAAGGTAGTGGACATAGTAAGAGTTACTGCAACATTCATGAGTACTCCTAGAATAGGAATTCGAGTATTGGACTCAACCCACGCTCATTTGAATCACTTCATGGATTTTATCACGAGTGATCATGAGACGATAATATCTTATATTCTTCAAACCTAGAGATATGACTTGTTGCCTATGAGTTGGTTATACATTGATTGCACGTAAACGCATTTGGTAACTCGATGTTATAAAACGTGCCTTTGTGTATGATTCAACAAGTAGTAGAACAAGCATATGAGTCGAAGTTTATCCATTCCTTTTACCCTTGGAGGGATAAAAGCGATATATGTGGGCCCCTCGATGATTTGGTGATGACAAACGTAAGTGCTCGGCCGGGCCTGGACTAATTTGATTTGTTCAATTAGTCAGTCGTCATAAATCGGAAATCGGGAAACAACAGATGGACAGAGAGAATGATTATAATCCATGTATCAGTCCATATGATATCGTGAATGGAGGAATATATGATCCCTTATCTAATGGACGTGTCATTGATTTGTTCAGAGTTCGACATCGGCTTTATGAGCTACGATTGCTAGTCGGGTTTTGGAGTCATACGCAATAATAGTTTTAGACTTATCCAAGTGGGAGACTGTTGGATTAGGTGTCTAAGCCCATAACTATTATTGGTATGCATTCGACCCGAGAGTAGCATGGTCCATTTCGGTTGCATATCATCAGGACAATTTGTTAGGATGGACTTTTGAGAGAAGAGGTTATATATGATTTATTAATATATTATAAGTTATAATATATTAATATAAAATCATATGTTTTAATTAGTATTGATCAAGAATTAATTGGGAATTAATTTAGTGATCAAAAGAGACTAATTGAATCTATGGGGACTAATTATGATAATTAGTTATATTTATATGTGTTGGGCTTATGATCCATGTTGGACCAAGTTTATGTATGGATACATATAGAGTTGGGCCACATGAATCATGGATCATAAGATCCATGGATATGGGTTTGGGTTATACCCATGACTCTTAGAATTCAACACATATAAATACATATGTTATGACCTAAAACCGCCACCCCTAGTCACCCCCTAGTGTGTGTGAATGTTCTTGGAGTTCATGAAGGTTTTAGAGTGCATTGAGATTCTCTCTCAAGTCCTACCTTTGTCCTTGATGTGTTGTGATTCCACTTGAGGCTTCCACACTATTGGGGCTAAGCTCTTTGAGGCCAAATACACCAAGACTTCAAGTTCCATGAAAGGTATGTTATGCTAACTAGTATCTTATATGGTTTATGTTAAATGCATGCTAGTTGTAAGATTAATACCTTGGAAACCATTTGCATGTATAATTAGTGAAAACATAGATCCAAGGTATTTAGGGTTGTATGTGCACCATAGGATGTTGTAGTATACTAAAACGCAACAATGGATACCCGGGAAAAGGGTAAGGCGACAGTTGATGATGTACCAGTAGTGCGAGAGCACCCGGACATATTCCCAGAGGATTTACCTGGGATACCCCCGGAGAGACAGGTTGAGTTTAGGATTGATCTGGTTCCTGGTGCGGCTCCGATAGCCAAGGCACCGTATCGGTTGGCTCCTCCTGAGATGCAGGAGTTGTCTACGCAGCTACAGGAGCTGCTAGACAAGGGTTTTATCAGACCGAGCAGTTCGCCATGGGGAGCCCCGATCCTGTTTGTGAAGAAGAAGGACAGGTCGCACCATATGTGCATTGATTACCGGGAGCTGAATAAGGTAACGGTGAAGAACCGTTACCCACTCCCGAGGATAGATGATTTGTTCGATCAGCTGCAGGGAGCATCTTGGTTTTCCAAGATTGATCTATGGTCCGGATATCACCAGATGCGGGTCAGAGATGATGATGTGTAGAAGATTGCTTTTAGGACCCGCTATGGTCATTATGAGTTTGTGGTGATGCCGTTTGGGCTCATCAATGCTCCTGCCACGTTCATGGATCTCATGAACCGCGTATGCAGGCCGATGCTGGATCGGTCTGTGATATTGTTTATTGATGACATCTTGGTTTACTCCAAGACTCAGGAGCAGCACGAGGAGCACCTGTGAGAGGTGCTAGAGACAATTAGGAGGGAGAGACGTTTCGCAAAGTTCTCCAAGTGTGAGTTCTGGTTGTGCGAGGTGCAGTTTCTGGGACACCTCGTCAACCAGAAGGGTATATTAGTCGATCCGGCCAAGATAGAGGCCGTGATGCAGTGGGAGGTCCCGAAGTCTCCATCTGAGATTCGGAGCTTCCTGGGCGTGGCGGGGTACTACAGGAGATTCATCCAGGACTTCTCCAAGATAGCAGTACCGCTCACTCGACTGACTAAGAAGTCGGTTGTGTATCGCTGGGGTCCTGAGCAGCAAGCAGCCTTCGAGACGCTCAGGCAACGATTGTGCGAGGCACCGATTCTCACCCTGCCAGAGGGAGTAGATGATTTTGTGGTCTACTGTGACGCTTCGATCACATGCATGGGAGCAGTATTGATGCAGCGAGGCCATGTGATAGCTTATGCCTCCAGACAGTTGAAGCCTCACGAGGCTAACTATCCGACACATGATTTAGAGTTGGGGCTGTTGTGTTCGTCCTCAAGATTTGGTGGCATTACCTCTATGGGGTCCGATGTACCATTTACATGGATCACAAGAGTCTGAGGTACCTTATGGATCAGCCGAATCTGAACATGAGGCAGCGTCGATGGTTAGATGTGGTTAAGGATTACGATTGTGAGATCCTTTACCACCCGGGCAAGGCCAACGTAGTGGCCGATGCCCTGAGCCGCAAGGTGGTGGCGGCCCCGATACGAGACATCTATTTGAGGATGACAGTGATGACTCCATTGCTGGAGCAGATTAGAGAGGCACAGGTTGAGGGCCTGAAGGAGGAGAGGCAGAAGTGTGAGAGGATCGTGGGTCGGGTGGCTTCTTTTGATTATGATAGCCGAGGACTGTTGACCCTACACGGGAGGATCTAGGTACCGTACTGGGGCGGAGTACGGTATGTATTGATGGATGAGGCCCACAAGTCTCGGTTCTCCATTCACCCAGGGGCGACGAAGATGTACTGAGATCTTCGACCCGATTACTGATGGCCCTGCATGAAGCGGGACGTAGCTTGGTATGTGGAGAGACGCCTGACCTGTAGGTCAAGGCAGAGCACCAGAGGCCCCACGGCAAGATGCAGCCGCAGGACATTCCCATGTGGAAATGGGTGGATATCATCAAGGATTTCATTACTAAGCTTCCCAGGACCGCACGTGGGGTAGATTCGATTTGGGTCATCGTGGATCGGTTGACCAAGAGTGCGCATTTCATACTGATCCAGGAGAGCATCTCAGCCGAAAAACTGGCTGAGATTTATGCGCGAGAGGTGGTGGCACGTCATGGAGTGCCTGTCTCAGTGGTATTAGACAGAGACGTCGGTTTTACTTCCAGGTTTTGGAAGCGGTTTCACGACGAGATGGGTACTCGTCTCCATTTCAACACCGCTTTCCACCCTCAGACGGATGGACAAAGCGAGAGGACGATCCAGACTCTCGAGGACATGCTTCGGGCATGTGTGTTAGATTTCGGTGGCAGTTGGGATACGTATCTTCAGTTAGCGGAATTTTCGTATAACAACAGCTATCACTCCAGTATAGATCGGCCTCCCTTCGAGATGCTCTACAGGAGGAAGTGTAGGACCCCAATCTGTTGGGGTGAGGTCGGTCAGCGAGTCATGGGGAGTACAGAGGTGGTACTCAAGACTACGGAGTGGATTCAGCAAGTCCGGAGCAGACTCCAAACTGCTCAGATCTGGCAGAAGAGTTATGCCGACAAGCGGCGTTCGGACTTGGAGTTTCAGGTGGGCGATATGGTCCTCCTGAAAGTGTCACCCCGGAAGGGTGTTATCAGATTTTGGAAGCGGGGCAAGCTGGGCCCCAGATTCATTGGTCCGTTTAGGGTTTTGGCCCGGGCGGGTCGGGTTGCTTATCGGTTAGACCTTCCCGCAGAGCTCAGCCAGATCCACAGCACGTTCCATGTTTCTCAGTTGCGGAAGTGCTTAGTGTACGATTCGGCAGTGGTACCCCTGGAGGACATTCAGGTTGACGATAGCCTGAACTATATCGAGAGACCAGTGGCGATTCTAGATCGCAAGGTGAAAGAGCTGAGGAACAAGAGAGTAGAGGTAGTTAAGGTGCAGTGGCAGCACCGCAAGAGTTCGGAGTGGACGTGGGAGCCCGAGGAAGAGACGAGGGAGCACTACCCAGAGTTGTTTCCAGAGATAGCAGACTTCGAGGACGAAGTCTAAGATAAGTGGAGGAGAATTGTAACGCCCCGTTCCAGGTACGTATTAATTTATTAAATGTCTTTTTATAAAGAGCAACTCGACGAGTAGTAGCCCTAACTCGTCGAGTAGATGCCATGATTGGAAGCGGGTTTAAGTGACCTACTCGGCGAATCCGCGTCTTGACTCGATGAGTAGGCCAGTCAGGATGAAACCCTAATTCTTAGGGTTTGTACCCTATTTAAACGTCCTTATAGCCCCCATCCTAGCCTCCAGCACCTCTAGAGCGTTCGCCCTCAAAACCCTAGCCCTCCATTGGTGAGTTTGAGTGATTCCTTCTTGATTTTGAGTGTTTTGGTGTATTCTTGGAAGTGTAGAAGAGAAGGAAAGAGAGAAGGTGCAAAGGAGAAGAAGGAGATCTAGAAGCTAGCTTCCATTTGCTACTTCATCTGGTAATAAAGCCTCTACCTTGTTCATTTTCCTAGTAGATCTTCATATATGCTTGTTTTGACACTTTTGGGACATTTCAAGGTCCAAACTCGAGATTGGAGCTCTCTTAGGGTAGTGAACTATAGATCTGGACATCATTAAGCTCTAGGAGCTCAAGGTAGCTACCTTTATGCAAAGCAAGGCCTTGTTCCAAACCCTAGGTTCCCATTTCTAGCTTACTTTGGTGTTTTAGCTTCATACCTCTATGCATGTACGTAAAGTTGGCAACTTTACGTGTTATATCGGACCTAGAAGCTCAGATCTATGAATTTCATGCACTGGAATCGATTAGAATCAACTGTATAGTGAAGACATGCATAGGACTCGACGAGTCGTTCATTGGACTCGGCGAGTCGGAGCGCAAACTCCCGATTTCTCCGATTTGAGAGTTGTGAGTTGAATCAGTGAGTGGAAGAGGACTCAGTGAGTTAGAACAAGGATCTGGAAGTAGAAGGACTCGACGAGTCTACGCCCCGACTCGGCGAGTCGAGTCGTGAGTTAGAGAATTGTGAGTTAGGGAACTCGGCGAGTCCATAGTAGGACTCGGCGAGTAGAGTCAACCTGGAAGTTGACTCTGACCAGGACTTTGACTTTGACCAGGGGTAAATTGGTCATTTACTCCATGAGGAATCATCAGTTGATTCAGAATGTTATGCGATTGCAGCCGGGGAGTCGCCGGAGCAGCAAATAGGGATTTCTCACTCGGGATATCAGCAGCCAGTTATACGAGGTGAGTTATCCTTCAGTAGGAACGAGTCTACGGCACCAAGGCCGGCCCGTAGTATGATATGATAGTAGTGTTGGGTTTTGAGCATTCTAACACTCCTATGGTGTACATGCAACCCTATAAACCTTGGATCTATGTTTTCTCTATTATACATGCAAATATTAACTATTCCAAGGTTTCATCCTAACTAGCATATTATGAAGCACCTATACTACAAAGTTCTAGTTAGATGACATACCTTTTGATGTAGCTTGATGTCTTCAAGCTTTAAGAGCTTAGCCCCAATAGTGTGGAAGCCTCAAATGGAATAACAAATCACCAAAACACCTTGGAAGAACCTGAGAGAATATGTATGCACACTAAAATCGGCCCACTCTTATTTTCACACACTTGTGCCAATTTTGTGAGCCAAGGACCCCTTTATATATTATGGAGGATTAGGGTTACATCCATGTAAACCCTAATACCCATGACCTTTCATTTACATAGGATCCATGGGTTAAAAGCTCCATGGACCATCCATGAAAGCTTAGCCCAACCTAAATGAACTTGGCCCATTCCATATATATAAGAGTCCATATTTAATTAGTTCTTTTTGATCACTTAATTAATTCTAAATTAATTCTTGATCAATACTAATTAAATAATATGATTCCATATTAATATATTAGAACTTATAATATATTAATATAAATCATAAATATACTATTCTCTAAAGACTATCCATATAAATTGTGCCGGTGAAGTGCAACCCAAATGGACCATGCCGGGTCGGGTCAAGTACATACCAAATATAGTTATGGACTTAGACATTAATCCAACAGTCTCCCACTTGGATAAGTCTAAAACTATTATTGAGTATGACTTCAAAACCTAACTGGCAATCGTAGCTCTTAAAGCCGTTGTCGAACTCTGACCTTGTCAATGACTTGTCCATTAGATAAGGGATCATATATTCCTCCATTCTAGATATCATATGGACTGAGACATGGATTATAATCATTCTCTCTGTCCATTTGTTGTTTCCCGATTTTCGATTTATGATGACTGACTGATTGAACAAATCAAATCAGTCCTGGCTTGGCCAAGCACTCACATGTGTCATCGCTAAATCATCGAGGGGCCCACAGATATCGCTTTTATCCCGAAGGTAAAAGAAATGGATAAACTTCGACTCATATGGCTTGTTCTACTACTTGTTGAATCATACACAAAGGCACGTTTTATAACATCGAGTTACCAAATGCGTTTTCGTGCAATCAATGTATAACCAACTCATAGTAACAACTCATATCTCTAGGTTTGAAGAATATAAGATATTATCGTCTCATGATTACTCGTGATAAAATCCATGAAGTGATTCAAATGAGCGCGGGTTGAATCCAATACTCAGAACTTATGAGCACTCATGAGTGTTGTAGCACCACTTTGTCCACCAACTTGGACCTCTACAAACCCACCCATGACGGTCTTGATTCATATCTACTTCCAACATATGACCGACTGTGGATGGTTTGAATAACTTAATCATTCAGGAAGAGCGACTTAGTTATTCTGGAAGTCAAAACATGCAAAGTGAAACACAAGAATAAATGAATCAAATATGGTATCAAACCCTATGAATATAAATAAACACTTTTATTTATCACCATACTGATTACTCATTATTCATTGTTTCGGTTTTATCAACTTTATACTTGAATTAAAAGCACTAGTTGTCCCATGCTTCAAGCATGTACACTATGTTTTTCTTAAACAATAGCTTTGCCATACACCAAGTATGCACTCTATGTTTGTCTATGATCCTTACTTTGTGAAATAAACCAATTGAACATAATTTCAATGATTCTAATTTCACACTCCCAAATCCTTATCGAAAAATGTGAGAATTTCAAATTCCTATCATTTATCAAAATCTGTTTAGATTTTAAACTTATATGCACTGACCCTCCTATAATGAATATGTACAAAGTCACAAAGACTTGTCAACAGTCATTATAAGGTATTCCAATGGAGATCAACTCCATGGAAACTAAGTCTCATATTCAAAGTACATTGCTTTGGACATGCTTCTTGCATTAAGTTTTCTAATCTTACACAGATAACTTCCACCTATGGAGACAACTCCATATTCTCATTTTGACTATCACTTCTGAATAAGAGATGCCTCTTTTCAAAATATGTCAATATGGTCCTTCCAAAATTAGCACTATATTTCCAACTGTCCCTGAGCAACCAATCTTTGGTAAACCTCAGATTGTCCTCGACAATTGCTTAATCATTTTAGTCATATCCAATTCTAGACCTTTTCCCTTCTTAATGCCTCTGGGAATTTGGAAAAATTTAGAAATGACAAATATTATAGCACATGCAATCGATCCTGTACCCAAAGCAAATGGTACACGATTCATGATGTCTCACATAAAGACATGATTCTAACCATTTCAACAATTCATGACTCCTCTTCTTAGTCATAAGAATGCACTAAGATGACCTTTAGAGGACTAATTGTGATATGATTTCTAAATCATTAAGATGATCACAAACATGATACTAAAGTACTCTCCCATCTTTTCAGATTTGAGAAACTTTTATCTTTCTGCCTAATTTGATTCTTCCCATTCGTTCTGCCATACATTGAGACTTTTCCAATGTTTCAGAATTATACTTAAACTTGTAAGTATAACCATATTTACTAAACTTTAGTAAATCAAATAGTCTTAACGAGCTTTGTGGTGGACATGACCAGTGCACAAGAATGTGTACTCGATCCCTTTAGTCCTTCACTTGACTCACACATCCATGTGAACATGTAATTAGTCTTGATTTTCCAATGCTTGAAAGTTCTCATTCATCATACTATTCAACTTGCATGATTCCAAGTTTCGGTCCAATTGAAACTTGGGTGATGAGGAACTTTCCTGATTTGGTAAATTTAGACACTACCACAAATGAAAGAATCAAATCCATTTTCCAATATTGCTGTCAGTGGAATCATATAAGCAACAATTTTCCACAAATGCCATTGTAAGGATACTTCAAATAAATAAAATTAAACAATTTTCTTTTATTTTAAAACTTTGCGGAAAAACTTATCCTTACAATCCACATGGAAAATTGTTGTTATCTATTCCTTAGCAATATATCATAACTTCTTAAGCAACTGCTCAAAATTCTGATGCGATCGAAATCCACCTTCGCGGTCAGAATCAACATATACTTCCTTTAAGATTTCCCTCTATTCTTTGATTCTTAAAACATCAACATGTGACCCAGTCACATCATGTAATGAGGATCTCAGAATAGAACTTAACAGAGTTAGATAATGGGCTCTACCTGATGTAGAGTCGAACTTATTGACTTTAACATCCTTAGGTAAATTTGGCAGCTTTGCAATCAACGCCCCTTCCTTTGGCAAAATAAACATATGAACCTTTGGTAATGTGACTATCTCAGACTTAGCCTTTCTCTTTACCATTTGGTCAACCGGGTTGACTATGACCAATCCCTTTCCATTGGGAAGAGAATGCTTTTTCTTGATTTCCAGTGTCGCCATTGTCACTGTCCATAAAGTTTTTGGGAAGTTGATCTTCTAATCAAATTTGCTTTACTATCGTTCCAAATCATTGCTGATTCAGCAGCACCAAGCAAATAGATATGATCATTAAGGTTCATGTCATAGTCTGTTTCATAGTAGTCCCAAAGGAACTCACTATGTGACTTAGAAAGTGATTGAACATCCAACTTTCTCAAGACTTTGACACCCAATGTAAAAACCGGTAAAATTCGGTCAGAGTTCGACGATCAAACCCCCGTGAGCCGTTATGCAATAAAGACCAATGGCACGTAAATTGGGGTCTACTAAAGTATATGTGTCTGTATTTCTAATTTAACCAACAGAAATTTAACGAATTAATAAATGTTACGTCCTCATATATATATATATATATATATATATATATATATATATATATATATATATATATATATATATATATATATATATGTGTGTGTGTTAATTACTTTTGCAAAATATCTAAATACAAGTATGACATATAATGTATATATATTCGAAATAAATTATACACTTAAGATTATGTATTGTGTATGTTTCCAAAGGACCAAATTCATGTTATAAATACATACACCAATACATCGATTTAATCAACCAAATTCAAATAAATAAATTATAAGTTAAAGTTAAATACAAAGTTATAACAAATTATCATTATACACTAACAAATATATAACAAGTTACAATTATTCAAATATATAACCAATTACAATTATTCAAATATATAACCATTATCACTGTACACTAACAAATATTTAACAAATTTACACGTATTCAAATATATAGCAATTATGTGAGCTGTCAAATTGAGGCAATTGTAAATCTTCTTCCGTGATTCCTGCTTACTCAATTCCTTTCTCCTGGTTTCCTGCAAACCATCAAACAAAACCCACTCATTTCAATCTATCTGTCCCCATTCATCAATCTATCAAAGAAACCCAAACAATTTTCCCTACATCGATTCCTATCAAAACAATCATCCCATTCATCAATTTTCAATACAAATAACCAAGAACAAACATCTCAAATACCCCTTCCCATCGGTTTCTATCAAGAACAACCAAAAGAAAAAAAAAAAAAAAAAACCTGTATCAAAGCAAGAACACTCCTGTTCTTGATTCTCGAGTACACCTGCAAACAAGAAGAACAATAACCCGTTTGTATTTCCTTTCCTTTTCCTGTCATATAGCACCACCCAAACACCCTTATGCTTCAGAACATCGTGATCAGTGACCTTTCCGTCACCACCTATTGCAACAAAATCAAAGCTTCGGCGGACCTTCTTACTAACCTCGATTCAGATTATGCCATCCCCTGAAAGCATCTCGTCATTTACACGATCAACAAATTATCATCCAAATTTGAATCGGTTGCAAATATCCTTCGATGCCGCTCTCTGCTTCCGACATTCAGTGAAGCCTGATTAAATATTGGATAGAAGAACAATCCTTATCTTCTCCTCTTCTGGTTCACACCGGAATGGCGACCAACACCTCATCGTCGCCAACAATTTTGCATACCGGGAATAATTCCTCCAACCGACAGAGCATTAGTCGTCCCAATCGCCAGCAATAGCAACAACGTCGTCGCCAACAGCAACCACTTGCGCTACCAAACAAGTCGTACAGTTGGATTCTATTCCTCCGTTCCAACCACACGCACAAAAGAAAGAAGACGTCGACGATCGTCATCGGTCAGCGCCCCTACACGAGATTTGCTCGATCTTTCCCCATCAGCACCGACGATTTGTTCGTCCTTCCCTTATCCCCTTCACGACCCCACCTGTTTCCCCGATCGGAACCACCCCACACACCCTAAACATCGGCTGATATTGTTATTGCTCTCCAATCGGATTGATCCCGGCGAAGAAAAAAAAAAAAAGGGATCAAGAAGAACTCACCTGAGAAGTCGTCTCCCCCTCTCATGATTACCATCGGCCATGTCTGCCTTCGTCTTCAAGCTCCAATCGATCTTTCCCCGTCTCCTTGAACCTCGTCTGCGGCTGCTGCCTCGTTTCCTCGGGCCGAGATTTCCGACGATGGAGGTAGATCCTTCGCTGGGACGTCGGAGCCGGGCGACGATGGTGGTGATACCGACGTTTTCGGTTTCGGTGTTCGATCGCCTTCGTCTTCCTCACGTTCATCTGTGTTCCTCGAGATTTTTTTTTGAAGTGAACGATGGTATCCCCTTCATCTTCTTACCCGATCAAATAAATGGAACGGGTTTAAAGACCCTAATATACTTTAGATGGATCCAGTAGTCGGGTATGGAGCTTCAACCAGAAAAGAAAACGGGTTCCGGGTTTGACCCAGTCAAAGGTCAAACATAAATCAAACCTCCTTTTAAATTATCAAAACTTAACCTCCTTTGACAAATACTTTGCAATTTCAGTCCAAACCCCAATCTTTGATTCCAATTGTTGATAATAACCCCTCCTTTGAAATTATTTTTACCCAATCAGTCCCACTTTGGTTAAAATAATTTACAAACAATCCATATACTGTAAACCTGTTACAAAACGGTCCCGGTAATACTTCAAGGTTCAAGGATTATGAATTTGCAGTTCACTCGGCATGTTTATCGTTTCTCAAAGGAATGCAAATGCCGTACCAATCGAACTCACGCTTCAAGGGTGAGTTCATACCCCTACATTTTATATTTTTATTAAGTTTTAAGGGGGGGAATACACTATTTGTTGTTGTTATCCTTTGTTAATCAACTTTCAATTCTATAAACCATTATCTCAAATACAATTGTTTGCCAATTTCAAAAGAAAACAAATACTATGTTTGTAAGGGAAAAGCATTTAATAATACAAAACAAAAACTTATGAACTCACCAACCCTTGTGTTGACACTTTTTCAAACCACTTGTATTCTCAGGAAATCATTAAACAAGTAACCAAGTGTTGTTGAGAATGGGATGCTAAGACGTCAAACATTTCCTATTTTGTCCATGTATGGTAATTGATTTATAAACATGTAAATCATAATGATGTAACTTTTCAATTATATATATATGTTGGTTGTGTTTACTTGAATTACTATTGCAATTGTTGTTATGATATTATACAAGAAGTCCTCCACCCCCGGACGTTTCCGCCATCCTCGGTTTGGGGGTGTGATAGATTGGTATCAGAGCACAGTTTATAGTGAATTAAGTGTATCAAACCACATAAGATATACAAACTATAAACACAATTGGGACTAATAGTCTCTGATTTGTGCATTTTCCAAATAAATATACCTTTAGAAAATAAATGTTTTTCTTAATTAAAGTATACCTACCAACATTCATACAAAGAACAGGGTCACAAGTACAGAACAAAAATATTACGATTGTTGGACAACACAGGTGGGCTTAGAGACATATAGTCAAGTCGGGGAAGATGTAGCCTGATCAACTACATTATCTGGGGTTTGACTAGCGTGTGCCTAAGTACATTTGTGAAGTTTCAACAAAAAAAAAAAAAAAAAAAAAAAAATCAATAGACAAACACAATGAAACTAAAAAGGGTATCAATCTATCAAGAGAAAAACACATACAATGTAGATTTAAAATCCACTAATTATAACAAAATGGCTAAAAGAAAAGGTAAGGACTAAGGATTTTTAAGTCCTCTCTTCTTATAAATAGCTTTGAAGCAAGCTTGCCTAAGCCTCTTTGTTCTTTCTGTCAATTCCATACCGGGCAATTTCTCCATCATCTTCTTGTGCCCTGCTAACGTCTCTACCTCCTCCTTTAATCCCAACTCCTAGTTTATTTTAGGTAGATGCAATACAATTTTCGTGTGAGTTCATGAAATTTACAATGAGTTAAGTTTATATAAATATAAATCAAAAATCGTAGTAAAACAATTGATTCGATGTGGCATATGCCTAAGGCCTATGTTTATGTTATAAAGAAACTAATAATTAAAATTTTAGAAAATACCAAAACTACTTTGGTTACCAAGTGCATGCATACATGCATGAGTAATGAATAGAAGGTTATTAGAGTAGTTTACCTTGGCATTTTGAATGAGGGATTCAAGGCTCTTAAGTTTCCTATGAGGCCATCTGTTTATGTTTAGCTCCCTGCATCTTTTCTTCAATAATGTTGCCCCTATCCTTAGTTCCTTTGCTGCCATGATTATCGGCATCTCAAAGTACTTCGCTATCTCTTCAAACTCCAATGGTCTCAACCTATTTGCCACCTTACGGCCACCGTGAGCAGTGGTGGCAGCACTAGAACTACCAGTAGCATCACCACCGGGTTTGCAGTCTTCCCTGAAACTAACCGATGGTAAATTACCATCCTCCCAACAATCCCATAAGCTTATGTCTTCAAGGGGATCCAAATCGTGAAACTCATTTCTAGAAATGATGTTTTGATCTTGGTTAAGTACTGTGGAAACGTGCTGATCAAGCCCTTCTGGCAATTTTTCTGACAACTCGTAATTATGATGGTCGAGCATGTCACCACTGTCAGGAAAAAAAAAAAAAAAAAAAAAGCAAAACTCAAGATAATCAAATCCAACCCGATGAAATACTCTTTTGATCACTACAAATCCAAATCATGTTTTGATCAATATAGACAAAATCACTTTTCTGTGCGAAAGATAGGGTAATGAGTGACGTTTATATATACCTGAAAAGATCTTGATGATCAAAGTACGGAAACCAATCGAGGTCATATATGGGGTTTTGATGATCTGCAGGTGGATCCATTTGTGAGGGAAAAGTTAAAAGTTGCGGTAAGAATGTGATGATTTATATAAGTGAAGTAGGAGAAGTAATTAATAACAAATAAAGAGGAAGTGAATATAAATACTCGTTGAGCCGTAACTTTCTTCTTCCATTCACACACGTATAAGTATATACTGCTAAAATCTTGACTTGTGTGCCGCATGCATTTAATGCTTCACATGTCTACCCTGCAAATCCTTGACTTTGAAGCGACGTATCAGTTCCCATATACCTCAGATTAAATTCTTTTCACTGCATACTACCAGTCTTCAATCATGCAAAAGAAAACACGACTTGTTGTAGCTAAACTACTTACGTTCGTTATAATTATTTGACTCGTATAAACTTGGTTGCTATAAGCTGCTTTGTATGTGTATGCTAGTGTCAATTCATGAGGTCTTATCACATTTAAGTCCCTGGAATCAGTTCACACTAATCATTAACTCGTTTGAGTATATGGTCATCATGGATAACGCTAGCCCGAAGTAGACAACTCCTCACTTGCACGATTCGCTTGAGTGCATTTTACCATTTTATACACTATGTTCTTGATACACATAGTAGTCACTAGGGCACAATTCGGTCATTAGGCTGGGGTTATGAACTCATGAATGGGGACTTGGTACATCTACGAGTCTTACATCACGTTTTATCAACAAATCTTGTATACTCATTTTAGCAACAAATCTGGTATCTCATTTTAGCAACAAATCGTGTATCTCATTTTAGCAACAAATCTTGTATCACGTTTTAGCAACAAACTTTGTTTCCCCTGAGAATATGACAGTTGCATCTCATTTGGGCAACATACTTCATCTCTCATGATAACAACAAGTCATTGTAATAAAATAAACTTGACATCATTAGTAGTTACGTCTCATATAACTTCTTTGTAAACATCATACTTTGACATTACTACCAATATTTATGTAAATTTCTTTTGTGTTTCAGAATTTTAAATTTATGTTTGAGTAAGAATTAGGTTTAGTGAGTTGCAGATTCATTAAGGAAGACAATCTAGTTTTATCATACATATATAACATCTGGGAGAGAAACATGTTTTGTATTCAGTTCCCTTCTTTGTTATAATTCTAACATTGTCATGCTTGAGCATTTTAAATTTACGAAGAAATGATTGAACCCTTAATCCCCATATCAGCAAAGTAGAATAAATCAATCATTCTCATCGCTATCAAACAACTTCATTCCGCTAAATGTGAAAACCTAACAATATTGTAAACCATAAACAAGTCCATATATATTTTTCATCCATACAAAACTTATCTTGTAGTCGATTATCCCTAATCAAAGCATCGTATGTTCACCACGAAGGTATACATCATTAACATCCTAAGTGGTTATGACGGATGATGATCAATCAAAATCTTTCGTATAGTAAACTAAGAATTTTAATTTCACCAATAAAATTAGCAAAGCTAAGTTTAATTTACACAACTCATTTGGTTGAAATAATTCCTCAAATCTGATAAAATCCTTTTGAACCTATACATATTTGTAAATTTTATATTACTCGTCATATAGTTTGAAAATAATTAGCAAACCCAATGGGGCAAATTTTCACAAAACTAGTCCAAACATATGTATCTAATATCGTAATAAATTAAAACTGGTACCGAAAACCCACAACTTTTCTCTTAAGGTATTCCTTTCTTAAATTTCGGGACGAAATTCCCTTCAACAGGGGGATAATGTAAAAACCGGTAAAATTCGGTCAGAGTTCGACGATCAAACCCCCGTGAGCCGTTATGCAATAAAGACCAATGGCACGTAAATTGGGGTCTACTAAAGTATATGTGTCTGTATTTCTAATTTAACCAACCGAAATTTAACGAATTAATAAATGTTACGTCCTCATTATATATATATATATATATATATATATATATATATATATATATATATATATATGTGTGTGTGTTAATTACTTTTGCAAAATATCTAAATACAAGTATGACATATAATGTATATATATTCGAAATAAATTATACACTTAAGATTATGTATTGTGTATGTTTCCAAAGGACCAAATTCATGTTATAAATACATACACCAATACATCGATTTAATCAACCAAATTCAAATAAATAAATTATAAGTTAAAGTTAAATACAAAGTTATAACAAATTATCATTATACACTAATAAATATATAACAAGTTACAATTATTCAAATATATAACCAATTACAATTATTCAAATATATAACCATTATCACTGTACACTAACAAATATTTAACAAATTTACACGTATTCAAATATATAGCAATTATGTGAGCTGTCAAATTGAGGCAATTGTAAATCTTCTTCCGTGATTCCTGCTTACTCAATTCCTTTCTCCTGGTTTCCTGCAAACCATCAAACAAAACCCACTCATTTCAATCTATCTGTCCCCATTCATCAATCTATCAAAGAAACCCAAACAATTTTCCCTACATCGATTCCTATCAAAACAATCATCCCATTCATCAATTTTCAATACAAATAACCAAGAACAAACATCTCAAATACCCCTTCCCATCGGTTTCTATCAAGAACAACCAAAAGAAAAAAAAAAAAAAAACCTGTATCAAAGCAAGAACACTCCTGTTCTTGATTCTCGAGTACACCTGCAAACAAGAAGAACAATAACCCGTTTGTATTTCCTTTCCTTTTCCTGTCATATAGCACCACCCAAACACCCTTATGCTTCAGAACATCGTGATCAGTGACCTTTCCGTCACCACCTATTGCAACAAAATCAAAGCTTCGGCGGACCTTCTTACTAACCTCGATTCAGATTATGCCATCCCCTGAAAGCATCTCGTCATTTACACGATCAACAAATTATCATCCAAATTTGAATCGGTTGCAAATATCCTTCGATGCCGCTCTCTGCTTCCGACATTCAGTGAAGCCTGATTAAATATTGGATAGAAGAACAATCCTTATCTTCTCCTCTTCTGGTTCACACCGGAATGGCGACCAACACCTCATCGTCGCCAACAATTTTGCATACCGGGAATAATTCCTCCAACCGACAGAGCATTAGTCGTCCCAATCGCCAGCAATAGCAACAACGTCGTCGCCAACAGCAACCACTTGCGCTACCAAACAAGTCGTACAGTTGGATTCTATTCCTCCGTTCCAACCACACGCACAAAAGAAAGAAGACGTCGACGATCGTCATCGGTCAGCGCCCCTACACGAGATTTGCTCGATCTTTCCCCATCAGCACCGACGATTTGTTCGTCCTTCCCTTATCCCCTTCACGACCCCACCTGTTTCCCCGATCGGAACCACCCCACACACCCTAAACATCGGCTGATATTGTTATTGCTCTCCAATCGGATTGATCCCGGCGAAGAAAAAAAAAAAGGGATCAAGAAGAACTCACCTGAGAAGTCGTCTCCCCCTCTCATGATTACCATCGGCCATGTCTTCCTTCGTCTTCAAGCTCCAATCGATCTTTCCCCGTCTCCTTGAACCTCGTCTGCGGCTGCTGCCTCGTTTCCTCGGGCCGAGATTTCCGACGATGGAGGTAGATCCTTCGCTGGGACGTCGGAGCCGGGCGGCGATGGTGGTGATACCGACGTTTTCGGTTTCGGTGTTCGATCGCCTTCGTCTTCCTCACGTTCATCTGTGTTCCTCGAGATTTTTTTTTTGAAGTGAACGATGGTATCCCCTTCATCTTCTTACCCGATCAAATAAATGGAACGGGTTTAAAGACCCTAATATACTTTAGATGGATCCAGTAGTCGGGTATGGAGCTTCAACCAGAAAAGAAAACGGGTTCCGGGTTTGACCCAGTCAAAGGTCAAACATAAATCAAACCTCCTTTTAAATTATCAAAACTTAACCTCCTTTGACAAATACTTTGCAATTTCAGTCCAAACCCCAATCTTTGATTCCAATTGTTGATAATAACCCCTCCTTTGAAATTATTTTTACCCAATCAGTCCCACTTTGGTTAAAATAATTTACAAACAATCCATATACTGTAAACCTGTTACAAAACGGTCCCGGTAATACTTCAAGGTTCAAGGATTATGAATTTGCAGTTCACTCGGCATGTTTATCGTTTCTCAAAGGAATGCAAATGCCGTACCAATCGAACTCACGCTTCAAGGGTGAGTTCATACCCCTACATTTTATATTTTTATTAAGTTTTAAGGGGGGGAATACAAGTTAAATCATCAATATCATAATTAAACGTTTTCAATAGATTACATCCGAAAAGTTGAACTTCAATCACGACCGGTTTTGGTAAGCTTAAACATTTTAGTTTTCAAAACAACACAAGGTGCAAGTAGTTCAAGTTCTTGATTTTCAAATGGCTACTTGCACATCACCAAACGAGTTTTCTATAAATTATACATAACTCGGTATTTGTATAAATATTGTTTTGTTTGCGCTACTTGTATTTGTAGTGCACTATTATTATTGTTTTGTTTACGCTACATGTATTTGTAGTGCATTGTCATTTTGTTTTGTTTACGCTACATGTATTTGTAGTGCATTATCATTTTTAGTCTAATCTCCATAACTATGCCCGTATTCTTGAGGTACGTTATGGACAATAATAGCGCTATTGGGTTTACCACCCCACCTTGGGACGCTAAGGTGATTGATCGCACGTGGTTGAGTGTGTATGATGATTAGATGCTCCATCCTATATATATACATATGTATATGTATAGGGTGAGGACTATTTGTTGTTGTTATCCTTTGTTAATCAACTTTCAATTCTATAAACCATTATCTCAAATACAATTGTTTGCCAATTTCAAAAGAAAACAAATATTATGTTTGTAAGGGAAAAGCATTTAATAATACAAAACAAAAACTTATGAACTCACCAACCCTTGTGTTGACACTTTTTCAAACCACTTGTATTCTCAGGAAATCATTAAACAAGTAACCAAGTGTTGTTGAGAATGGGATGCTAAGACGTCAAACATTTCCTATTTTGTCCATGTATGGTAATTGATTTATAAACATGTAAATCATAATGATGTAACTTTTCAATTATATATATATATGTTGGTTGTGTTTACTTGAATTACTATTGCAATTGTTGTTATGATATTATACAAGAAGTCCTCCACCCCCGGACGTTTCCGCCATCCTCGGTTTGGGGGTGTGATACCCAACTCTCCCGGCTTGTCAATATGTGACTTCATCTCTAAGATGTGATCACACATAGACCTTGCTTGCCATTAGGGCTTGAGTGACCTTGAACTTGTGGGTTAGGGAGAATAATTGGAGGAGGTGGAGGAAGAGAAGTATGACTTCCATGAGCCAAACTCGGGAAGTCATATTCATTAAGAAAGCTTGGTTTGGGAAGATCATTGTTGTCTAAACCAGACATCAACAATTGGAGAAATTCACGTAAAGTTGATTTAAGTCCTTAATATAACACCCAATATGATATATTAAGGCTAGGACCCAACAAACTATTTTATAACTTGGAAGAGGGATGCCGTAATCCAAGCTATAAAATATTTGAAGGTAGGTGAATGACGATTCACCAATTTCCACCAAGATAAACGAAATGTATTATTAGGTTTTAATTGGTTTTGAAACTCCTAGTTTCTTTTGATATTCATTGAACTTTTCAATGACATGTTTCAATCTCGAGTGTGCCATTCAGGTTTTGTGACTGGGACGCCGAGGATCACAAAACAAGGTGTGAAGTAACCATGTAAATATACTTGGTACCCTTAATATTTACCCCTCAATCGATGTGCCGGTTAACCACACACGCTCCAACGATACTATGATAAACATTAAGTTACCCTTTGCCTACCTTGTTAAGTCCAGGTTAGTGTGCCGGTTAACCACACACGCTCCACTAACAGCTTAAACAAAGTGTAAAGTGTAATTTCATGGATTAGCACCTTATTCACATTTTCCTAAGTAACTAAGATTGGGAATTTATAAGTGTTTAGTTACTTAGTATTTATCATTATACTTATAATGAAGGGATAATTATAGTCCTTGTCCTACCTGTTCGGCTAACGACCCTCCACCGGTCAAGGAAGCGGTGAGTGAGAGTGGACACCCATTAAACTGCCATTTTATAGGCAGTAACCTTATACCCGCCTTATAGACCGGCTTCGTCAATGAGGCCTACTAATGGTAAGACGACTTGCTCTTATACATATAATATATTAAACTTTTAATATTATAATAGTATAAGGGTGTATTTTAGAGATTTAAAATACTTGGTGGTTTAATCTATTAATTAAACTAAACTTTTAATTTAATTAAACTCAAACCATATATTTATGGATTAATAATACTCTTTTAATTAAACGCTTTAATTAACTATTAATAAAGTCCATAAGAGTTAATTTGAACTACTCAACAAAACATCATAATTCCAATTATTAAACTCAAAATTAAAACCATTTAATTAATTGTTTAAGTTATGAACCCAAGAGTTTTAGAATTCAATTCTTTTTTTCATAAAAAACTTTTCTCAAATTCCAAAACTTGAGGGCAAGTTTTGTAATTCTTGAAAACCTTTGGATTCCATAACTTATGGAATTAATGGTGTTTTATGATGAAACTTTCCATGTTCCATAACTTAAGAACAAGTTATGGAATTCTTTAAAATATTAACACCAAATTTCGTAACTCCATAAAAACTTTGAATCAATTTTTTTTTTAAAAAAAACTTTCATATCCATAACTTATGGAAGTTTCAAAAACCCTTAAGATCACAACTTTAAAAAAAACTTTTGAGCTCAAAAATTTTATGACAAAATATGTAACTCCTTAAAACATTTAGATCAAACTTTTAAAACTAATAAAATAATCATATCATTTTATCTTTTACTAAATTTGACCTAATTTAACTCATATAACAAATGATTCAAATTTTACAAATAATTCGTTTTTCACAAAACAAGTAATTATCTTAAAATTTGACAAACGTCATGTTTTTTTTTCCTTTTTTTTCCAACTTGAAAATAAAACATTTGCATCAATATAACAGAAAACAACCCATGGCTCTGATACCACTGTTGGGTTTTGAGCATTCTAACACTCCTATGGTGTACATGCAACCCTATAAACCTTGGATCTATGTTTTCTCTATTATACATGCAAATATTAACTATTCCAAGGTTTCATCCTAACTAGCATATTATGAAGCACCTATACTACAAAGTTCTAGTTAGATGACATACATTTTGATGTAGCTTGATGTCTTCAAGCTTTAAGAGCTTAGCCCCAATAGTGTGGAAGCCTCAAATGGAATCACAAATCACCAAAACACCTTGGAAGAACCTGAGAGAATATGTATGCACACTAAAATCGGCCCACTCTTATTTTCACACACTTGTGCCAATTTTGTGAGCCAAGGACCCCTTTATATATTATGGAGGATTAGGGTTACATCCATGTAAACCCTAATATCCATGATCTTTCATTTACATAGGATCCATGGGTTAAAAGCTCCATGGACCATCCATGAAAGCTTAGCCCAACCTAAATAAACTTGGCCCATTCCATATATATAAGAGTCCATATTTAATTAGTTCTTTTTGATTACTTAATTAATTCTAAATTAATTCTTGATCAATACTAATTAAATAATATGATTCCATATTAATATATTAGAACTTATAATATATTAATATAAATCATAAATATACTATTCTCAAAAGACTATCCATATAAATTGTGCCGGTGAAGTGCAACCCAAATGGACTATGCCGGGTCGGGTCAAGTACGTACCAAATATAGTTATGGACTTAGACATTAATCCAACAAGTAGCTGAGTGTGGGCAGGGCCCGTATCCTATCTTAGCAGAGTGTGGGCGAGGCCCGTATCTCATAATAGTAGTTGATTTTGATGTATGAATAATAGATTAGCTTTACATGTTGTCTGTGTGATACTTGTATGTTGGGTTTAGTAGTTGAGTGTGGGCAAGGCCCGTACCTCATCATAGCCGAGTGTGGGTGAGGCCCGTATCTCGAAGTAGCTGAGCATGGGCGAGGCCTGTACCTCAGATATAGTGGAGTGTGGGCGAGGCCCATATCTCCTAGACAGTGGAGTGTAGGCGAGGCCCGTATCTCCTAGATAGCGGAGTGTGGGCGGGGCCCGTAACTCCCAGTTAACGGAGTGTGGGCGAGGCCCGTATCTCCACGAGTGTGGGCGAGGCCTGTATCTCCTAGTTGCATGTTATGTGTAGATGGTATGAGGTAGATTGGGGAGACTCACTAAGCTTTGTGCTTACTGTTTTCAGTCTTGGTTTCAGGTACTTCCACTAGCACTGGGAAGGGCTCGGGATGATCGCATGGCACACACCACAGTCTTCAGCCTGGGAGTTAGACTCTGATATTTGGATATGAGATTTTGATTTGAGACAGATACTATGATGTTTATGATACATGATTATGATTTTACTTATGATTTTGGATGGTTGATGGTTTTAATAATGTTTTGAAAACGAAATTTTTGGGTTGTATTTTTGGGATCTTTCACCGTTATCTGATATGATTTGCTTCCATTGCAATCAGAGGGGCCAGAAGAAGGCCCATTGTCCGAGTTTGGCTATAGCAGGACCGGTGTTAGCACCCGCTCCTGAACCTCTTAGGATTACCTACAACCGCCAGGGCCGGGTAGATACACTTGTGGTGAAGAGCAGTGCCTTTCAGTTGACAGCCGAGGAGGCTTGCGCGACACCAGATCTCGTGACAGGTATGTATCTTCTCCATATCACTTTGTTTATATTGAACCGCTACTTATATTTATGTGTTTTATTTTATGATCGTTCCTCGTGAACAGCATTTCTACTTTGTTATTGTTTGATTTGGGGGCTACCCAATCCTTTGTATCGCTTATGCTTAGCAAGAGGTTTACTGGAGCTCCAGGGGAGCTGGATTGTCAGCTAGATGTTTAGATTGCAAATGATAGATCTGTTCGGGTTGTGAGGGTTATTAGGGGTTGCACTCTTCAGTTATTCAACAAGCAGTATCTGGTTGATTTGGTTCCCATTTCTTAGCGTTGGAATAAGTTTATTGTGGGTATGGATTGGTTGAGCCCTAATAGGGCAGTGATTGATTGTGAGCATCAATTAGTGTGGGTTCAGATCCTAAGTGGGGGAGAGTTAGTGGTTCATGGGGAGAGATCTCAATGTGGGCCGATTTTGTGTTAAAAAACGAGGGTCAGATGCTATTGTCAGCAGGGTTGTTATGGATTTGTCGCCTATGTTATGGATACCCGGGGTAAGGGTAAGGCGACTGTGGATGATGTTCCTATTGTGCATAATTATCTGTATGTGTTTCCGGAGGATTTGCCTGGGGTGCCTCCGGAGAGACAGGTTGAGTGTAAGATTGATCTGGTTCTAGGTGCGACTCCGATAGCTAAAGCACAATATCAGTTGGCTTCTCCCGAGATGCAGGAGTTGTCTACACATCTGCATGAGCTGTTAGAGAAGGGATTCATCAGACCGAGCAGTTCGCCATGGGGAACATCAATATTTTTTTGTAAAGAAGAAGGATGGGTCTCATGTATGTACATTGACTACTGGGAGTTGAATAAGGTAACAGTGAAGAACCGTTATCCACTCCCGAGGATTGATGATCTTTTCGACGAGCTTCAGGGTGCATCTTGGTTTTCCAAGATTGATTTGCAATTGGGTTATCATCAGATGAGGGTAAGGGTTGAGGATGTGTAGAAGATAGCTTTCCGAACTCAGGAGCAGCATGCGGAGCACTTGAGGGAAGTGCTGGAGACTCTGAGGAGGGAGAGACTTTTCGCAATGTTCTCCAAGTGTGAGTTCTGGTTGCATGAGGTGCAGTTTCTTGGGTACCTTGTCGACCAGAAGGGTATTTTGGTCGATCCGGCCAAGGTTGAGGCCGTGATGTAGTGGGAGGTTCCGAGGTCTCCATCTGAGATTTGGAGTCTCCTTGGTTTGGCAGGTTATTATCGGAGATTCATCCAGGATTTCTCCAAGATAGTTGTTCCTTTGACTCGGTTGACAAAGAACACTGTTACATTTCACTGGGGGCCTGAGAAACAGGAAACTTTTAAGACCTTGAGACAACAATTATGTGAGGCGCCAATTTTGACCCTGCCAGAGGGTGTCGAGAATTTTGTGGTTTGTTGTGATGCATCGATCACATGATTGCAGATAGTGTTGATGCGGAAGGGTCGCATGATCGCTTACGCTTTTAGGCAGCTAAAGCCTCATGAGGCGAATTATCCGACGCATGATTTGGAGCTGGGGGTTGTGGTTTTTGCCCTCAAGATTTGGCGGCATTACCTCTATGGGGTCCGTTGTACTATCTACACAGATCACAAGAGCCTGAGGTATCTGAAGGATTAGCCAAATCTGAATATGAGGCAGCGCCGATGATTGGATGTGGTGAAGGATTATGATTGTGAGATTCTCTATCACCCAAGGAAGGCCAATATGGTGGCCGATGCTCTCAGCCACAAGGCGGTCACGACTCCGATCAGAGGCATATGTTTGTGGATGATCGTGATTACTCTGCTGTTGGAGCGGATTCATGAGGCTCAGGTTGAGGCTATGAAGGAAGAGCACCAGAAGAGTGAGCACATTATGGATCAAGTGGCTTCCTTAGTTTATGATAGCCGTGGGTTGTTGACTCTGCATCAGTGGTTTTGGGTTCCGTATTTGGTCGGTGTGCATCAGGTTTTGATGGAGGAGGCACACAAATCTAGGTTCTCCATTCATCCCGGGGCGACAAATATGTATATGGATCTTCGTCCTGATTATTGGTGGGCCTGCATAAAGCGGGATGTGGCTAGGTATATGGAGCGGTGCTTGACTTGCAGGAAAGTCAAGGCCGAGCATCAAAGACCTCATGGCAAGATGCAACCATTGGAGATTCCTAAATGGAAATGGGAGGATATTAATATGGATTTCATCACGACGTTACCCCAGACTGGGCGTGGAGTGGATTCGGTTTGTGTCATCGTGGATCAATTGACCAAGAGCACGCACTTCATCTTGATCCAGGAGAGTATTTCTGCAGAGAAGATAGCTGAGGTCTATATCAGGGAGGTTGTGGCACACCATGGGGTGCCGGGTTTGGTGGTTTCTGACAGAGATGTCCGGTTTACTTCCAGATTTTGGAAGAGGTTTCACGATGAGTTAGGAACTTGTCTCCATTTCAGCACAACATTCCATCCGTATACTGATGGTCAGAGCGAGCGGACTATTCAGACCCTTGAGGATATGTTGCGAGCATGTGTTTTGGACTTCAGTGGGAGTTGGGATACATATCTTCCGTTAGCGGAATTTTCGTATAACAATAGTTATCACGCCAACATTGATCAACCTCCTTTCGAGATGCTCTATGGGAGGAAATACATGACCCCGATTTGTTGGGGGAGGTCAGTCAGCGGGTTATAAGGAGTACTGAGATCGTTCTCAAGACCACTGAGCTGATTTAGCAGGTTCGGAGCAGGCTCCAGTAGCTCAAAGTCGGAAGAAGAGTTATGCCAATAGGCGCTGATGAAATTTAGAGTTCCAGGTGGGGGATATGGTTCTCCTGAAGGTGTCACCTTGGAAAGGTGTCATCTGGTTCAGGAAGTGGGGCAAGTTGGGCCCCAGGTATATCGGTCGTTTTAGGGTTTTGGCCCAGGTGGGTCGGGTTGCTTATCGTTTGGATCTTCTGGATGAGCTCAGTCAGATTCATAGCATGTTTCATGTCTCTTAGCTGTAAAAGTGCTTAGTGGATGATTCTGCAGTGGTACCATTGGAGGATATATAGGTGGATGACCGCGTTAATTATATTGAGAGACCGGTGGCAATTCTGCATCGGAAGACGAAAACCTTGAGGAACAAGGTTGTAGAGTTGGTGAAGGTGCAATGACATCACTAAAAGGGTCCAGAGTGGACTTGGGAGCCAGAAGATGAGATGAGAGAGTGCTACCCAGAGTTATTTGAGGCGGCAGACTTCGAGGATGAAATCTGATTCAAGCGGGGGAGATTTGTAACACTCAATTCCAAATATGAAATTATTTCTGAATTGTGCATGATTTCCCTTTAGCCACGGTGTGGTGAAGCCTCACCATGGCGTGGCGATAAGCCTTTGGACCGCGGAGTTTAATGGACCACCACGGCGTGGTGGCGGCTGATGGAGAAAACCTTAAAGTTTAAGGGCTGAGCCATATTTAAGGACCCTTAACCCCCCTCATAGCCTCCCTCACATCAGCCTCCATTCCCTTAAATCATTCGTTGCAAACCCTAATCATTTTCCTCCATTTTTGAGCTAGTTTGGTGCTTTTTGAAGCTAAAGAAGGAAGAAGGAGGAGGAAGGATGTAAAGATCAAGCAAGCAAGTCCCCATTCTTCACCTTGGTACTCTTCTGGACCTTTGTAAGTGTCCAAGACTCGATTTTTATCATTTCAAGTTGTTAGATCTTGAGTTTTGTCCTTTTAGTTTCTTGTTCTTGAATGTTGGAATGGTTAGACCTCATAAAGTTTGCAACTTTATGAATCTCCAGGTCAAGATGAGCTAGTAGTGTCTTGGATCTGGATTATGATCAAGTGTTGATGTCATGAATCTAGATTAGGTCATAAATCCTCATTTTGACCTAATATGGGTTCAAAACATACATTGGACATGTATGTCTATAAAGCACCCACCTTTGGGATGGTTTTGGTGTTAGTATCACTTCTGGAAAGGATGGACTCCGAACTTTAGGGATTAAGTGCTTGTTGGTTAATCCCTTGCATTATTAAGCCTTATGGATTGGGTTTTAGACCTTTTTGGGTAGTCCCAATGGATAAAGGTGGAAACTTTATCCTTCTAGATTGCATTTTAGTCTAGATCTGAGCTTTAGAGCTCTTGGATTCGAAGAAAACGGTTGAATGTATTGAGCTGTTGAAACCCAGGCAACCACGGTGTGGTTTCAAGTCAACACGATGTGTTGGCCGGGGTATTTCTTGATTGCTTGGATGCTGGCGGAACACGACATGGCAAAGGGGCAACACGATGTGTTGGGTCAACATGGACTGTTGACTTTGACCAAGTTTGACCTAAGGGGTATTTGACGTATTTTGAGTTGTATCTAAGGATCAGTCACTATTTGGTGAATAGGTGACAGGTAGAGCTGATATTCGGAGCCGGGACCTATTCAGCTACTGTTCAGATTCGGATTTGAGTTTTCTCACCATGTTTAGCGGGTCGAAGGCACCAATGCCAGCCCATGATCTGTTATGTTAGAATACTAGATGTCTGGGTGACTCTTGTATGTGTATGTGCTTATATGCTTACTGGGTGGGGCCTGATGGTTATTCTGTATGCTATTACCTGTTATGCTTATATGAATTGTAAATGGGCGGGGCCCGTTATGCGAGTTTGGGTGGGGCCCGTTATACTCATTGGGCGGGGCCAATTATGCGAGTTTGGGCGGGGCCCGTTATACTCATTGGACGTGGCCCGTTATGCGAGTGTGGGTGGGGCCCATTATACACACTGGGCGGGGCCAGTTATGTGTTATGTATGTATGGTATGTGGTATTTTGGGAACTCACTAAGCTTTGTTCTTACGGTTTTCAGTTTATGTTTCAGGTACTTCTGGTCCCAAAGGGAATAGCTCGGGATGATTGTAGAGCACACACCACATCGTTCTGCATTTTAAAGATTACTCTGATCTGATATGTTGATTGATACATTTGTTTTATCTGGATTTTTATGATGATGTATTTGGAATATTGGTTTTATTAAGTTTAAAAAAATGAAAATTTTGGGTCTTATTTTTGGGACGTTACACAAAATCACCAAAATTAAGCTTAAATATGGAGGATAGGGTATTAGTATTTGCTGCAAGGTTCTTAGGGGTGATGGAGGCTGGAAATGATGCCCTAAATATGAGGTTAGAGGCTTAAATACGGAGGAAACCCTAAAATTATAGGTTTGGGCCAAAACAATCGCCACGTCGTGGCCCTTCTCTTTCCACGTCGTGGGACTCATCAAGAATACCTGATCATTTAAGCCATGCCACGTTGTGGGCATCGTTGCGCCACGTCATGGCATATAGTTTTTCCCAAAAACTCCATCTTTAACCCCTTTAAGTCTTTAGTTAAACCATTACGAGAAACGAGTGTTACAACTCTCCCCTACTAAAATTATATTTCGCCCACAAAATCCGTGCTTTCAACTAACTCTACAACACGAGTCGACATCACCTTAACCACCAGAATCTAATACAATGCTGAAGAATCACCCCACATAGACGGCCATCTTCCGGCACCGCCAGTAAACGAAATCGTAGCAGAAATCACGCATCCTGACGAAAAAATGAACATCAACATGCCACACTTAACCAATAAAGTGAAGGACTAACTACTTCGCCCGAAATCTGGAAACCCTATACTATTCCCGACTTCTAGACGGACATAACCACTCGTACCGCACCCATGATAACCATAATCCACAATTCGAGTCGACTAACCCTCCCTAACCCTGCATCATCTTACTGATAATTGGAAGACAGAGTCAATGACCATCGGCTGATGTCAGCAACCTTGCACCCGTATATGAAGGCGGCTCCAAACATGAGCCCCAACAATTGGAGCGTCACCATCATATACATTAAATCCTGCTGATCAACTAATTTAGAAAATTTGATATGTCTGAGTTCTTCCCGGTTCCATGCTGTCCTAATAATAAGTTGGAATACAGAAAACCACCACTAACCAACATTTCCTTCTCTCTCTCTCTCTCTCTCTCTCTCTCTCTCTCTCTCTCTCTTTCGCAATAGTACCATCACCAGTCCAACATTTCCTTTAGTATTGATTACAGATAATAGCACCACCACCAACCAATATTTCCTTGTATCTCTCTACTCTCTGTTTTATTGATGCTCAAAAAGCACCACTTACACCACCACCACCACTGTACCCCCCTTCGCCATGTTCACTAGGTTGGGTTTTCAAATCTTGATTCCCTATATCCGACAAGAGTCTTTGTACCCTAGCTCTAGCAATTAGTAAGGGCAGAGAGTATGGTGGTTTGAAAACCCTATATTCGATAAGATTTATGGTGCTTCTCCGGCTACAATGAGCTCTAAAAACTCTAGATCCGACGAGAAACACACCTCCCACCGCCACCATTTACTTGTTCATCACTACCCACCCCCTAACAAACTCTAGTGATGGTGGATTTCGACCTAGATCCAAACTTTGGGGATACAACCCACCTCCTACTAGCGCCTCTACTTGTTCATCCGGCCCCGCCCATTCTTATTCATCATCGCTGACCCTGCTTGTTCATCACCACCATCTCTTTCACATTTGTACTCTCGGAAATATGAATCAGATAAAAAAGGTGAAAGTTTTGGTTTAGTTTCAATTGAGTTTGAGATTTAAATTTCATGTTTGTGCACTTCGGCATTTGTGTTGCTAGGGTTTGATTTAATCAATGATTTTTTATTTTAATTTATGGGATTTTACTAGGCACTCTTTTTTTTGGTTTAGTTTTTGGGTTTGAGCACCCATTATATCGATATGGGCACTAACTATGATTTACTAGCACTTGGTTTAGATATGGGCTAGAAAGAGAGCTGGTGATGGTGGTTTCAGATGTTATCCATGGTTTTCGGTGAGCCAAGGGAGAGAGGGAGGATGGTGAGACGAGTTAATAATTTAAGGATTATAACAATTAATACAATAAAATAAATAAATTATAAGGGTATAAAAGTAATTTTAAGTGTATATGGACAAAGATCACTAAAAAGATCCAAAATTGGAACATTGATGGACCATTAAACCATTTTTTTTACCAAAACCAGATAATTTTGACAACTAGAGGGACCATTTTGCAATCTGTCTCTCTCTCTCTCTCTTTATATATATATATATATATATATATATATATATATATATATATATATATATATATATATATATATATATATATATATATATATATATATAGACAAAACTGCAAATTTGGTCCATGTGGTATGTTGAAAATTGCCACTTTGGTCCAAAAAGTTTTGGACTTGCATCACTGGTTCAAAACTTTCATTTTGTTGTGTTTTGTCCAACATGTTTTGAATTTTTTTAAATGACAATTTTGCTCTTGGTATTTTATATTTTTATTTACTTAATATTTGTCAAATTAAAAGAAAAACAAAAAAATAAGTATTTACCCCCACCTCTTACTAACCCACCACCCAGTATCACTCTTAATTACATTGGATACATACTCCTCTCTCTCTCTCTCTCTCTCTCTCTCTCTCTCTCTCTCTTCATTCTTGTGGGATCACCACCACTACCTGCTGAACCACCACCGTCTGTTGGAAAACCACCATCTACTGGACCTCAGCCTGCTGGATCACCCAATTCACCCAAGTTAATGTTTGCAACATGCACAAGCTTACGGATCCCAACAACTATGAATGGAGGCTGATCCTCTCTCCTATGATTAAGGGTTCGTAATCCCCTCTAAGGTTTAAAGAGTTAATTACATCTTTCACACGAGTTTAGGTTTCTACATCTATCATGGACGCACAATATCTAACTATGGGATGTGAATAAGTGGATCATTTCAAGATATAGTGAATTAGAAACCCTCTTATTTCTAAACATATGTTAAGATCCTAACGTTTAAATATAAGGTTTATAACATTGACATGTTATCTTAAGTTGGTATCTTTCCTAGTAATTTGCTAAGGTTTATAACATTGACATGTTATCTTAAGTTGGGATCTTCCCCAGTAAATGCCTAAGGCTTATAACATTATCATGTTATCCTACGAGTTGGGATTTTCCCTAGTTATTTTCTATGGCGAGATCCTCCCCAGTTATTTTCTCTCACTAGAATTTCTTAAGTTGGGATTTTCCCCAGAATATTGTAAAACGAAATCTTTCCTAAAGTTTATTAAAAGTGGGTCTTTTCCCCAGTGAAAGCCAAGTAAGGATCTCTTCCACAAACTCCTAAGTGGATCATCCAAAGAAGGGTCCTCCCTATATAAGAACCCATAAAACTAAAAGACTTACAACATGGAACTCCTCTAAAAGATAGAAGACTAAAGGAAAATTGTAAAGGCCAAGACTACACCTAAGGGTCATCAGGTTTTATCAATCCTTAGTATTTTCTTTAATAGAAAACTCTCCTGTTGTTTTGGTCAAACATTACACAAGTACTAATCAACCAAATTGAATGAGAGGCTGTGATGTTCAGATTGTGTAATAGAAAGTAGTAAAAGAAAAGTGGCACGATGGTTTACAAGGAAAGCCCTTGATCCTTGCTAGGATCTTCGTCATAAAACCTTGGGAGGTGATAATGATCACCTACCTTGATTGTTTTATTGATATAAAGTAAATATTACAATGAGTTCTTAGTAAGAATGAGTAGAGAATTTCATAGAGTAAACTTAAGCTAAAGAACAGTGTCTTGTATGCAGATTACAATTGTCAATTTATAGTCTAATCCAGCCAACAAGATGTTTGATATTTCCGGGATCGTCTATAACCAACTTCATGAACGTTATTTGACCAAGTATTCCAGTTCTTTAGCACAGTTGAGATGATTCTTCATTGAGAATTGGTCTTCCCTTGACTACTTCTGTACACGTGTTAGTTATAGACAAAATATGACCGTTATAAATATTGATAAAAATAATAACGGTAATTAGTCGGGATCCTGATGTTACTGAGGATCCTTGATTTAGTAAGGATCTTGTTCCCAACAATTGCCCCAAGTTATTCCTGAAAATATATGGGTTAGTTCCGTAAATATTAAAGGAATAAGTTAAAGTAAATAGATAAAATAAGAGGGGATAACAGTTTTTAATTTTAACCAGTAACGGCTAGGCGATTTAAATTCCAACGAATAGTTTACTAGCCGTTAGCAGTCAAATCATATTAATTGTTTCAGTATAAATATGAGGGATCATTTTCATGTTCTGCTATCTATTCTCCTTTGCTTTTCTTGAGCCATCTTGCGATTTAGAAGGTAATTTTTCCTCTAGACTTTTATTCTACTATGGGTCGGAAAATGGCGGTGTCTCGTAAAAGCATGTTGGCCCTCCCCGACGATGATTTTGTTGATCACGGGATCCTATCTTATGAGGAATCCTGCTCTTTTGGTGATGACGATATCGAGTCTCTAAGACTCGCTGGTGCCTTTCCTTCTAGAGTCGTTTCCAGACCCTATGATCCCCTTATTCAGGCGGACTTTGTCTGTCCCACTTGGGTGTGCTTTCCTGAGCACCCCTTCTCTTTGGGTCTAAGGTATCCTTTCATGGGAAAAATCTCCGAATTCTTTAAGTTGACCGGGATTTCATATATCCAGGCCATGCCTTTTATTTGGAGGATCCTTTATTGGATCGATCAGATAAATCAGTCGAAAGGCATGGATATAGGCCTCTCTGAGCTGGCCCGTGTATACGATCTTACAACTTTCAGAAACTCCCGATTCCTCCTTAAGGTCAAAACCTACAAGTCTCCTTTGATCCTGAAAACCAAGCATAAAGATGGGGCTTGGAAAGGAAGATACTTCTTCCTGAGACGTGACGCGATTCTCGGCGAGGATCTCTTGTCCCTGGATTGAGTTAAGAAGGGTTGGAATTCAATATTTTCCTTTGAGATCCTGAAATCTTATCCTTATTTTGTTTTTTCTATTACAGGTTTCAAGTTCGAGGAACTTGTTCCTGTTGCTGAGGATTCAGAAGATAAGATTGCAAGCTTTATCTCTCACTCTCGGAGGCAGATAGATATCTTAAACTTGACCAGTCCAATCTCCAAGAAGGATCTTCCACCACAACTTCTATGGCTATAGGTATGCATCTTTTTACTTTCTGACTGCAAGTAGTTGCCTTAAGATCCTCGATCTTATTAGGATCCTTATGTTCTGTGCAGGTTCCAGGACCGTTCGCTCCAGTGCTCGCTTCACTCTAGTTGACCTCGAGGATGATATGACCAACGACCTGGTCAGAATCAAGTAGGAAAAGTCTTCAGTTCTGGTTCCTCCAAAGAAATCTCAACTCGACTTGGTTGTAAGGACTCCGAGATCCCGAAAGAGAAAGTCCTCCGGGGCCATAGATTTCAGTCTAGAGGGCCTCTGTCTTGAGGATGCTCTTGGAAAGCTGACCTCTTTCTCCCAGGCTGTAAGTTTCCTGCATAAATGAATCTATTTTCATACCTGTTTTCTTCCTTTGCTAATCTTTGTGTTTCTTCCAGGTCTACACTCATATTTCTCATTGCACGAACGATCTTAGCATCCGGACTAAGAAAGCCAAGTACGCTCTAAAGGATAAAGAGAAAATCTGGAAGGCCACCAAAGAAGATCTTCTCCAGAAGGTAGAGCTGTTGAGCAAGAAGAAGGCCAAGAAAGAGGAGGAGTACCTTGCAGACCTTGAGGAGGTGATAGCGGATGCAAAGGCGAGCACTTCTATGGTTATCTTGGAGTCCAAGATCAAGCTGGTTGAGGATCTTGAACATTCAGGATCCTGGGACGTCACAGGATGGTGTGAGGCATTAGCCAAGCTAAATGGCAGGCCTGCCACCGTCGCTGAGGATCGTGTAGTGCGGCCAGGAGGAGAGGAAGAGGAGAAGAAGAAGAAGAAGGTCGATGATGACCAGGTTAAGGTCTAGGCCTTTTAGGTGATTAGGGCAGTATAATCTTTTGATGTTTAATGTATGGCTTTTGTAAGGTTGTAGGCCTTTTTGTTCTTTAAATATAATGGTTGGTTTTCTTTTCGTCTTTCTCCGTTTCCTGCATAATACAATATTAAGGTCTCTGCACGGTTAAGATCCTGAAAATAAAACAAACTGATAATGATTAGTTAAAAAATAACAATAACCGATTCTAATAGTTTCTCTTAGAAGTTTAGCCTTTAACTCGCAACTTATAAGAGTTTTTAATACGCTTTTAATACTTTTGTGAAGATATCAGAATAACGAATTATTCGGAAGTGATGAGAGTTTATATGTCAGTGATTGGTTTAGGATCCTAGATTTTAAAACTTCAAAGTTAAGGAAAGATAGAACCTGATGTCTTCAGGTTTTTCCTTAAGTATTTGAGAGTTTACTGAGGGTAAATTTCAACTTAGGAGAGAACTTTGGTTCAATGTTGGGAATGAGGTTCCTTACTAAAGAAGGCCGATGAGGATCCTTAAAAGCGAGGATCCTTACCGTCAGAGATCCTACAAGATAAAGATCTTGGATCTTCTAACGGAAGTTTCTCCTTAGGATAATCCTGTTTAGATAACACGTCAATGTTATATTCTGGGGAGGATCCCTTCTTGAGATATAATTCATTGGGTAGGTAACATGAAAATGTTACAATCTGATTGGATTTTCTGGGGAACATTCCCAACACGTGACAAGATGAAGCTGGTATAGGTCTTGTGTAATTTCCGGCGCAAAATCCCAATCTTTGATAACATGAAAATATCATAAGCCTCAAGTAGTTACTGGGGTAAAATCCCGATAACATGAACATGTTATAATCCTTAAGTAATCACTGGGGTAGGATCCATATTTTTGGATAACGTGAAAATGTTATAAACCATACGGATTTCAACTTGTGTTCAAAGATAAGAGGGTTTCCAAGTCACTGAATCGTGAAATGATCACCTTATCTGTAACGTCCAAAAATTTCACGCCAAATTCAAACTTTTTAATTCACAAATAAAAGTCAAATAGTATTGTTTACAAAATGTTTTCAAATCAATATCCATCAGAGTGTCCCAAAATCATAACATAAGGATGAGGAGCGGTACGGTCACGCATTCGCCTTGCCACGATCTCCTGAAGTACCTGAAACAATAAACTGAAAACTGTAAGCCCGAGGGCTTAGTGAGCTACCCGCAAAATACCAATACCACACTGACAATACCATATCAGTAACAATCAATCAATCAATCATGCATACTGGGCCATCGGCCTGACTGGTCCGCCCTACCAGGCCTACAGTCTATTTGAATCTATTCATGCATACTGGGCCATCGGCCTGACTGGACCGCCCTACCGGGCCTACAGTCTATCAGAATCTATCCCGAGCCTTCGGCATGACTGGTCCTCCTCGTGGGCCTGCAGTCTCCCCGGACCGCTCATAGGGTATGTTGGCCTTCAGCACAAAGCAGGACCGCCTCAACCCAACCAATAAGCAAATAACCAAGTTCGCATAACTATCATATACTGGCATATACAAACATCAAACATATCTGTCATACTGATCATCAACCATGGAATCCTCTCGTAACTAGAGTACCGACCTAGCAGGTCACTAACATACCAATCCTTACGGATCATAAAGCATAACATATTGTCTACCCTGATTCCGATCTAGCAGACCAAACCATATGTAGCATACCATAACAATAACAACTAAAGGGCCGGCCTTGGTGCCGTAGACCCTATCGATATAGTGAGGATAACTCACCTCGCAGATGCCGACTCGAAAGGTAAAATCCAATTCTCGGATCACTTGACACACGCTCCACCACATATGACCATAGTACAATATACTCATAAGTCCTTAAATCTATAAGGTATTCCATAACCCACCAGTCAACCCCTGGTCAAATTCAAAGTCCTCAGTCAAGGTCAACAGTCCATGTTGACCCCCAACTCGCCGAGTACCCTTGGCTACTCGCCGAGTTCCTCGAAGCACATTCCACTCGCCGAGTCATCGGGGTGACTCGTCGAGTTCCTTCGATTCCCGTTCAAACTCTAAGGCCACCCGTCGAGTTCCCTCCTTGCCACTCGACGGGCACACACGCATACATATCCTAGGGAAAACTCATCCGACTCGCCGAGTTGTTCTTCAACTCGTCGACTCTTATGGTGATCTTCATCGGACTCGCCGAGTTGTTCATCCAACTCGTCGAGTTCACGGCCATCTTCATGTGACTCGCCGAGTCAACCTTGCGACTCGCCGAGTCTATTCAGTCCTTTTTCCATACAGACTTGTTTTGAGCCATACAGCGGCTCCAAATCACAGATCCAAGCTTCTAGGGCATGCTTTTCACGTAAAGTTGCAAACTTTACATGCATGCATGACTAATAAGGCCCTTAATGCCAAAATTAAGTTCTTAATGGGGCTTTATGCACAAGGAGGGCCTCATTCTCGACCAAAATAAGAGCTTTATGACTCTAGAACCCAAGAAGGTTACAGATCTGAAGTTACAACTTCAGATCTAGCTCATATCCCACATTACCATCTCAACCAAACCATAAAAACCCTAGATCTCAACCAAAAGAGGTCTAGAAAGAAAAAGGAGAAAAGATGACGACTTGATACCTCCAAATGATGCTATTTGAGGTAGATTTCTGATCTCCCACACTTCCTTGCTCCTAGCCCTTTTGTGTTCCCCAAGCTCCTTTCCTCACAAGATCTCCTCTCCAAAGCTTTACACACACAAGAATGAAACACCACACGAATTAGGGTTCTCTGAGCTCTCAAAGGACTGTAAAGAGGCCAAAGGAGGCTTATGCTTCCTTAAATAGGGTGCAAAACGCCGGGATTTAGGGTTTCATATGCCAACTCCTACTCGCCGAGTCCCAATATGGACTCGTCGAGTAGGTCACTTAACACTTGATCCCACCCCGCTGCTACTCGACGAGTAGGTCAACCAACTCGTCGAGTAGAGCTTCACCCAATAAATCTTATTTAAACAATACCTGAGAATCGGGGCGTTACATTATCAGTATCCCACAGTTAGATATCATGCGCCCAAGCGAGGTGTATAAACCTTAGTTCGTGTGAAAGAGGTAATTAGATCTTTAAACCTTAGAGGGGATTAAGTTCCCTTAGGCGTAGGAGAGATGATCAGTCTCTAGCTTGTGTACATAATAGTTTAGGGATTATATTGTTAAATATAATGGAGTTTACCAAGTATTGAGATCTTGATGTGTCAAGATCCTTGTGCTTCGGGTGTTCAAATTTGAGGATCCGGTCGTTTCAGGATCTCCGATGGTGAGGATCCCGATGTTTCAGGATCTTCAGTCTTGAGGATCCTCAACCGTATGTTGTTCTGCATAGAAAATGTTAGCTAAGGGTGGACGTTAGTCTAGCTAACGCCCCTCCGATGCTTAAGTTAGTAATGTGTTCGAGGAGAAAATCAATGATAATACAAGTTTTTAGGTAAAGGACATGTGTACCTTGGTTTTGTTGTGGATCATTTGGTCCTACTTACATGTAGTATGCTTTAAGGTGTATGTCGTTCCAGGATCTTGGCAGAATGTCTCGTTCGAGTGTTGCCAACCAGTATGCTCCTTTTCCTGCTTCAGCATCTACGAGATATGGTCCTTACCATTTCGGAGCCAATTTTCCTGCACTGGGATCCTTGGTGTTTTGGAGAGTTTTCCTTAATACCAAGTCTCCTATTTGAAACCTTCTGACCCTTATATTCCTATTGAAAGCCTTGGTGATTCTTTGTTGGTGAGAAGCGATGCGTATTTTGGCGAGATCCCTAAGCTCGTCAATGGTGTCAAGATCCTGTGCTAGGATCATGTCATTATTTTCTTGGTCTTGCAACAAGTATCTTGTCGTTGGGATCACTACTTCAGTAGGGATTACTGCTTCTGTCCCAACCAAGGAATAGGGGGTCTGACCTGTGCCACTTTGCAAGTGGTTCTATCTGCCCATAAAATGAAAGGAAGTTCTTCTGCCCATCTTCCCTTCTTTTTGCCCAGCCTTTTCTTCAAATTGTTGACTATGATTTTGTTGCTGGAATTCCGCTTGACCATTAGCTTGGGGATGAACAGGAGTGGACATGATCATTTTGATCCCCCAGCTTGTGAAAAAGTCTTTTGTTCTTTTGCTAATAAATTGGGATCCATTCTCGAATATGATCTCAGCCGGGATCCTGAACCTGGTCAAGATATTTCGTTTAACGAACGATACTACCTCTTTGTCTCTTACCTGGATGAAAGCTTCAGCTTCGATCCATTTGGAGAAGTAATCAGTCATCACCAACATAAATACTTTTCCTCATGGGGGCTACTGGCAATTTTCCTACAATATCCATCCCCCATTTCATGAATGACCATGGGGAGATAATAGGATGTAGAGGTTCTACCGGTTGGTGCAAGATGTTGTTGTGTCTGTGGCAAGCATCACATTTTTGAGCATGTAGAAATGATTCTTTCTTCATGGTTGGGCAGTGTGTCTCCCCAAACTACCATATACCATACACATAATCACATAAACATATAACACATAACTTGGGCCTAGCCCACTACGTTGGGCCCCGCCCGGCATCGGGCACCGCCCGACATCGGACGAATCCAACATCGGGCACCGCCCGACATCGGACGAATCCGGCATCGGGTGCCGCCCGACATCGGACCGAAGTCCGGCATCGGGCCCCGCCCGACATCGGACCGAAGTCCGGTATACATATAACATATCAACAAGCATATAACATAAACACATAACATAAACATATAAACATTCCTCGGGCTTGCCCCGACATCGGACCGAAGTCTGCAACATATAACAAATAACATATAAGCTAAACATTCCTCGGGCTTGCCCCGACATCGGACCAAAGCCCGACACATATAACACATAACATATAAGCTAAACATTCCTCGGGCTTACCCCGGCATTGGACCGAAGCTTGGAACATATAACCTTACCCAATCAAGAATCACGAAGATATCAAGTATACAAACATTCCTCGAGCTTGCCCTATCATCGGACCGAAATCCGGAAACATATAAACAACACCTTGCGGTAATCCCGACATCGGACCTAAGTCCGACATATGCTAACATACATAAACGGTCCGACATTGGTGCCTTCGACCTGTTCCTACTGGAGGAAAACTCACCTTAAACTGCTAAAGTCCCGCAAATAAATCTCTGACTGCTGGCTGACAGATTTCCGAACTGTCAACATCAAAACAAACCCAATTAACCATTTGGGTTTCAATGCATAACCAGAAATCCACACTTGGGGTAAAAGGACCATTTAACCCTATCCTAGCTTGGTTCACAACCAAGGCCCAAAAGCCCAATAAACAACCAAGGCCCAACATATGGCCCAATTTTCCAAATTGGGCCCAAACTTCTACATGGTCTTACCTTATGGCCCAACCATTTATTCTAGTACAAACACTTGGCATTTCGATGGTCCAATATCTCATAATCATCAAGGCCCAATTACGGCCCATCTATGGCCCAATTTTCTAAATTGGGCCCAAGCCTTTCCATTGGGCCTTATCCTAAGCCCAACCCAAATATTCTAGTCTATATACTTGTTCTTGGATGGCCCATCAATAGCCCAATCACCAAAGCCCAACAAAAGGCCCAACTCAAGGCCCAAACAAAATTAGGGTTTTTACATAAAATGACGATTAGGGTTAAGTGTTCTCACTTAACCCATTAAGGACTTAGCCCATTAAGTCAATTACTCCACTAGGCCAACATACAATGGAATCGACATAAGTAATAACTTCAGTCCACTGGTCCAAACGCGGGTCCCGACAACTGCCGAAACTAACATTAAAAAAATTAAGCTATTGGGCCGATTAGGGTTTCACTATGTCGAGCACCACCTACTTCCACCTTGGGCAGTGGTGGTCGACGACGGTTCACGGCGGCAACCACCACCTCACGGTGATGGTGGAGGTTTTCCATGGTTTTTCTCCGGCCCAAAACACCCAATCAACATCTCAACAAGGAGGAAACACACTCACACGCACCTATTGACACACTCACAACCACCCATGCAGCGGCAGGCGTCAGTAAACAGTGGCAGCCACCACCTCACGATGGTGGTTGCGGGCGTTCCTTTGTTTTCTGAATAGATATTACGCAAACAACCCCAAGAACATAATAACAACGTATATATAGTCAAACACATAAAGTCCGACTACCTCCCAAGTGGCTGACGTCGCCAGAATACAACAAATTGGCAACCAACAGGCGGCGGCAGCCACAACCGACATACCCGACGTCAAACCACTGAAAGGAACGAAAGAAAGGTGAAAGACAAGTGGCAGATGGTCTTACCATGGGTTTCTCGGAAATTCGCGACCCACGCAGCGACGAACTTGACGTTTCCACGATCCTCGGCGGTTCTCTGGTTGCCCACGACGTCTTCGACAATAAGAGTTGTTATGGCGGCACTCATCGGTGAGGCAACAGGTGGCGGACGGACTTGGTGATGCAAGCGGCGGCTGGGGGAGCTCCTTGAGGCTGGCGGCTATAGAACGGCTCCTCTAGACTTAGGGTTAGATGACGGGGAAGGAACATCGGGTATATCCCGTGTTCTTTCAAACTTGGTACAATTATCCAAGATTAGTCCCTCCTCACAAGATTTGTTTTCAGTTTAAATCCTAAATTTACCCTTTAGCCTATGCTTCTATAATTCCTTTCATAATAAGTCCCAATAATTACCCAGCAGCCCTTGCCTTCAGAAATATTTACAAAGTGACTCCGAAATTTATACTTACCCCCATAATTCCAAAAATTATGACATTTTAACTCCCATTGCTAAAAATCCGTAAATTATGATTGATTTAGGGCTTCAATAAAATAATATAAAAATATCATGTACATCTCGGGGTTTAGGACTTATTATTTATTCACTTATTTATTTTTAGAACAGACTGTTACAATTCTCCCCCACTTAAATTAGATTTCGTCATTGAAATCATTCCTTACCATCCCTGTTACGCCAAACCACTCAAGTGACATGGCCACAATCTCGAGCACACCCTAACCTTCCCAGGGTAACCGTAACCAACCCTCGCAAGGTTCTAAAACCCGAAGACAAATGAATTCCTTGCAACATGATCACTTTTACTCAATCTGAAATCTGGATTCATGAGATGGTCTGACTCCCTGATAGACCACCCATACAGAATCATTATTGTTGAATCCCTGCGGAGCCCTTATCCTTGACAGTAGGCTCAGATAATCCATCGAGTAGGAGGTCATTCCCTGCAACGGTTAGAATCAGACGAGAGCTGCGCATCAGAGTCATATCAACTATCCTGAGATTATTTAATCCTACTGCGAGTGACTTATCACTTCCCAATCAATCAGTTACTCCGTCCGTACCTGCAACCCTAGAACACTAATACTGCCCGTGACACCGAAACTTCCCGAACATTGAACTGCCTGAAACACTGAACTGCCTGAAACAGTATCCTGCACCCTGGCTGCCTTCCAAAATCCACCGAGACCTCCCTGGTCTCAATTCATTTGCCAGTCATCTGAAATACCGGGTTCCGACCCGGCTGCAGAGACAAAAGACTCCCACGCAATCGCCCCACACGACTTCCGAATGAAATCCTTGTCTATCAATAGTTGCCAGAAGTTATCTTGCCACTTTGCCTCTAACAACCTTCTGATCTAACTGATCGGGTGCATACGTCAAGTCCTGACATCACCAAATCCAAGGCTAAAAGTGATTGCTACATGACTAAAACGTAGCCTTGTACCCCAAACGACCTTATACGGCCCATTGCTTCCTTGATCCCATAACTGTAGTTGCGTTCCTATGGTCGTATTAGTGGCTCAACCAGGTCTAATTCATCTGGGGAAATCCGTAGACCAATCCGTGGATTTGCCACACCCTCACTATTGCACCCGAACTGGAGGGTACTACTATTTCTTCCGTGATCCAACAACACGCTCATGCTATCTACCAACCTAGTGAATGCTACAGCTACACCCGAAGTCTCACAACACTCTAGCACTATCTGCCAACCTTGTGAATTCTACGGCTACACCCGTGGACTTACAACACTCTAACACTATCTGCCAACCTTGTGAATGCTACGGCTACACCCGCAGACTTGCAACACTCTAGCATTATCTGCCAACCTTGTGAATTCTACGGCTACACCCACATACTTACAACACTGTAGCACTATCTGCCAACCTTGTGAATGCTACGGCTACACCTGCAGACTTACAACACTCTAACACTATCTTTCAACCTTGTGAATGCTACGACTAAACCCGCAGACTTACAACACTCTAACACTATCTGTCAACCTTGTGAATGCTACGGCTACACCCGTAGACTTACAACACTTTCCACACTGTCTCAATCGCTGATTACCAATCCGAACACATTTGACGTCGTGCATACACACGGTCTAACATCCCAAACTGAAACTCATGTTCTGACTGGAATCCCTAACTGATTCCCTAAAGCCTGCTATTAAACATTCCGAGAACGCGATCTCATCATTGGCAAGTTTTTCGAACTTCCAACACATACTATCCTCAATCCATATAGCCGCTCGGACTGTCTTCCTTCTTGACAAGAAGGCGAAACTTATCCCAGTTTCAAAACTGCTCCTATTTCTGAATCCCTGGACGATTCTCCCCCACTTAGATTTGACTAAGTCTTCACAATTCATGAAAATTGAAGAAATCCCAATACTTGTCACTTTCCAACGATCGATATGATGACAACCAACTCTTACCAACTAGTGTCCCAATACTAGCCAATCTCAAAATATCACACAACTTCTAAGAACCAAACGAACACTTTCGGAATCCAAGCGAAACCAATAACTCCAGATGCTTGAAATGATACCACACACGAATCTTGAAGACCAAAAGTCAGGTGCTCCAAGCAATACCTCACCAACGAGCCACTTTCCTTGGCGCTTCCATCAACCAATCAATAACGGTTACTAAGACCACCGAATCCTGACGATACTGGATAACCATCTTGCGGAACCCTGATCGCAGACCTTCCTCATAACACCCCTGAATTGATCTCAACCATAAACCAAGATGACACTGTACACTCCTAACCTGCAATTATGGAAATGACCTTTCGCTACCCGCTAATAATTCTCGACATGCAAATGGCATATGACCTCACTTGAAGATATAATCCTAGCAAAAACCGGGAAAAAACCCAATTGTACACTTACCCAAACCCTTGGAACGAAAAACTCCATCGTGTAGTTTCCCGCAAGTGTTGCACCGAATCTGGCCCTGCTGGCCTCTCAAAAGCTGATCTGAATTCTTGGGTCTCTCCCCGGGACCCTCCAATATATGCACATGATCTGGCCCCCTCTTCCCAATGTGCTCCCAATTAGTCTCCCGCTCTCGAGCTCTAGAAATCATATCATTCAGGGTCTCATCCGCTGCTTACTGCGGTACCAAATAAGCTCTCTCCCGAGACTTGGCAGTGATCTCTGCCACAGTCTTAGTAGTCTGGCGGAGACCTAACAACTCTTAAGCTAACTGCTGCGCCTCAATCGCCTGGGAAAACACTGCCCGAAATCTAGTCGAAAAGTCATCGCATGACATAGCATCAACAACATCATCACTCAACTCACCACCAACCTCTTCCCATCAATCACATGACCTGTCTTTCAGGAGGTAGGAAGCAGGTCGGACCTTGTCCCCTTCGGGACTACGGCTGGTACAAAAATATTGGTGACATCTGCCAATCACCTGCTGCTAGCCATGGGGTCCCTAGCCCCATGATAATTTGGAGCTTCACAAGCTCTGAACTCCCGAAACATCAACATACACGTCCCTATCATGGCTGCTATCTCATTACAGAATGCACTTAGCCTCTCATCACAAATCTATAAAATGCCCTCATTGATCATACCAAAGATCACAGGAGTTTGGTAAGTGATACTATGCATACTATCAGATGGAATGAACTCGCTCATCTAACCATCAAGCTGCCCGATTCCAAAGTCCGAGCCTGATCCCTCACCGACACCAGAACTACCATCTGGTGTACCATGTTGTAACACCTGATTCCTGGTATGCATTTAATTCAAGTAATTCTTATATTTTTCTCTGGGACTCGGCGAGTTGGGGGCCCAAATCGTTGAGTAGACTCGTGATCCGCGGGAAGTTTAAGTGATCTACTCGACGAGTCGGGAGACCGACTGGGCGAGTAGATACTGTTTGAGTGAAACCCTGAATTTGAGGGTTTGCATCCTATTTAAACAACTTATCCCTCCCCATCTCAGCCTCTATCATCCCTTATACTTCCAGAAGACATTAGCCTGAAACCCTAGCCTTGTTTGAGTGTTCTAAGGCCATTTTTGTGCATTTTGGTGGATTGTGAACCTTGAGAAGAGGAAAGGAGCTTGGGAGTTCAAGTTGAAGCTAGAAGATCCAGAGATTGTGTTCCATTTCCATCTCATTTAAGGTAAAAAGCTTCTGTCTTGATCTTCTATGTGTTTATTCATCTTTAGGGCTTGGATTTTGGTATATTTAGGGCATTCTAAGCCATTTTCGGGTTGCAGAGTGTAATATAGAGTTATGGCTTCAGATCTTGGTCTTTGGAGGGGTCTCATGGCCTAAAGGTGCCAACTCTATGGCCATGAGAGCCCCATGCATCTTATGGGTCTCATTTTTGGTCCTTTTGAGCTTAAAGACCCATGCATGTACGTAAAGTTTGTGGCTTTACGTGTTATATCGACCCTAGGAGGTCAGATCTACCCTTTGGATGAGATGAGCTTAGCAGAAATCGAGTTTATAGGCATGGACCTTAGTGGACTCGGCGAGCTGTTCTTGGGACTCGGCGAGTCGGGTAGTGGTTCCCCAACCTTTGCTGTTTTGGGGGTCTGGTTGAGTCTAGAGAAGGACTCAACAAGGTTGGACGAGATTATAGACCTGAAAATTAGGGGACTCGACGAGTGTATGAACAAACTCGGCGAGTCCAAGGCAATATCCCAAACCATGAAGATGGACTCGACGAGTTGTTCATACAACTCGATGAGTCATAGACTAGACACATTCATATGAGGGATATGAACTCGACGAGTTCAAGGATGAACTCGGCGATTCGGATGAAGATGGTCCCGTTGGTACGATTGAAGGAGAACCCGTCGAGTTCTTCCTAGACTCAACGAGTAGAGTTGGGGATTGTATTAGGTTAGATGAGTATGGACTCGACGAGTTGGTAGACCAACTCGGCGAGTCAAGTCAACTGGATGTTGACTTTGACTAGATTTGAGTTGACCCTGGTAAGGGTTACTAGTACGATTTGATAACTTAGAAGAGTTGTCGTGTAGGAATCGAGGAGTCGAGGAGAGTCGATTTTCACACCGAGGACAGTTTAGATACTACACGACATCAAGGTGAGTTACCTTCCAGTAGAAGTGGGTCTAAGGCACCAAGGCCGGCCCACTAGTAGTTTATTACAGTTGAGATGATTGTCTTTGTGATAATTGTCTGGTTGCTATTACTTGATATGTTCTATGTGCCAGTATGCTAAGTTCTATGTCATAGTGGTAGTGCGAGGGGAATAGTCCCCCGATCGGTTGTTAGGACCGAAGGGTAGGTCGGACACCCCAGATATGCCTGGCAGAATGTTTATGATAGTTTATTATGTGATAGTAGTAGGGGGTGAAATAGTCCCCGTGACCGGGTGAGATAGACGGGAGGGTAGGCAGGCACCCCAGAATGGCCTGACACGGGTAGTCAGCACCCCAGAATGGCTTGACACGGGTAGTCAGCACCCCAGAATGGCTCGACATGGGTAGGTCGGGCACCCCAGAATTGCCCGACAGCTAGTATGATTGTATGGTATGTGGTATGATGGGGGAACTCACTAATCTTTGTGCTTACAGTTTCAGTTTTGGTTTCAGGTACCTCTTCATCCAAGAGGAAGGAGCCGGCGGCGTAGCAGCGCATCACACACACATGGTTTCCGCAATGAGTTTTCTGGGATTGTACTCTGATTTATATTACTGTTGATGTTTTGATTTTGAGACATGTTCATGATGGTTTATGAATTGATATGATATTGACAATGTTTTCTGTAAACGATTTTATAAATTACTTAATTACAAAAGAAATTTTTGGACTCGAAATTTGGGATGTTACAAGTTGGTATCAGAGCCTTTGTTTGAGGGATTCGGACATACCCTCGGGGGTGTTTGGACTCAAATCGAGGGCTTGAAAGATTTTTACAAAAAAATAATAGTTTTCTAAAATCTAAGTTAAGGAATTTTGAGAAAGAACGAGGTGTGTGATGCGTGCGACCGGCCGAGCTCAAGTAAGTTTTCCCCAAGATACCCATACTTGTTATATGATATGATTATGAGAACTGCATGCTAGATTAGGGCTAAGGATCTAGAAGGATGTCTTGTATGCCTGTTATGTGCTTATGAGAACTGCATGCTGGATTAGGGATAAGGATCTAGAAGGATGCCTTGTATTCCTGTTATGTGCTTATGAGAACTGCATGCTAGAATAGGGCTACGGATCTAGGAAGGATGCCTTGTATGTCTGCTGTAGGAGCTTATTGAGCCGTATGTTAGAGCTGCTAGTTAGCAGTGAGATAGCCTGATTAGGTTATGCTTGATTTGGGATACTCAATGCACGAATGCTGCTTGCTTTGTGCTATAGGGGTTCTGGCTAACTTTAACTAAGTAGTAAGCAAATATGTAACAGTATTCGAAAGCTAGTTAGGGAAAGGTGGTAGGGACTCCTAGTGCAGCTGATGGCGGAGAGTAGGTCGGAGGGTGCCCTAGGAAAGCCTAGAATGAGATTAGCGGGAAAGTAGTATTGGTAAGGGACTTGGTGAAGTTGAAGAAATCCTTGAGGAAAGTACGGATAGATGTGGAAGGTAGTATGGGCCCGTACTACTGGAAGCAGAGGATCCATACTTGAGTCAAGGAGAGCCAAGATGGAACCAGGAAACTTGGGGAGTGTGCGAGACCTCTCGAGAGTATGTTTGATCCTGACGTTTATGTGTTTATTTTCAGTATGGTGACCACGCGACATGGAGCAGGGGCTTAGGATATGCGTCAGGATCAGGCTCCAGTGCGGGATCCGAGCAGGTGGATAATGGGCTACGCGAGTTCATCGCGTCTGAGATCACTAGAGGTATCCTTGAGTCGACATCTATCATTTTCGGGTTGATCAAGGAGGGGATTATTGAGTTGATGGAGCATCGCCTCCAGGCATTCAGGAGGGACTCGGCGTCCAGCCAGTCGGGTACGCGCACACTGTCCTTCAAGAACTTCAGGGGAAGTGGTGCGCCGGACTTTCACGGGGTGAAGGACCCCATTGCTGCTAGGAGATGGATCGCAGACATTGAGTCTACGCAGTTGACGAGCTTCTGCCCAGAGGGGTCGAAGGTCCGCTTTGCTGCGGGATGTTTGAGGGATTGAGCTAGATATTGGTGGGAGTCAGTTGGTGACTCGCTGGGAGCCCCAGCCATCGAGGCTATGACTTGGTCAGACTTTGTGACCAGGTTCAGGGCTGAGTTTGCACCGACTGTGGAGCTTCAGCAGCTGGACAGAGAGTTTCTTGATATGAGACAGACGACCGAGACAGTGGCGGAGATCACCACCAAGTTCAGGGAGAGGGCCTTGTTGGTACCTCAGTGTGCGGGGGGTGAGAAGATGTGGAAGACCCGCTACCATGATATGTTGAGGGTTGATATCCAGGAGCATGTCAGCTATTCAGCCTGCTTGACCTTGGATTCCATGATTGCTAGGGCGCGGAAGAGGGAGATTGATTTGGAGCACCTCAAGAAGAGGAAGGCAAAGACTGAACAAGTTACATGGGTTTCGGGGAAGAAACCAAAGGGATCTGACGTTAGGTCGAACGGCCAGCCGGGCCAGAGCCGCTGCAGGAAATGCGGCAGGCCGCATGAGGGAGCTTGTAGGGCGGGATCGTCAGGCTGCTACAAGTGCGGCAAGACGGGGAACTTTGGCAGGGATTGTACTGCCCCCTCCCCCACAGTTTAGACGTCAGACCTAATTTGCTTCCGTTGCAATCAGAGGGGCCATAAAAAGGCCAACTGCCCTAGGTTGTCAGCAGTATCAGCAGCGCCGGTGGTGGCGCCGACTCCAGCGACATCACGAGTTGCGGATGGCCGGAAGGTCAAGGCAGAGGCTCCAGTGGTGCGGAGCCGAGCATTTCAGTAGACAGCCGAAGAGGCACGCGCCGCACCCGATGTGGTGACAGGATCGTTCCATGTGAACGGTATTCCAATTTAGGTGTTGTTTGATTCGGGTGCTACCCGATCGTTTGTATCTCTTGCACTTAGCCAGAGGTTTCCTGAGTCTTCGGGCATGTTAGAGTGCCCCCTAGAGGTTGAGATTGCGGACGACCGATCAGTGCGGGCGTCAGAGGTTTTCAGGTATTGCGTTATGAGGTTGTACGAAGAGCGCTACTAGGTAGATTTGGTTCCCATACCATTGCAGGGGAACAAGGTTATCATAGGGATGGATTGGTTAAGCCCCAATGGGGTGGTGATCGACTGCGCACAACAGTTGGTGCGGATTAGGACCCCAAGTAGGGGAGAGCTGGTAATTCAGGGCGAGGGGCCACAACAGGAACCAACCTTATGTTCAGCAGCGAGAGCTAAACGCTATCTCCAGCAGGGGTGCGCAGGGTATGTCGCCTACGTCTTGGATACCCGGGAGGCGGGAAAGGCGACGGTTAGTGATGTGCCAGTGGTACGAGAGTTCGAGGATGTATTTCCAGAGGAGTTGCCTGGAATACCTCCGAAGAGGCAGGTAGAGTTCAGGATCGACCTAGTCCCTGGTGCGGCTCCGATAGCCAAGGTACCGTACCGGCTGGCTCCTCCTGAGATGCAGGAGTTGTCTACACAGCTGCAGGAGCTGTTAGACAAGGGATTCATTAGACCGAGCAGTTTACCCTAGGGAGCCCTGATTTTATTTGTGAAAAAGAAGGACGGGTCGCATCGGATGTGTATAGATTACCGGGAGCTGAATAAGGTAACGGTGAAGAACTGTTACCCACTCCCGAGGATTGATGATCTCTTTGACCAACTTCAGGGAGCATCTTGGTTCTCCAAGATTGATTTGCGTTCGGGCTATCATCAGATGAGGGTCAGAGAGGAGGATGTGTAGAAGACTTCCTTTTGAACGCGATATGGTCACTATGAGTTCGTGGTGATGCCTTTTGGACTCACCAATGCTCCTGCCGCGTTCATGGATCTCATGAACCGCGTGTGTAGGCCGATGTTGGATAGGTCTGTGATCATTTTCATTGACGACATTTTGGTTTATTCCAAGACGTAGGAGCAACATGAGGAGCACTTACGGGAGGTTTTGGATATTTTGCGGAGGGAGAGCTTGTATGCTAAGTTCTCCAAGTGCGAGTTCTGGTTGCGCGAGGTGCAGTTTCTTGGGCACCTTGTCAACCAAAACGGGATTTCGGTTGACCCGGCCAAGGTAGAGGGCGTGATGAGGTGGGAGGTTCCGAGGTCTCCATCTGAGATTCGGAGCTTTCTGGGTGTGGCAGGCTATTATCGGAGATTCATTCAGGACTTCTCCAAGATAGTCGTACCCCTGACCCGGCTGACGAGGAAAGTTGTGGTCTTTTGGTGGGGGCCTGAGTAGCAGGCCGCATTTGAGACGTTGAGACAGAGATTGTGCGAGGCGCCAATCTTAGCCTTGCCGGAGGGCATGGAAGACTTTGTAGTATATTGCGATGCGTCCATCTCGGGTTCGGGAGCGGTATTGATGCAAAGAGGGCATGTTATCGCTTACGCTTCGAGGCAGTTGAAGCCTCACGAGGTGAACTATCCGACACATGATTTGGAGTTGGGGGATATTGTTTTCACCCTCAAGATTTGGCGTCATTACCTCTATGGGGTTCGTTTTACCATTTACACGGACCAAAAGAGCCTGAGGTATCTTATGGATCAGTCAAATCTGAATATGAGACAGCGTCGGTGGCTTGATGTGGTAAAGGATTATAATTGCGAGATCCTCTACCACCCGGGGAAGGCCAATGTCGTGGCCGACGCACTTAGCCGCAAGGCAGCGCCGATCAGAGATATCTGTATGAGGATGACAGTTGTGACTCCGTTGCTGGAGCGGATGCGGGAGGCCCAGCAGGAGGCCATGAAGGAGGAGCATCGGAAGAGCGAGCGTATTGTGGGTCAGGTTTCCTCCTTCGATTATGACAGTCGTGGGTTGTTGACTCTTCACCGTAGGGTGTGGGTCCCATATCAAGGAGGTGTGCGCCATGTATTGATGGAGGAGGCACACAAATCCAGGTTCTCCATCCATCCTGGGGCGACGAAGATGTTGAGGGATCTTCGTCCTGATTATTGGTGGCCCTGCATGAAGAAAGACGTAGCCTAGATTGTTGAGAGATGCCTGACCTGCAGGAAGGTCAAGGCCGAACACCAGAGGCCGAACGACAAGACGCAGCCGTTGGACATTCCCATGTGGAAATGGGAAGATATTACTATGGATTTTATCACGAAGCTTCCCAGGACCGCGCGAGGAGTGGATTCGATTTGGGTCATCGTTGATTGATTGACCAAGAGCGCCCATTTTATTCCGATTCAGGAGAGCATTTCGGCCGAAAGGTTGGCCGATATCTATATCAGGGAGGTAGTGGCGCGGCACGGGGTGCCAGTCTCGGTGATTTCCGACAGGGATGTGCGGTTCACTTCCAGATTCTGGAAGAAGTTTCACGACGAGTTGGGTACTCGTCTGCACTTCAGCACTGCTTTTCACCCGCAGACGGATGGTGAGAGTGAGCGGACCATCCAGACTCTGGAGGACATACTGTGGGCATGTGTTTTAGACTTCGGAGGGAGTTGGGATACTTACATTCCTTTGGCCGAATTCTCCTACAATAACAGCTATCATGCGAGTATTGACTGTCCTCCTTTCGAGATGTTGTATGGGAGCAAGTGCAGGACCCCGATATGTTGGGGTGAGGTTGGTCAGAGGGTCATGGGGAGTACCGAAGTGGTACTCAAGACTACAGAGAGGATCCAACAGGTTCGGAGCAGGCTTCAGACTGCTCAGAGTCGACAGAAAAGTTATGCCGACAGGCGTCGATCGGACCTGGAGTTCCAGGTCAGGGATATGGTACTCCTGAAGGTGTCGCCGTGGAAGGGTGTCATTCGATTCAGGAAGCGGGGACGACATGAGGGAGCATTACCCCGAGCTTTTTCAGGACCAAGCAGCAGACTTCGAGGACGAAGTCTAAAATAAGTGGGGGAGATTTGTATCACCCGATTCCTGGTATGCATTTTAATTCAAGTAATTTTTATATTTTTCTCTGGGACTCGGCGAGTTGGGGGCCCAAATCGTTGGGGGCCTAACTCATCAAGTAGACTCGTTATCCGCGGGAAGTTTAAGTGATCTACTCGACGAGTTGGGAGACCGACTCGGCGAGTAGATGCTGTTTGAGTGAAACCCTGAATTTGAAGGTTTGCACCCTATTTAAACAACTTATCCCTCCCCATCTCAGCCTCCATCGTCCCTTACACTTCCAGAAGACATTAGCCTTAAACCCTAGCCTTGTTTGAGTGTTCTAAGGCCATTTTTGTGCATTTTGGTGGATTGTGAAGCTTAAGAAGAGGAAAGGAGCTTGGGAGTTCATGTTGAAGCAAGAAGATCCAGAGATTGTGTTCCATTTCCAGCTCATTTAAGGTAAAAAGCTTCTATCTTGATCTTCCATGTGTTTATTCATCTTTAGGGCTTGGATTTTGGTATATTTAGGGCATTCTAAGCCATTTTCGGGTTGTGGAGTGTAATATAGAGTTATGGCTTCAGATCTTGGTCTTTGGAGGGGTCTCATGGCCTAAAGGTGCCAACTCTATGGCCATGAGATCCCCATGCATCTTATGGGTCTCATTTTTGGTCCTTTTGAGCTTAAAGACCCATGCATGGACGTAAAGTTTGTGGCTTTACGTGTTATATCGACCCTAGGAGGTCAGATCTACCCTTTGGATGAGATGAGCTTAGCAGAAATCGAGTTTATAGGCATGGACCTTAGTGGACTCGGCAAGCTGTTCTTGGGACTCGGCGAGTCGGGTAGTGGTTCCCCAACCTTTGCTGTTTTGGGGGTCTGGTTGAGTCTAGAGAAGGACTCAACAAGGTTGGACGAGATTATAGACCTGGAAATCAGGGGACTCGACGAGTGTATGAAAAAACTCGGCGAGTCCAAGGCAATCTCCCAAACCATGAAGATGGACTCGACGAGTTGTTCATACAACCCAATGAGTCATAGACTGGACACATTCATATGAGGGAGATGAACTCGACGAGTTCAAGGATGAACTCGGCGAGTCGGATGAAGATGGTCCCGTTGGTATGATTGAAGGAGAACCCGTCGAGTTCTTGCTAGACTCGACGAGTAGAGTCGGGGATTGGATTTGGTTAGATGAGTATGGACTCGACGAGTTGATAGACCAACTCGGCGAGTCAAGTCAACTGGATGTTGACTTTGACCAAAGTTGACTTTGACCAGATTTGAGTTGACCCTGGTAAGGGTTACTAGTACGATTTGATAACTTAGAAGAGTTGTCGTGTAGGAATCGAGGAGTCGAGGAGAGTCGATTTTCACACCGAGGACAGTTCAGAAACTACACGACATCAAGGTGAGTTACCTTCCAGTAGAAGTGGGTCTAAGACACCAAGGCCGGCCCACTAGTAGTTTATTACAGTTGAGATGATTGTCTTTGTGATAATTTTCTTGTTGCTATTACTTGATATGTTCTATGTGCCAGTATGCTAAGTTCTATGTCATAGTGGTAGTGCGAGGGGAATAGTCCCCCGATCGGTTGTTAGGACCGAAGGGTAGGTCGGACACCCCAGATATGTCTGGCAGCATGTTTATGATAGTTTATTATGTGATAGTAGTAGGGGTGAAATAGTCACTGTGACCGGGTGAGATAGACGGGAGGGTAGGCAGGCACCCCAGAATGGCCTGACACGGGTAGTCAGCACCCCAGAATGGCTTGACACGGGTAGTCAGCACCCCATAATGGCTCGACATGGGTAGGTCGGGCACCCCAGAATTGCCCGGCAGCTAGTATGATTGTATGGTATGTGGTATGATGGGGGAACTCACTAATATTTGTGCTTACTGTTTCAGTTTTGGTTTCAGGTACCTCTTCATCCAAGGGGAAGGAGCCGGCGGCGTAGCAGCGCATCACACACACATGGTTTCCGCAATGAGTTTTCTGGGATTGTACTCTAATTTATATTACTGTTGATGTTTTGATTTTGAGACATGTTCATGATGGTTTATGAATAGATATGATATTGACAATGTTTTCTGTAAACGATTTTATAAATTACTTAATTACAAAAGAAATTTTTGGACTCGAAATTTGGGATGTTACACACGTAGCGTCACCATACTTGGAAATATACCATCACAATCATCATAATACTCATCATAACTCGAGGGATCTCACACACTACAAGTTCCCTGGGTTCGTCTCAGCCTTCCTTGATTTGAGTACAGATCCTCTGCTTTCAGTAGTGCGGGCCCATACTACCTTCCACATCTATCCGTACTTTCCTCAAGAACTGCCTTGACTCCACCAAGTCCCTTCTACTGCTACTGTTGTTCTTATGCTAATCTCATCCTAGGCTTGCCCTTGGGAAATCACTAACCCACTCTCCGCCATCAGCTGCATAAGAAGTCCCTGCTATCTCCCCCTAACTAGCTCACGAATACCATTACATATCACTAAGACTAGATAATTCTTCGAATGAGAGATCCTACCCTACACCGGTTGGTCTCAAACAAGAGCTGCGAAATAGAGCTAGACCTAACCTTCTAAAATTATTTAGTCCTTGCAATATGTAACTTAACATATTCATTTACTAGCTAGTAAAAGATAACTAGAACTCCTAAAAGCACAAAGCAAGCAGCATTCGAGCATTGAGTAACATAATCAAGCATATTCTAATCAGGCCATCATATCACTGACTAATCTTTACTAGCATGCAATTCATAAAGCTGATATACATATAACAAGCACTTAAGGCATCCTTCCTAGGTCCTTAGCCCTAATCTAGCATGCAGTTCTCATAAACGTATCATAACATAAACTTGTATGGGTAATTTGGGAATACTTACTTGAGCTCGGCTGATTGCGTGCACCACACCCTTTTCTCTTTTCAAAATTCCTTTCTCTTTTCAAAAATTCTTTTCTCTTTTCAAAGTTCTTTTTATAAAAATGATTTTCTTTTGAAAACTTTTATACCAAGTCCTCAGTTTGAGTCCAGACACACCCGTGAGTGTGCCTGAATCCCTCAAACTAAGGCTCTGATACCAACTTGAAACATCCCAGAAATACGGTCCAAAAATTTCATTTTTAAATCATTAACTAAACCAGAATTACTAAAAATCATTTATCAAAACATGAACCATAATATCTCAAATGTCAAAACAGTGTATCCATATCAATCACATTTCAAATAAATCAAAGTAAAATATCCTAGGCTAAACATAAACGGTGTGTGCAATGCAGTCATCCCGAGCTCTTCCCTTAATTGCTACCGGAAGTACCTGAAACCAAAGCTAAAAATTATAAGCACGAAGTTTAGTGAGTCTCCCCAAACTACCACATATCATTCACATAATCACATAAACATATAACACATAACTTGGGCCTAGCCCACTACATCGGGCCCCGCCCGGCATCAGACGAATTCGACATCGGGCCCCGCTCGGCATCGGACCGAAGTCCGGCATCGGGCCCCTCCCTGCATCGGAACGAAGTCCGGTATACATATAACATATCAACAAGCATATAACATAAACACATAACATATAAGCTAAACATTCCTCGGTCTTGCACCGACATCGAACCAAAGCCCGGAGCATATAACCATACCCATGCAAGAATCACGAAGACATCAAGCATACAAACATTCCTCGGGCTTGCCCCGACATCGGACCGAAATCCGGAAACATATAAACTACATCGGGCTAACCCTGACATCGGAACTAAGTCCGACATATGCTAACATAAATAAACGGGCTGCCATTGGTGCCTTCGACCCGTTCCTACTGGAGGAAAACTCACCTCAAACTGCTGAAGTCCCACAAATAAATCTTTGACTGTTGGCTGACAGACTCCCGAACTATCAACATTAAAACAAACCCAATTAACCATTTGGGTTTCAATGCATAACCATAAATCCACACTTAGGGTAAAAGGACCATTTTACCCCTATCCTTGCTTGGTTCACGACCAAGGCCCAAATTCACACTCTGAAGGCCCAAAAGCCCAATAAACAACTAAGTCCCAACATATAGCCCAATTTTCCAAATTGGGCCCAAACTTCTACATGGTCTTACCTTATGGCCCAACCATTTATTCTAGTCTAAACACTTGGCATTCCTATGGTCCAATATATCTTAATCATCAAGGCCCAATTACGGCCCTGTTGGATTAATGTCTAAGTCCATAACTATATTTGGTATGTACTTGACCCGACCCGGTATGGTCCATTTGGGTTGCACTTCACCGGCACAATTTATATGGATAGTCTTTTGAGAATAGTATATTTATGATTTATATTAATATATTATAAGTTCTAATATATTAATATGGAATCATATTATTTAATTAGTATTGATCAAGAATTAATTTAGAATTAATTAAGTGATAAAAAAGAACTAATTAAATATGGACTCTTATATATATGGAATGGGCCAAGTTCATTTAGGTTGGGCTAAGCTTTCATGGATGGTCCATGGAGCTTTTAACCCATGGATCCTATGTAAATGAAAGGTCATGGGTATTAGGGTTTACATGGATGTAACCCTAATCCTCCATAATATATAAAGGGGTCCTTGGCTCACAAAATTGGCACAAGTGTGTGAAAATAAGAGTGGGCCGATTTTAGTGTGCATACATATTCTCTCAAGTTCTTCCAAGGTGTTTTGGTGATTTGTGATTCCATTTGAGGCTTCCACACTATTGGGGCTAAGCTCTTAAAGCTTGAAGACATCAAGCTACATCAAAAGGTATGTCATCTAACTAGAACTTTGTAGTATAGGTGCTTCATAATATGCTAGTTAGGATGAAACCTTGGAATAGTTAATATTTGCATGTATAATAGAGAAAACATAGATCCAAGGTTTATAGGGTTGCATGTATACCATAGGAGTGTTAGAATGCTCAAAACCCAACAGTGGTATCAGAGCCATGGGTTGTTTTCTGTTATATTGATGCAAATGTTTTATTTTCAAAGTTGGAAAAAAAAAGAAAAAAAAACATGACGTTTGTCAAATTTTAAGATAATTACTTGTTTTTGTGAAAAACTAATTATTTGTAAAATTTGAATCATTTGCTATATGAGTTGAATTAGGTCAAATTTAGTAAAAGATAAAATGATATGATTATTTTATTAGTTTTAAAAGTTTGATCTAAAGAGTTTTTTGAAACCTCCATAAGTTATGGATATGAAAAGGTTTTTAAAAAAAATTGATTCAAAGTTTTTTATGGAGTTACAAAACTTGGTCTTAATGTTTTAAAGAATTCCATAACTTGTTCTTAAGTTATGGAACATGAAAAGTTTCATCATAAAACACCATTAATTCCATAAGTTATGGAATCCAAAGGTTTTCAAGAATTACAAAACTTGCCCTCAAGTTTTGGAATTTGAGAAAAGTTTTTTATGAAAAAAAGAATTGAATTCTAAAACTCTTGGGTTCATAACTTAAACAATTAATTAAATGGTTTTAATTTTGAGTTTAATAATTGGAATTATGATGTTTTGTTGAATAGTTCAAATTAACTCTTATGGACTTTATTAATAATTAATTAAAGCGTTTAATTAAAAGAGTATTATTAAATCCATAAATATATGGTTTGAGTTTAATTAAATTAAAAGTCTAGTTTAATTAATAGATTAAACCACCAAGTATTTTAAATGTCTAAAATACACCCTTATACTATTATAATATTAAAAGTTTAATATATTATATGTATAAGAGCAAGTCGTCTTACCATTAGTAGGCCTCATTCACGAAGCCGGTCTATAAGGGGGGTATAAGGTTACTGCCTATAAAATGGCAGTTTAATGGGTGTCCACTCTCACTCATCGCTTCCTTGACCGGTGGAGGGTCGTTAGACGAACAGGTAGGACAAGGACTATAATTCTCCCTTCATTATAAGTATAATGATAAATACTAAGTAACTAAACACTTATAAATTCCCAATCTTAGTTACTTAGGAAAATGTGAATAAGGTGCTAATCCATGTTGATGTCTGGTTTAGACAACAATGATCTTCCCAAACCAAGCTTTCCTAATGAATATGACGTCCCGAGTTTGGCTCATGGAAGTCATACTTCTCTTCCTCCACCTCCTCCAATTATTCTCCCTAACCCACAAGTTCAAGGTCACTCAAGCCCTAATGGCAAGCAAGGTCTATGTGTGATCACATCTTAGAGATGAAGTCACATATTGACAAGGCGGGAGAGTTGGGTGTCAAAGTCTTGAGAAAGTTAGATGTTCAATCACTTTCTAAGTCACATAGTGAGTTCCTTTGGGACTACTATGAAACAGACTATGACATGAACCTTAATGATCATATCTATTTGCTTGGTGCTGCTGAATCAGCAATGATTTGGAACGATAGTAAAGCAAATTTGATTAGAAGATCAACTTCCCAAAAACTTTATGGACAGTGACAATGGCGACACTGGAAATCAAGAAAAAGCATTCTCTTCCCAATGGAAAGGGATTGGTCATAGTCAACCCGGTTGACCAAATGGTAAAGAGAAAGGCTAAGTCTGAGATAGTCACATTACCAAAGGTTCATATGTTTATTTTGCCAAAGGAAGGGGCGTTGATTGCAAAGCTGCCAAATTTACCTAAGGATGTTAAAGTCAATAAGTTCGACTCTACATCAGGTAGAGCCCATTATCTAACTCTGTTAAGTTCTATTCTGAGATCCTCATTACATGATGTGACTGGGTCACATGTTGATGTTTTAAGAATCAAAGAATAGAGGGAAATCTTAAAGGAAGTATATGTTGATTCTGACCGCGAAGGTGGATTTCGATCGCATCAGAATTTTGAGCAGTTGCTTAAGAAGTTATGATATATTGCTAAGGAATAGATAACAACAATTTTCCATGTGGATTGTAAGGATAAGTTTTTCCGCAAAGTTTTAAAATAAAAGAAAATTGTTTAATTTTATTTATTTGAAGTATCCTTACAATGGCATTTGTGGAAAATTGTTGCTTATATGATTCCACTGACAGCAATATTGGAAAATGGATTTGATTCTTTCATTTGTGGTAGTGTCTAAATTTACCAAATCAGGAAAGTTCCTCATCACCCAAGTTTCAATTGGACCGAAACTTGGAATCATGCAAGTTGAATAGTATGATGAATGAGAACTTTCAAGCATTGGAAAATCAAGACTAATTACATGTTCACATGGATGTGTGAGTCAAGTGAAGGACTAAAGGGATCGAGTACACATTCTTGTGCACTGGTCATGTCCACCACAAAGCTCATTAAGACTATTTGATTTACTAAAGTTTAGTAAATATGGTTATACTTACAAGTTTAAGTATAATTCTGAAACATTGGAAAAGTCTCAATGTATGGCAGAACGAATGGGAAGAATCAAATTAGGCAGAAAGATAAAAGTTTCTCAAATCTGAAAAGATGGGAGAGTACTTTAGTATCATGTTTGTGATCATCTTAATGATTTAGAAATCATATCACAATTAGTCCTCTAAAGGTCATCTTAGTGCATTATTATGACTAAGAAGAGGAGTCATGAATTGTTGAAATGGTTAGATCAGGAAGATGAGTCATACCTCGTTCCAAAACAATTCTTAGAGTCATACTCCAAGATTGTAACTTGAGTGACATATCTTAAAGAAAGGTTTAAAACACTTGTCAAATGTAAGAGTAAAAGTGTCCTACTCTTGTACATTTGAAATTGGTAAGTTGTGATGTTTTGGATAAAACAAAGACCAACTAAGGCCAATTGTGTGAAGTGTTTGTCTTGATAAAGAATCCGAACTATCTCTTGAATATTTGGCAAGATAGTCTTATATGTCAAGAGGATAGTGGGAGTCTTAAAGATCCTAAAAAGAATTTCAAGAACTAATCAAGAATAAAACCTGAGGTTCTTCACTAGCACACGACTTGAGGTTTATAACCTATCGTGTTGACATATTCTGTGCCCATTCCAGTTAAAGTTGGCTTTGCATAGGAGTTCTGAAAGTTCTCAATTGGTTGCATAACAACTTGGAAGCAATGGCAGGCCCTATACTGCCAGGTGGCAAGAAGTTAAGATTGCATAAGTTCAGTCCATATGAGTTTGGATTTGTCATTATCCTTGTCTTGTGACTATGGTTTTGACGATTCACATGGATAAGAACACATACACCATAAAATCTAAGGGTCATAAGGTTTCTCTCCGATTCATGAAAATGATGGTGAGGAAACACTTCCACCAAGTAGATTTGAAGCAGATGGCAAAAGGTCTAAACAATTGAGACTATGATTACGGCATCCCTTTTCATAGTTCTAAAATTGTTTAGACACACATGCTTGCTATCTAAGGAAAGGTGTATGATTTTGATAAAGTTTTATCAAAGCATCTCGTATCAGAAATCTGAACTTTGGTAAGAAAGTCAATAAAGTATTGATTTCTAGAAGTCCAGCTGATTTCTGAGTACATGTCAAAGCTAGTGGGAGCATAAGTGTTATGCTAATAATCATCATGTTAGTGGGAGCATGATAATTATTGTTAGTGTTGCAAGTTAGCAATGTTAATTATAGAAAACAAAAGTTTCAATTCGTGAGGCTGCAGGGATTGAAAAAGTTGTTTTGCTATAATTAAGGGAGAGGATATACTTCATTTCAGTTCTAAAGGCTTAGATTGAGACCTTAATCATCCTTAGTCAAGAATATATATATGAATTTCATGTTGGATTGGTTCAACTTAAGGAAATTCTATATATTGCGTTCTCAAAATTCGATTATGATTACGACATTCTCTTCATAGTCAAATTTTGAAAACATGGCAAATAAAAATATTATAGCAAAAGACTGGTCTAGAATCATGTCTTTATGTGAGACATCTTGAATCGTGTACCATTTGCTTTGGGTACAGGATCGATTGCATGTGCTATAATATTTGTCATTTCTAAATTTTTCCAAATGCCTAGAGGCATTAAGAAGGGAAAAGGTCTAGAATTGGATATGACTAAAATGATTAAGCAATTGTCGAGGACAATCTGAGGTTTACCAAAGATTGGTTGCTCAGGGACAGTTGGAAGTATAGTGCTAATTTTGGAAGGACCATATTGATATATTCTGAAAAGAGGCATCTCTTATTCAGAAGTGATAGTCAAAAAGAGAATATGGAGTTGTCTCCATAGGTGGAAGTTATCTGTGTAAGATTAGAAAACTTAATGCAAGAAGCATGTCCAAAGCAATGTACTTTGAATATGAGACTTAGTTTCCATGGAGTTGATCTCCATTGGAATACCTTATAATGAATGTTGACAAGTCGTTGTGACTTTGTACATATTCATTACAGGAGGGTCAGTGCATATAAGTTTAAAATCTAAACAGATTTCGATAAATGATAGGAATTTGAAATTCTCACATTTTTCGATAAGGATTTGGGAGTGTGAAATTAGAATCATTGAAATTATGTTCAATTGGTTTATTTCACAAAGTAAGGATCATAGACAAACATAGAGTGCATACTTGGTGTATGGCAAAGCTATTGTTTAAGAAAAAAAAGTATACATGCTTGGAGCATGGGACAACTAGTGTTTTTAATTCAAGTATATAGTTGATAAAACCGAAACAATGAATAATGAGTAATCAGTATGGTGATAAATAAAAGTGTTTATTTATATTCATAGGGTTTGATACCATATTTGATTCATTTATTATTGTGTTTCACTTTGCATGTTTTGACTTCCAGAATAACTAAGTCGCTCTTCCTGAATGATTAAGTTATTCAAACCATCCACAGTCGGTCATATGTTGGAAGTAGATATGAATCAAGACTGTCATGGGTTGGTTTGTAGAGGTCCAAGTTGGTGGACAAAGTGGTGCTACAACACTCATGAGTGCTCATAAATTCTGAGTATTGGATTCAACCCACGCTCATTTGAATCACTTCATGGATTTTATCACGAGTGATCATGAGACGATAATATCTTATATTCTTAAAGCCTAGAGATATGAGTTATTACTATAAGTTGGTTATACATTGATTGCACGAAAACGCATTAGTAACTCGATGTTATAAAACGTGCCTTTGTGTATGATTCAACAATTAGTAGAACAAGCCATATGAGTCGAATTTTATGCATTCCTTTTACCTTCGGGATAAAAGCGATATCTGTGGGCCCCTCGATGATTTAGCGATGACACATGTGAGTGCTTGGCCAAGCCAGGACTGATTTGATTTGTTCAATTAGTCAGTCATCATAAATCGAAAATTAGGAAACAACAAATGGACAGAGAGAATGATTATAATCCATGTCTCAGTCCATATGATATCTAGAATGGAGGAATATATGATCCCTTATCTAATGGACAAGTCATTGACAAGGTCAGAGTTCGACAACGGTTTTAAGAGCTACGATTGCCAGTTAGGTTTTGAAGTGATACTCAATAATAGTTTTAGACTTATCCAAGTGGGAGACTGTTGGATTAATGTCTAAGTCCATAACTATATTTGGTATGTACTTGACCCGACCCGGCATGGTCTATTTGACTTGCACTTCACCGGCACAATTTATATGGACAGTCTTTTGAGAATAGAATATTTATGATTTATATTAATATATTATAAGTTCTAATATATTAATATGGAATCATATTATTTAATTAGTATTGATCAAGAATTAATTTAGAATTAATTAAGTGATCAAAAAGAACTAATTAAATATGGACTCTTATATATATGGAATGGGCCAAGTTCATTTAGGTTGGGCTAAGCTTTCATGGATGGTCCATGGAGCTTTTAACCCATGGATCCTATGTAAATGAAAGGTCATGGGTATTAGGGTTTACATGGATGTAACCCTAATCCTCCATAATATATAAAGGGGTCCTTGGCTCACAAAATTGGCACAAGTGTGTGAAAATAAGAGTGGGCCGATTTTAGTGTGCATACATATTCTCTCAAGTTCTTCCAAGGTGTTTTGGTGATTTGTGATTCCATTTGAGGCTTCCACACTATTGGGGCTAAGCTCTTAAATCTTGAAGACATCAAGCTACATCAAAAGGTATGTAATCTAACTAGAACTTTGTAGTATAGGTGCTTCATAATATGCTAGTTAGGATGAAACCTTGGAATAGTTAATATTTGCATGTATAATAGAGAAAACATAGATCCAAGGTTTATAGGGTTGCATGTACACCATAGGAGTGTTAGAATGCTCAAAACCCAACATGCCCATCTATGGCCTATTTTTCTAAATTGGGCCCAAGCCTTTCCAATGGGCCTTATCCTAAGCCCAATCTAAATATTTTTGGTCCATGTACTTGTTGTTGGATGATCCATCAATAGCCCAATCACCAAAGCCCAACAAAAGGCCCAACTTAAGGCCCAAACGAAATTAGGGTTTTTACATAAAATGAAGACTAGGGTTAAGTGTTCTCATTTAAACCATTATGGACTTAACCCATTAAGTCCATTACTCCACTAGGCCAACATACAATGGAATCAGCATAAGTCATAACTTTAGTCGACTGGTCCAAACGCGGGTCCCGATAACTCCCAAACTAACTTTACCAAAATTAGGGTTATCTAAACCCTAATTAGGGCTTCCTACCCAATCACAAGCCAACTAAGTCCAAAATTAACCTATTGGGCAGATTAGCGTTTCACTATGTCGAGCACTACCCATTGCCACCTAGGGCAATGGTGGTCGACGGTGGCTCACGACGGTAACCACCACCTCACCGTGGTGGTTGGGGTTTTCCATGGTTTTTCTCCGGCCCAAAACACCCAATCAACATCTCAACAAGGAGGAAACACAATCACATGCACCTATTGACACACTCACAGCCATCCATGCGGCGGCAGGCGGCAGTAAACAGTGGCAGCCACCACCGCACGGTGGTGGTGGCTGGCCTTCCTTGGTTTTCCGGCTAGATATTACGCAAACAGCCCCAAGAACACAATAACAGTGTATATATACTCAAACACATAACGTCTGGCCACCACCCAAGCGGCTGACGTCGCCAGAATACAACAAAATGGCAAGCAACGGGCGGCGGCAGCCACAACCGACATACCCGACGTCAAACCACCGAAAGGAATGAAGGATAGGAGAAAGAGAAGTGGCAGATGGTCTTACCAGGGGCTATTCTGAAATTCGCGACCCGTGCAGCGAGGAACTCGACGTTTTCCACGATCCTCGACGGTTCTCCGGTTGTCCGCGACGTCTCCGGCAGAAAGAGTTGTTGTGGCGGCACTCATCGGCGAGGCAGAAGGCGGCGGACGGACTTGATGATGCAAGCGGCAACTGGGGGAGCTCCTTGAGGGTGGCGACTGTAGAATGGTGCCCCTAGGTTTAGGGTTAGATAACGGGGAAGGAACATCGGGTATATCCCGTGTTCTTTCAAACTTGGTACAATTATCCCAATAATTACCCAGCAGCCCTTGCCTTCAGAAATATTTACAAAGTGACTCCGAAATTTACACTTACCCCCATAATTCCAAAAATTATGACATTTTAACTCCCATGGCTAAAATCCATAAATTATCATTGATTTAGGGCTTCAATAAAATTATATAAAAATATCATGTACATCTTGGGGTTTAGGACTTATTATATATTCACTTATTTATTTTTAGAATGGACTGTTACATCGCCGTTAGTATAGTTAGTATTAATAGTATTGTTGTTTAAGAAGTTACTAGAATGAAGGTTTCTAGGAGTGTTGAAAGGCTCATTGAGTTCATTGATCATGTATGCTCGGTTGTCCATAGTTTCCCCCTAGGGTGACGCCACAGTGCTAGGAATCGTGTTCTTCTAGCGATTTTTTGAGGATCTCGCATTATTGAAGTCCAGGATCCTTGGTTGCACAACTGTGGGCGTTGTTTCCTAGGATTTCTGAAATTCTGCCTTCATCCTTTCCACTTCTTTGAGTATAGCTCTATTCTCCTCTTGCTGCTGGGTCACCTGTTGTTTCATTTTCCTCATCATAGCGAAGAGTTCTGCAGTAGTGACTGTGCAGTTGGATCCTAGAGTCTTGAGGATCCCAAACTTCCTTGGTTAGTGACCGGAGGGGTGTTTTTCTTGGAAGTGTCAGGTGTTTTCCTCTAAGCAGGGGCCCACTCGGAGGAGGTGGTAGGTTTTTGGTTGGAATGGAAGGAGCAGAGGATAAAGAGAGGATTGGTTGTGTAGACATGATTTTTTCAAGGATTTTGAACACCACGGCCCCACGGTGGGCGCCAAATTGTTTTGGTCAAAAATTACACAAGTACTAATCAACCAAATTGAATGAGAGGCTTTGATATTCAGATTGTGTAATAGTAAATGGTAAAAGAAAGTGACACAATGGTTTACAAGGAAAGTGTCACACCCCCAAACCAGAACGGCGGAAACGTTCAGGGGCGGATGACTTCATTTGTAGTATCACAACACATGCATTTATAGAAATCAAAGTACAAACAACCATTGCATTAATAAGTAAAAGTTTATACATGTGTTCAATCATAGTATATTGACACCAAAATAGTTGATACAAAATATTGAAGACATGACTCAAATGCCTCCGTATTCTCAAAAGCTCGGGGAGTACCTGTCAACTGATTTCCTGAGAATACAAGTAATTTGAAAAGAGAGTATCAACATAAAGTTGAGTGAGTGCATAAGTATTTATGTTTGAAAGCTTGTTTTCTATTCCTTGAATATGTAAAACTGTTGCAGAAAATCCTATATTTTCTGTTGTATATGAAAAGTAGTTTTAATCCTCTAAAACCGTTCTGTTTGTAACCAGTATTCTGTATTTGAATTCCTTTGTAAAACATGTAAAAGTGATTGTGTTTGGCTCCACCAGCTGTTATTGTAAAGTGTAATGTAATACTGTAATTTGTTTCTTTGTAAAATTAGTACTTTGAAATGTACTCAAATTTAGTTCCTTATATACTAACCATATTGTGTAATATATTTTTCATGAGTTTATTATAACCATACTATGACTAGGTGGCCTGATACGACGATTTGGAGGCGTCAAAAATGTTGATAACAATTGTCACCCCAGACCTGTCGGTCTAATTGTAGCTAACAGTTTAGGTGCGGGATTTTCAATCCCATATAGATCTATACACATTTGTTTCGATCTCTATGATGGAGATTCTGGTTATAATATCAGGGCTTTAACTATGTTGTTTAAATGTACTAACAACCTGAACATATTAACTCCTAGAAAAGCATATAGATGTTACGTATATAATAACGATGAAAACTCAATCATCCGGAAATAAATGACTGTTAGTAAGTTTCTTGTTTAGTATTCCTGAAATGTATTTGTAAATTGCTCACACTTGTGTGGTTTTGAATCCAACCCTTGTTATTGTAAAACAATGTACTAGCATATACTTGACTCGTGTATTAGTGTTCTTGAATCATAAATTATACCTATTATAATTTATATATATATTCGGTTTTGATACTAACTGTTTATGAATGCAACCTCTTGCTCAGCAAGTTACAAAGAGTATTGATACTGAATAAAATAACCTTTATATGTATATACATATACAATTATATAAATATGATTTTTGGGGAAAATATAAGTTGGCATAACCTTTTAAAGAATTTAAACACTTTAAACTATTTGTGATGACTTGATGTCATTTTAACGTTATTTGAAATCATTTGTAACACAAAATCTATGTGTTAGACTTGTATTCCCCCCCCCCCTTTTAAAACTGTAAAAAGCATGAAAAATATGTGGGTATGAACTCACTTGATAAGTGGTGAATCGGGCAGCGTTTCGTTTATAGTAATGATCTTTATGGACGTAACCGCGGGTTTCTGGTGAAAAAACGGGCTTCACGCGGGAAGAGTTTCGGCTCGGGAACTTTGTTTCTCGGGATCTTCGGGGCTTTGGGACTCGCTTCGGGTCTCGGGATGATACCGGGGCTTCGAGGGTATAAATTGCACGTACAACGAGGTAGTAAGGAGTGAGAGAGAAGAATTTAAGCAACCAAACTCGACAGCCCTTGTGTTCTATATATAGGGGCTGTATGGTCGATTTATGTTGGGCGTAAGTCTTCGTACGCTGGGCATACGCGTCCGTCGACATGTATGCTGGGCGTACTCTTTAGATCAGACCGGATGCGTCATGGTCTCGGACCCGAGACACTCGAGTGGTGGGTCAGGTCGACGTGGCCCATTCCGATCCATGTATACGGGTACGCTGGGCGTACCCATGTACGCTTGGCGTACTCCAATATACCAAACTTTAAAAATACGTAACTTTCGCATACGAGCTCCGTTTTTGACGTTCTTTATATCCACACGTAGGTGAGAACATACTCTACAACTTTCATTTAGACTTCTGACTTTATTTTTAATTATATATTTTTAATAGGCCGGGACAGGAAAAGTCCGTTAAAAATTGATAACTCTTTCATTAGACGCCCGTTTTCATCAGACTTTTTACCGTTGTACTACCATTGTCGAGATCTTCGATTTTCGTTTAGGTTGTGTCGGCTACAAATCACTCGATCACTGTTTCGAGTTTTTAGTTGTCTACTGCTATTATGAAACTTGGAAAAATCCTAACTTCCTCATACGAAGTCAGATTTGGACGTTCTTTTTATGCACGTTCATGGTTTAGTATAATCTAAAGTTTTCGTTTAGATGCCTAAGGCTAAAAAGTATTTTATTGAAATTTTATTTTTTACACACAACAGTGTTTTACCGGTTTTGACACGGATCTTTGATTGGTCATAACTTCTTCGTTATAACTCGGATTTGAGTGTTCTTTATATTTCTGAAAACCTTGACACGATATCTATCATTTTATGCAACCCAATTGAGACTTTTGAACATTTCATTTTTGACGCTATTTTTATTATATCAAAAATAGATTATCATACTTGACTTTAGGTCATTATATTGACTTGAAATATCGGGTTGTCACATCATCCCTCCGTTAGTGGGACTTTCGTCCCGAAATTAATTCTAAGATAAGCATTTATGGACTAGGGAAGAGATGCGGGTATTTTTGTTTCATCTGATCTTCACGCTCCCAGGTGTATTCAGGTCCTCGCTTGGCATTCCAGCGGACCTTCACAATAGGTATGCGACTTTGTTTTGTTCTTTTAATTTCCCTATTCATAATTTCTACCGGTTCTTCTACGAAGTGGAGACTCTTTTTGATTTCAATTTCGTCCAGAGGGATGACAAGGGTCCCATCGGACAAGCACTTCTTTAAGTTTGACACATGAAAGGTAGGATGTACGTTATTGAGTTCCTGCGGTAATCGAAGTTTGTATGCTACCCGGCCAATCCTGGAAAGGATCTCGAATGGTCCGATATACCTTGGATTTAGTTTTCCACGTTTTCCAAAACGTATTAATCCCTTCCAGGGTGAGACCTTCAATAGGACGCGATCACCAACTCGGAATTCTAAGGGTTTTCTCTTTTTGTCAGCGTAACTTTTCTATCTATCTCTGGAAGCTTTAAGTCGTTCCCGGATTTGTACGATCTTCTCCGTAGTTTCTCGAATGATTTCCAGACCTGTGAGAGTACTGTCTGGAGCTTGACTTCTAGCTAGTTGCATACCACCCACTTCTGCCCAGCGCAGAGGTGATCTGTACTTGCGGTCATAGAGGGCTTCAAATGGAGCAGCCTTTATGCTAGTGTGATAACTATTGTTGTAAGAGAACTCGACAAGGGTTAAATTAGTATCCCATGCCTTCCCAAAGTCTATCACTCAGGCTCGCAACTTATCTTATAGAGTTTGATTCGTTCTCTCACTTTGTCCGTCCGTTTTGTGGATGGTGAGCTGTACTCATGTCCAGCCTAGTTCCCAGATATTTTTGTAAAGACTGCCAGAAACGAGGGGGTGAATCTGCTATCTCGGTCTGAGATAACAGATATTGGCACACCGTGCAGTCTAAAAATCTCTTTGAGGTAAGTTCCTGTTAGTTTCTCCATCTTGTCGGCGTCTTTTATTGGCAGAAAGTGTGCGGATTTGGTCAATCTATCGACAATCACCCCAAATGGTATCATAACCACCTGTTGTCTTGGGTAACTTAGTTATGAAAGCCATTGCATGGATTATGCCTGATTCATCTAATATAGTTCCGTGCATACAAGTCGTATATAGTTAAGATTGAAAAGGCAGTCGAATAAATGATTCATCTCTAAGCCCACATTCAGACAAAGAAAAGGAGTCAAAGTGGAATCATTAATTCTAAGCCTGTAGAATCTTAATTACGTACTACTCTTATGTATACATTTAATGGTATTAGATAAATCGCATAAAATTTTGGAGTCTTCGTTAGTGAATTTGACTTTCTGTGCGAGTAGTATTCCTGGAAACTCTGTTGGCAGTACTTTGAGCAAAGTTATAGAAAATTTGGTGGTCCTCACGTGGCTACTTTGGTTTCCCGATCTCTTTATGCGTTGATGCTACTATTCTTCCCACTCTCTCCGTCATTTCTCTCGGTCGGACAGTCTCTCTTGAGATTTCCTATTTCACCACATGCATGACATATTTCACTCGTACTAGCGTCGGTGGTTGAAGTGATGTGTTGGGCTGGAGTTCTACAAAAGTGAGTTCCTTTGTCATTCCTTGTCCTTGGACAGTCCCTTTTGAAATGTCCAAATTCGCCGCACTTATAACATGCTTGGCCTGCTCCTGCACCGGGCACTTGAGTGATTGGATGAGGTGGGGATTTACAAATTCGGACAGTGTGCCCTTGTCTGTTGCAGTTCCGACACTGTATTACACGACAATTTCCATTGTGGTGGAAATTACACTCGTTGTATTTTGGGAGGTTTACAGCATATCGTTTTACTGGAGTAGTAGTAACAGCATGGATTGTCGCTTCTTGTCGCTTTTTAGAAGGTCCTATTGAAGACTGACCCTTCCTTTTGTTCCGTAACTTCCGTTTCTTGCTCACCGACTTGTTGTCTTGGGTGCCCTTGTCGACTGGCAGTTGTTGGTTTCCTTGATTGTTATTACGGTTCGAAGTGTCGACTCTGTTTCCATTTTCGTTTGTGTTGTTAGTGTTGAATTGTGCCATGACAGTTGCCACTGCAGCCGTTACAGCGGCTTGGAACGTATCTGAGTCTATGTGTAGGATCAGGGTTTCGTCGGTTGGTTGATCATTTCTATGTGACGACATGTTTCTGATATATGAAGGGAAACGAGTTCGTAAATACTAGTGTTGTTGATGGTTGTACCCTACATAATTATATAAACATGTAACTTTCTCCTTTCCCTGTAAAGTTCTCAATGTTTCTACCAACGTCTCTGCTATGTTTCTATAGTACTGTAAAAGTATTTAAGTTATCAAGACAGAATATTGATGTTAACATCTTGAGTTGGTTCGGGTCTTACGCGGAGGCATCTTTTACTATAAAGATTAAAAGATGAAACGATTGTAAGATATCAAGAATGAACATGAATTTGATATCTCAGAACTAAGACACTTAGTTCGATATGGATCTTGTAAGGAATTGGAATTAGAAGTTCAATACAAGTACAACTTGTAATAGAATAATGTGAAATTGAGTGGTTATTTTTCAAAATGTACGAAGTAAATGTCGATTATATAGGTGAATTAAGTACATAGAGTTAGGAAAAACTTGAGATTAAACAGGTCTACAATACACCACAATATCGACATTAAAATGACCTACCGAAAAGGAATTTTCGCGGTCGAACTGAAAAAGCATGAAAAATAACTCTAAGACATCTCCGAAGACTTAGACTATAACTAAAAGAGTAAACAGAGGATGTCACACCCCCGAACCAGACGTCGGAAACGTCCGATGGCTCGCGTGACTTAAATTGAAATATCATCACAATGAATATACATGAAACATAACATAAACATCACCATTCATTAATACATTACAACTGGCCTTGTTCACATCAAGTACATTGTCTAAATATTACATATCCATAGCATAAATTGTTTTTGAGTTTTCAAAACATAACATCCTAACACACTTGGTATTGTTCTTCAGCTTATCTGTTACCTGAGAATACAAGTTATTTTGAAAACGTCAACATATATAATGTTGGTGAGTTCATAAGCAGGTGTGATATGAAAATATTTTGTGTAGTTTGTAAAACCCAGAAAATTCGATATTTTCTGAAACGGCAATTGTGTATACAACAGGTGTGATGATCCATAAGTATATGCGTGAATGATTTCAAAACGTGTAAAAATGATATGTTTCTCATGATAAATTCTTGCATTATAGTTATTGAAAGTACAAGTGAATAATGTTGTTTCCCCGGAAAACCCGATGTTTTCCGATAAAATAGTATGATCGTTTTGTATTATTGTATCGTCACAACGAATGAATATGATTTCCCATGATTACTTAGATGGTATTGGATCTCTATGTGAGTCGTTATAACCATGCATAATAATGACTAGTTCGTCTGTCTTGGCATTCTAGCGAACGCCGAAATTGATTTAAGATTTTGTCACCCTAGACTGGCCGAGTCTAACTGTAGCGAACAGCTTAGGTGTGGGGGAGTCACCCCCGTATAGATCTATACACAAACTCTCGCTCTCCCTCCAGGAGAATTTGATTATAACTACAGACTACGACCGACACTTATTGGTGTCGCCCGTTATTACTCACTAATCCAAATGAAATTGAATAACCTTGATTAACGACCTGATTTTTGTTTACTTGAATAGAAGTTAAGCCTAACAGACGAAGAGAAGAGGAATACGGGGGCCCTACTAATCACGTATGTTATTTAAGGCTGTCGAGTATACGAAGGACGCGTTAGCCCATTACGCATATGATTTATTTGGACCTTACTAGCAATGCCAATGGGCCACTGAGGCTCAATAGCATGTAAAAGCCATTGAGGGTCCCTTAGGCATGTAACTGGATCACAGGAGGCCCAATAAACATGTGTGAATATATCGGGCCCAATAAACATGATATTGGACCACAGAGGCCCAATAGCACGTATAGAAGGTATTTGAGCCCAAATTTTGAATCGCTTATGTTTTATCGAGTTTGAGTTCGTATTGTTGGTATTCGTGGTATGTTAAATGTTTATTCGCAATAACGAAATATTTTAACGTTTGATTTATAACGAAGTTTATATATATATATATATATATATATATATATATATATATATATATATATATATATATATATATATATATATATATATATATATATATATATATATATATATATATATATATATATATGTATGTATATTTTAAAAACTATGCATTATAAACTTGCTATTTTTAACCCCAAAAGTTATAGTCGTTTTAATTGACCCAAAAACGTTTAGTTTAACCATTGTGACACCTTTTTCTATAAAAATGACAGTTTTGGTCCCTTTTTACGAAAATTGACATTTTTGGTCCTTAAACCATTTTTATTGACATTTTCCCACCCAAACTTTATTTGAATAGAAATTTTTGCCCAAAACTATTGCATTTGTCATTTCCAGCCTTTATTTGTAAAAATTTTACATTTTTGGCCCAAATTCCGTAAGTTTTACAATTTTGACCCCAAAATCTCATTTTTTTCGCAACCTTGGGCCCAAAACCCATTAGGCCCACTTTTAAGCCCATTAAGCTAAAATTTATGTTTTTGACCCTTTGAAAGTGTTATTTTCTTAAAAATCAGCTTTTATACAAATAAACAACTTATAACCCTCATAAAACCGACAATTTACAATTTATACCCAATCTTTGTTATTTTTGCAAAAATGACACTTGTAAGGTTCTTTTGGTTTTGTTTTTCACTTTTTAAACTTAAGGACCCTTAGATCTATGATGTATGTTGTTTATTATGTTTTTGTTTATGATTCTTTCACCCTTTTTGCTATAGATCTCAAAATATAACAAATATTACATATTATCACAACCAAAAACTAAAGAAATCACATATAGCATGCAAACACACATAGATCATCACATAATACTTGTATTCTCCCCCCAAAAACAAGTAAAAACCGAAAACAAGGGGGTATGAACTCACCTTGCTTAGTTGCTCACGGTTTTGTAGAAGAAATGGAAAAGATTGATGAGATTCTCGGCCCTAACAATCTTCTTGAAGACACCTTCGAATTTGAAGAGTTCTGGGGAGTATGATCAAGAATTTAAGGTGGTAAGAAGAGTTTTTAAGTTGTAGAAAGAAAGTATGTTGACAAGATCTTACCACAAGTATGTATCTTGGAGTGATTCTTGGATGAAAACCTTCTTGAAATGCCCTAAATCTCGAAAATTTTGAAGGAGGAATGAAGGTGTTCTTGAGAGGATTTGGAAGTGAATTAAGTGTGTGTGTGTGTGTGTTGATGTTCTCGGCCGAGAGTAGAAGAAGGAGAAGAGAGAGAGAAGTGAAGGGATGGGTACATGGAGACATGTGAAGTTGCATGGAAGTCGAACATGTAATAAGGAGGTGGCTAACCCTCCTTAATCCCCTTAATTCCCTCTTTTTTGTTTTCTACTTGGGTCGAGAGAGGGAGAAGGAAAAGAATGGTTTGGGCCTTTTGTGCTTGAGTCCCATATTATGAGGCCCAATTTGATGGTTTTCGGCCCATTGGGCCTTTAAAGTAGTTCACGGCCCAAATATTGCATAAAAGAATGGATTTGAGTCCATTAAGGCTAATTGGATTTGTCATGGCCCAACAAGGCCCATTAAAGGTAAACTAGTCCATTTTAGACTTATAAGGCCCAAAAAGGTTAAGTCTCATGAGAGTGGGTCCAATGAGAGCCCATTTAAGAGTTCTAAGCCCAAAATAGTCAAATTGGAAGCTTATTGGTCCAATAGGCCCAATAAGGAAATCCTAGTCCATATTGGACTTAAACCGGGATTTCTAGGGTTTCCAAACTTTTGTTGACTATTTGAGTGTTTGTATAGAGTGTTTGATGGAATTTTGTTGTCATTGAATAAGCATCATACATGCTTTCAAGTTTTAGTTACAATGTTATCCTTGTTTAATGTTTACAAAGCATTAAAATTCCTAGTTGTGACAGAGGATGAGTAGAGTATGATCTACTTCCTACTAGATTCGGCCCTGGATTTGGCTAATGGCGTTCTATTTCGAATATATGTCTATCTTGTACCACATGATGTTCTCGTAATCGATGCACTTCGGAATGCGAAGCCGCCAGTTCTCCCTACAAGAAGTTGGTATGATCCCTTGTTGTGTTATGATTGTCTTCCAGGTTGCGAAGACGAACAACGTTGACACTAGCGGTAGTCTCAATCTGCACCACTCGGTCGATGATAGCTCTTCCCTGTTCCGTGTTGCGAGAAACGCGACGAACCAGCACAGGAAGTGCTCTATCTGATGAGCCTCCAGCTTCTAGATTGTAGAAGCTTCGATCTCTTTGGAAGGGGGAATTTTGACTTTGTTCATGACTCCACATGTCTAGGTTCATGGCCCACAGAGGCGTCGGGCCTTGAAAGTTCTGACGAGGGTTGGGGTTCTGAGCAACTGGAGGTGGATTGTAAGGTTCTAATCCGGAACCGTCGTCTTCGGGAAAGTCTTCAGCAAAATCATCGTCTAGGGGAATTGCGGCTCAACATCTGGTTCGGCACCGAGCCAACCAGTATTCCCTTGATTAGGAAAGTACGGATCTCCAGGAGGAGGGTATCCAGCCATCGCTATCTAAGCGAGAATAGGGATATAAGAATTATCTAATGTAATTAGTAATGGTAATAAGCAAATAAAAGTTTCTACGAAAGAAACTTACAGTTAACAGATAATGAATTCTGTACGGTATAACTCCTACTAAGTCCTTCTACAAACACATAGTGTGTACTAGTTACATACAACTCGGGTCGAATAGACCTTCGAGTAAGTGATCCTACTATAAGTCCACATCCAAACAAGGAAAAGGAAATAAAGCTTAGACCACTCATTCTGAGTATATACCACCTTCATCATATATAACCATAGTGCATGCACTTAGTACTTATAGAACTATCAGCAAGGGTTCTTTGTTTTTATGTAGTTTGTTCTTAGTATATAGTGCCTAAAATACTCCTATAGTATTATAAATTTTATGTTCTGTTCTAGAGTTCTTCTTTATAAGTTGTTGGTAAGTTTTTAGACTTGCTGCAACACTACCATCACTCCCAAGCACATGTTGGTCGTATCTCAAACTAATATAGTTGATCAGGCTATATTAATCCCAGATATGATTACATAACAGCCCAGGTTTGACTGAAATGTCCAACATCCAAATACTTCTGTTGTTAAGACTGTGACACTGTTCTCGTATGTATAAGTGTTAGTATACCTCCTGTAAAAATACTTAAATTTTAAAAGTATACTTGTAGTCAGAGCTATTAGCCCCAATGTATTTATAGTTTGTATATCTTTTATGAATTGATATACTGAGTTCACTATAAACAATGCTCTGATACCAATCTGTCACACCCCCAAACCAGAACGGCGGAAACGTTCAGGGGCGGATGACTTCATTTGTAGTATCACAACACATGAATTTATAGAAATCAAAGTACAAACAACCATTGCATTAATAAGTAAAATTTTATACATGTGTTCAATCATAGTATATTGACACCAAAATAGTTTATACAAAATATTGAAGACATGACTCAAAACAGCTCCGTCTTCTCAAAAGCTCGGAGAGTACCTGTCAACTGATTTCCTGAGAATACAAGTAATTTGAAAAGAGAGTATCAACATAAAGTTGAGTGAGTGTATAAGTATTTATGTTTGAAAGCTTGTTTTATGTTCCTTGAATATGTAAAGTTGTTCCAGAAAATCCTATATTTTCTGTTGTATATGAAAAGTAGTTTTAATCCTATAAAACCGTTCCATTTGTAAACCAGTATTCTGTATTTGAATTCCTTTGTAAAACATGTAAAAGTGATTGTATTTGGCTCCACCAGCTGTTATTGTAAAGTGTAATGTAGTACTGTAATTTGTATCTTTGTAAAATTAGTACTTTGAAATGTACTCAAATTTAGTTCCTTATATACTAACCATATTGTGTAATATCTTTTTCATGAGTTTATTATAACCATAGTATGACTAGGTGGCCTGATACGACGATTTGGAGGCGTCAAAAATGTTGATAACAATTGTCACCCCAGACCTGTCGGTCTAACTGTAGCTAATAGTTTAGGTGCGGGATTGTCAATCCCATATAGATCTATACACATTTGTTTCCATCCCTATGATGGAGATTCTGGTTATAATATCAGGGATTTAACTATGTTGTCTAAATGTACTAACAACCTGAACATATTAACTCCTAGAAAAGCATATAGATGTTACGTATATAATAACGATGAAAACTCAATCATCCGGAAATAAATGACTGTTAGTAAGTTTCTTGTTTAGTATTCCTGAAATGTATTTGTAAATTGCTCACACTTGTGTGGTTTTGAATCCAACCCTTGTTATTGTAAAAGAATGTACTAGCGTATACTTGACTCGTGTATTAGTGTTCTTGAATCATAAATTATACCTATTATAATTTATATATATTTTCTTTTTTGATACTAACTGTTTATGAATGCAACCTCTTGCTCAGCAAGTTACAAAGAGTATTGAAACTGAATAAAATAACCTTTATATTTATCTACATATACAATTATATAAATATGATTTTTGGGGAAAAATATAAGTTGGTATAACATTTTAAAGAATTTAAACACTTTAAAATATTTGTGATGACTTGATGTCATTTTAACGTTATTTGAAATCATTTGTAACACAAAATCTTTGTGTTAGACTTGTATTCCCCCCCCCCCTTTAAAACTGTAAAAAGCATGAAAAATATGGGGGTATGAACTCACTTGATAAGTGGTGAATCGGGCAGCGTTTCGTTTCTAGTAATGATCTTTCTGGACGTAACCGCGGGTTTCTGGTGAAAAACCGGGCTTCACGCGGGCAGAGTTTCGGCTCGGGAACTCTGTTTCTCGGTATCTTCGGGGCTTCGGGACTCGCTTCGGGTCTCGGTATGATACCGGGGCTTCGTGGGTATTGTTGGGTATTATTGTGTTGCGTCATGGGCTTATTTTGTATATCCGGATTGGGCCTGTCCATCCGTGATTATCTAGTAGGGTTAAACTATAAATAGTGCATGCATGTATGCATTAGATACGTTCTTGATTATCATTATTATTGTTTTGTAACCCTAAACACCTCTACAGTCGAAGTTCTTAATCGAGCTCTTCTGAGGTGTTAAAGTTTAATCATACGACATCTTTAAAGCCATTCCTGTGTTCTTAATTACATCTTTTATAGTTTATTTGCTTAGAATCTATCGATCCTAATAGAACGTTGTTCTAACAATTGGTATCAGGGTATAAATTGCACGTAAAAGGAGGTAATAAGGAGTGAGAGAGAAGAATTTGAGCAACCAAACTCGGCAGCCCTTGTGTTCTATTTATAGGGGTTGTATGGTCGATTTACGCTGGGCGTAAGTCTTCGTACGCTGGGCGTACGCGTCCGTCGACATGTATGCTGGGCGTACACTCAGTACGCTGGGCGTACTCTTCAGATCAGACCGGATGCGTCATGGTCTCGGACCCGAGACACTCGAGTGGTGGGTCAGGTCGACGTGGCCCATTCCGATCCATGTATACGGGTACGCTGGGCGTACCCATGTACGCTTGGCGTACTCCAATATACCAAACTTCAAAAATACGTAACTTTCGCATACGAGCTCCGTTTTTGACGTTCTTTATATCCACACGCAGGTGAGAACATACTCTACAACTTTCATTTAGACTTCGTTGGCAAATTTTGACTTTATTTTTAATTATATATTTTTAATAGGCCGGGACAGGAAAAGTCCGTTAAAAATTCATAACTCTTTCATTAGACGCCCGTTTTCGTCAGACTTTTTACCGTTGTACTACCATTGTCGAGATCTTCGATTTTCGTTTAGGTTGTGTCGGCTACAAATCACTCGATCACTGTTTCGAGTTTTTAGCTATCTACTGCTATTATGAAACTTGGAAAAATCCTAACTTCCTCATACGAAGTCAGATTTGGACGTTCTTTTTATGCACGTTCATGGTTTAGTGTAATCTACAGTTTTCGTTTAGATGCCTAAGGCTAAAAAGTATTTTATTGGAATTTTATTTTTTTACACACAACAGTATTTTACCGGTTTTGTCGCGGATCTTTGATTGGTCATAACTTCTTCGTTATAACTCGGATTTGAGTGTTCTTTATATTTCTGAAAACCTTGACACGATATCTATCATTTTATGCAACCCAATTGAGACTTTTGAACATTTCATTTTTTACGCTATTTTTATTATATCAAAAATAGATTATCATACTTGACTTTAGGTCATTATATTGACTTGAAATATCAGGTTGTCACAGAAAGCCCTTGATCCTTGCTAGGATCTACGACATAAAACCTTGGGAGGTGACAATGATCACATGCCTTGATGTTTTGATTGATAGAAAATAAATATTACAGTGAGTTCATAGTAACAATGAGTAAAGAATTTCATAGAGTAAGCCTCGACTAAAAGAACAGTGTCTCGTGTGCCGATTACAAGTGTCAATTTATAGTCTAAACTAGCCAACAATATGTCTGATATTTCTGGGATCCTCTATGACCAGCTTCATGAGCGTTATTTGACCAAGTATTCCGGGTCTTTAGCATAGTTGAGACGATTATTCGTTGAGAATTGGTCTTCCCTTGACTACTTCTGCACACGTGTTAGTTATAAACAAAATATGACCGTTATAAATATTAATAAAAATAATAACGGTAATTAACCGGGATCCTGAGGTAGCCGAGGATCCTGGATATTTGAGGATCCTGAATATTGCAAGGATCCTAGCCCTAATACTCGTGATGAAACCGTCAAAAAAAAGATAGTCGAGAGTGCAGTTCATATTAAGAAGTTATGAATTTCGTACGGACTTTAACAGTCTAAACCAATCTACATATGAATTTTTATTATAGCTAGAATTAGATGTTCAGACCTTAATGAAAGTTGTAGATCTCGTCGAAAGGATTCTGAGGATATAAAGAACGTCAAATATGAAGCTCGTATGCGAAAGTTATAATCTTCTGAAGATCTAAAAAAACCGCCTACGCTGATGGCATGACGGCACCAGAGTGTGCCACGTGGTAAGTCGGCCGCCTGCTCCTCGAAGAGACGCAACAACATGGCTCAATAAGTTTGAGACACATGGCGCCACCACATGGTGACATGTGACACATTATAGAAGAAGCATGGGTGGATGAATCAGGCGACAACACGTGGGAAAGAAGGATGGCACCAGTAATTCACTGAGGCGCGACGCGCCTCTTGGCCATGCGCAACACGCACCCCCAGTAGTATATATAGGACTTCCAGATTTCTTCATTTCACACCAAAATTCCACTCCTTTCTATCTGAACTACTATCTCTTGTAGAGTCCATTTTTTTTGAGGTTCGTAGGGGTGTTTAATAAGGTTTTGAGTGGTTGAAGTGTCCGAAAAATAGAAGCATTCGGTTTTGGAGTCCTGTCCACGCATTTTCCCAGTTTTTACTAAAACTTTGTAAGTTAAGCTACACCCATTTGTTTTTAGCGTATGCTATGTTTATAGTCATAAATCGTTATTATGAACCTATAAATAAGATTTATTAGTAATTCCAAGTCATAATACTGATTGATCTACTTACGGGAGAGGTGTCTAGAATGGTCATGTTGGCTTGGTTGTTAGATTTCATAGAAGCTATTATGCCAAAATGATCCTGCCACCCAACTATCCTACCTGGCTGATCCTTACTTGATAGATCTTGATGTAGACATTGGGATTAGTGAGGAATCTAGACTATCATTAGTTGCCAAGAATATAAATCTAAGACTTAGTGATATTCATACTTAGGTTACATCTAAGGAAAATATAAAATTCTACGACAAAGTTCTATTCAAACTCTAAGGCATCCACTTTTATCAAGTCAGTGCATAGTTACTTGCAACTTACACATAAATATCAAGTATTTAATTTTCTTAGATGGTCTATGTGTTTATTATCCGAGTTCTTGATAATTATGCTAAATGAGATAATGATTTTACTCACAATAAATTATATATATATATATATATATATATATATATATATATATATATATATATTATACTTATATTGTATCGGGTAAAAAGGGTAAAAGAAAGAAAAGAGATAATATAATGGTGAAAGACCATGCTAGACATAGAATAGTGGTTAGAAACCATATAGAGATCATATAATAGTGAGAGACCGTGCCAGAGATGGAATAATGGTGAGAAACCATACCATATATAATCTAATGGTGAGAGACCACGCTAGAGGTAGATTAGTGGTAATAGACCATGCCAGAGATAATTTAATTGTGAGAGACCATGACCCAACTAAGAGCCCTCATCTAGCAGAATATTGATGACAACCACGAATTCTTCTAGATAGTCCATTGGAACACTATCAGATTCGCAATCTGTAATTGTTAATGAATCATACTATTTGGGAGTATGGATTGTGTGTGTTCCTTCGAGTACTCTATCCCCCTGATGGTTGCCTTACTAGCATATATTACTAAGGAACCTTCGATGTAATGATGTCTACTTGTGGTTATAGAGATCATCTACGATAGAACCCTTGAGATTATCATATAGGATTAAAGAGTGAGAATAACAGGAATAGGTAATTGGGATCAACCTATTGGGAGTGTTATATAAACTTAAAACAATATAATAATAATAATATGGGTTAAAAACCTTATGTGCTCACCAGGCTTCTAAGCCTGACCCACTCAGTTTCTTTATATCACAGGTATCGGTGTGAAGGTATAATTCACTAAGAGATTCAAGGAGTATAGGCCATTAGTGCAATGAGTTATTTTAAGGTCGGTAATAATTGCGTTTATGCTTATACTAGGCGAATATCTGCGCGTTGTGCAGGATACAAAAATATATTTGAATTTCTTACAAATATATGTTTTTAAAATATATCAATGACATTCTTATTAGCTTTTATATAATAAATCTTATAATAAGTTCGTATAAACATTGTTTGTTTTGAATTATATGATAATATAAATATATATTTAAAAATGTATAATCCTAAGTGTCTTAATGACGTCTACCTGCAGCTTACTTATAAATAAAATTAAATATAATATATGATTTAATGATATTTATAGTTGTTGTTATGATTAATTAATTTTAAAAAGTTTATTTGCTTAAGATTCTAATTTCTATCATTGTAATTATTTAAAACATCAAACATTGTTTTTATGTTTAATGAAAACAATATAATTTTTGTATATAATTTTACTTTTAACTATTTTTGTTGTAAGTTATTTAAAATAACGTATTTCGAAACTCTTAATTATTTTAATTTGGTTTCAAAAAGTTAATGTTTTAAAATTTTATTTGATGAATATTGTTAGTTTCTATTATTGTAGTTATTTAAAACAAAAAATATTCTTTTTGTTTTTAAAGAAAATATTATAGTTTTTTTATATAATATTACTTTTAACTATTCTTATTGTAAGTTATTTTAAGTTATTTATATGAAAATTGTTAATGATTATAAAAAATAGTTTCATGGTTTTTTTTTGTTAATTTAGGATTACAATTTAGGTTTAACACTATAGTTTATAATCTTTAACTATTTATAAAACAGTCTCTCGATTTTTTTCAAGTTTAACTGAAATTTTGATTTAAGTTAATTGTTTAATATTATATTGAAATTAATAATTAAATATTTTGCATCAACTCATAAATTATACAAATATTGTGACATTAAAATGATAATTGCTCACATACGACAACATATTTAAACTAATAAGTTAACTATAATATGTTAAAAAGTTAAACTCATAATTGTATAAATAGAAATATAATATGAGATTTTAATATTGTAGTTTAGTCAATCGTTTGAATGACTTCTACCCGAGAGTTACACGTGAATAAAATTAAATATAATATATGGTTTAATGTTATTTATAGTTGTTGTTATTGTTAGTTAATTTTTTAAAATTTATTTGTTTAATGTTTTAATTTCTATCATTATAATTTTTTAAAACATCAAACACTGTTTTTTTTTTATTTTAAATGTAACAATATAATCATTTATATAGAGTTATTTTTAACTATTGTTATTGTAAGTTATTTTAAGCTACTTCTTTGAAAACTTTTAACGATTATAAAAATATCTTTAAGAAATATTTTAGTTAAATTGAGATTACAATTTAGTTTTTGCATTTATCACTATAATTTATCACTTTTAACTATTTACAAAATATTCTTTGGTTTTTGAAGTGGAACTAAATTTATATTTAAGTTGATACTGTAATGTTATATTTAAATTAATAATTTAAGTATTTTGTCCAAACTATTCAAAAGTTGTCGCTTTAAACTGATAATTGTTTACATACAACAGCATTTTAAATCTAATAAATTAAGGATAATATATTAAAAGTTAAACACATAACTTTATAAGTAGAAGTAAAGATATTATTTTAAAATTGAAATTTAGTTTATTTATGATTACACATTAGGTTTGATATTTATTTAACTTTATTAACCAACTTATAATCATTATTAGAAAGACACTACAATTTATCACTTTTAACTATTTACAAAATATTTTTTAGGGTGTTTAAGTTAAACTAAAATTTATATTTAAGTTGACCCTGTAATATGTTATATTTAAATTAATAACTGAAGTATTTTATACAAATTGTTCCAAAATTGTATTTTTAAAATGACAATGGTTTACATCCAATACTATATTAAAATTAATAAATTAAGGATAATATGTTAAACGTTAAAAAAAACATAACTTTATGAGTAGAAGTAAATATATTATTTTAATATTGAAATTTAGTTTATATATGATTACACTTTAGGTTTGATATTTATTTAACCTTATTAACCAACTTATAGTTATTATTAGAAAGAAATTGAAAAGTCATGGGAGTTTCAAATGAATGTGGTGAAAGGAAAAATGCATGGGAGTTTCAAATGAATGTGGTGAAAGGAAAAATGTTTCCTTTATGATATAGTATGATTTCTTGTATCAGTTATGAAATCCCAAATTTTATAATAATAAATTAAAAACATTTCTTCAAAAATGATTTTTATGGGAGAAATTTCGCATTTACAATATACTCTATTTTAAAATAAGCATAAATAAAACAGTCTTTTTTGGCCGGGAAAATTGCGGATGTCACACAAACCAAAATATTAAATTGTTTTTTGAAACCTATCAAACCTAATTCGAGGTTTGATCCCCCCCACCCCCCCCCCCCCCCCCCGCCCAGCCGGGGCCTCCTCTGTCTCTTTCTTCTCTTCCTCATCTCTCTTCTTCTTCTCTACGGGATCCTGAATGGCATTAACGTGCCTGCCATTCAACTTGGCCAGGGCTTCACGCCAACCAAATACATTCCAAGATCCTGCGTTTGCCACATCCTCTGCCAGCTTAATATTCGACTCCTATATGGCTTTAGCATAACTACTCATAACCTTAGCAATCACCTCCTTGATATCCAAGGTGTGCTCCAGGAGGATGTCTTCTCCTTCTTAACCACAAGCCGACCGCTACACATGGCCTCATCAAGTTCCTAGAGGGAGAAGCGAGCGCTAGAACATGTAGCCTTAGATCCTAAAAATTGAAAAGAATCCTCAGCAGTTCGAGATCCCCAAAATGAAACAAGTAAAAAGAAGGATCCTTAGCAGTAGACATCGGAGAAGTGGTGGAAGAAACTTCTTGGAAGCTGGAAAGGTCAAAATTCAAAGATCTTTCATCCTCAGGAAAAGCGACAAAGCTTTCAACCTTCTCCTTAGTATCTTCAGTAGCTGGAACAACTTCCTCGAACTTAAAGTTTTCATCAAAACAAACAAAACGAGGAAGCGTGAGTTTCAGGATCCTTAACAAAATAAAATAGATTCCTACCCTTTTTAACCTAGTTTTTTGGTAGGAGATCTCCGTTGGGGATAGAATCACGCCTCACAAAGAAATATTTTGTCTTTCCAAGCACCATCATTTTCTTTTTAATTCAAAATAAGATGTGATTTGTTGGTTTTGACTTTAACAATAAACGGGAAGACCTAAAAGTTGAAATATCATAGGTGTGGGCTAGTTTAGACAAACCAATGTCAAGATCCATGGAATGATTCAACTGATGAATACAGAAAAGGATCCTCCAGACCACTAGCATAGCTTGAATGTAAGAAATTTGGGTGACCTTAAAGAATTTGGAAACGACACCAGAAAAAGGGAAAGTTAGACCTAAAAAAAGGATACTCAGGAAAGCAAAACCAAGTAGGGGAAACAAAGTTTGGTTGAACCAGAACACCAAAATACTTAAAGATGGTACCAGTAGGAAAAGACCCATTTGTTGGATTAAGTGTCTAAGCCCATAATTAAAATTGGTATATACTTGAATTGATAGTAGCACAGTCCTTTTGGGTTGCCCTCAAACCTAGCAATTGGACATGATAACTTTTGGAGAGGGAGTGAGAAAGAGAGAGAGATAGAGAGAGAGAGAGAGAAAGAAAGATTAATTTATTATGTGAATAAGAAATTAAATAAATGGTTTATTAATGTGTTATGAAAATAATATAATAATTAGAAATCATATTATTTAATTAATAATTAATAAAAAATTAATTGGATTAATTAAAAGTACAGAGACTGTTTGGTTATTTACTGATAGTTGAGAAATGAAGGCTCTAGAACCTCATGGAATGTGGTGGAAGAAAATCTCTAGGGCAAGCCTAAGAGATTTCGTCCAAGGCCCCTTGGAGGGGATTGGACTGCTTCGTCACCAAGCAAAGGAATATAGGGCTTACCCCTTAAACCCTAGCTTTGACACCAAGTTTCCTCAATTATATAAGCAACCCTTTGGTCCCATGTTTTGGCCATTCCTTCTCTCCCCAAGGCTTGGACGAAATCTTGCCTCCCCTCTCCTTTCTCTTATATTATCCTCTTTCTAGCTTGGGTGTGATTCCATTAGAAGCACAACAATTGTGGTGCTTAATTACAAGAGATCAACAAAGGAGAATTCTAGTTGTTTGCTATAACAACTAAAAGGTATGTAATCCTAAAACCCGCTCATCTAAATTTCAAAAATATTCTAGGGTTTCCAGTTTTCTTTTTGATGTTCTTAGTTATAGGTACAATAGAGAAACATAGATCGTATTTAGGTTGCATGCAAACTTAAGGGTTTTATTTTTGTTTGTTTACCTAAATCTCATCAGTGGTATCAGAGCATTTGGTTTGTTTTCGGTTGAATAGCTATAACAGAAGAATAGATCAATTAGGGTTTATTGAAATTAAACCCTAAAAGACCATAATTTCGACTTGGGTTAGGGTTTTAGAAACCCTAGCCTCCACCCCTTGGATTTCGAAATTTAGGGCTAGGGTTTTCAAACCCTAGCCTTCCTCCCCAAGTATTTTCGAAATATCGTAGGTTAATAGGGTTTCCATATTTTAGATAATTGTTAGTTTAATTTGATTAAAAGGGATAATTATGAAATTGGATAAAATCCTAGACCCTAATTTTCAGAAATTAGAGGGTAAAGATTAGGATTAAATTATTTTTTTAATTTAATTTGATAATCCTTAATTGATTTATTTTATTTAATTAATTGTTAATTAAATCATTATTATATTATTTTAAATTTAATTAATTGAATGCTAATTTCAAATTTAAAATATAAAACCTAGTATTTTGAAAAGTTAAAAATACACTATATACTATGTGTAAAATTAAAAATTTAATTATTACTATATGTATAAGATTTAGTCAGTCAAATCACTAGTACGCCTCATTTACGATGCTAGTCTATAAGGGGGGGGGGGGGAGGGGTATAAGGATACTGCTTATAAAATGGTAGTTGAATGGGTGTCCACTCTCAGTCACCGCTTTCTTGATTAGTGGGGGGACTTTATCTGAACCAATTAGATAGGAAAATTAATTCTCATTAAAAGTATAATGATATTAAAAAGTACTAGATCCTTTTTATTAAAATCCCAAATCTAGTTACTTAAGGAAAAATGTGAATTTGTATGCTAACCCATGAAATTGTACATTACACTTTATAATTCGTTAGTGGAGCATGTGTGGTTAACCAACACACTAATAGGGATTAATAAAGAGTTGTAATGGGTATCTCATAAATTATCATTGTTGATGGAGCATGTGTGATTTACCAACACATCTATTGGGATGATAAATGACAATGAGGTTACTAGGCACATTTGCATGGTTATTCACATCTTGTTTGTGATCATCGGTATCATAGTCATAGTTAGAAGAGCATAATCTAAGATTAAACATGCCATTGAATAGTTTCAATGAATCTCAAAAGACCTAGGAATTTCACTTAACTTAATTACTTTTAAATTTCATTTTTCTTTTGGTGAAATTGGTAAATCGTCATTTACCTACCTTTATAAAATTTATAATTAGATTACGGAACCCCTTTTCTAAGTTGTGAATTATATAGTTGGATCCTAGCCTTAATATTTTATTTTGGGTTATTATATTAAGGATTATTCTTATCTAACTAAAACTACCTTCCTTTTTTACAGATGTCTACTCCAACTGATGCTTTTGGTTCTTCCTCCTCCAACCACCATAACTTCTCCTTGCTTTCCATATGCTCCAAATTCATATTGGATGGGTCCAATTACAATGATTGGATGTGGAATATCAAAATGGCCCTTTGATTTGAGAGAAAAGAATATGTTCTCGAAAAGGAACTCAATGAGATTGACGAAGATAAGGCCGCTCCTAAAGAATTATCCTCCTACAAGAAGCACTACGATGATGCGAAACAAAGTTTATTGCATCATGGTAGCCACCATGACCCCTGAGCTGCAAACGTTTTATGAGGATTAATGGACCTACGAGATGAACAAGGACCTTATGGAAAAGCACCATAAGCGATATCATCAAGAAAAGTATGAAGTGGTCAAGTCCCTCATGCCATGCAAGATAAAGGAGGGAGAATCTATCTATGGCAACATACAAAGGATGCAACATTACGTGGAACGCCTTGTTAGGATAAATGTGCATTTTGATGAGGAGTTGGCTACTGCCATACTCCTAAACTCCTTACCTAGTTGTTATGATCAGTTTATTCTGACCTACCATTTGAACAACAGTGAGACCACCCTGGCTCAATTGCATAATCTCTTGCAGACAACTGAAGCAGGAATGAAGAAAAAACGTATTTCCTCCATTCCTGCTAGTGCTCCCGTCCTAGCCACTAGACAAGGAAAGGGTAAAAAGAGGAAAAGTTCTCCCAAACAAAACTGGTTGGGAAAGTCTCATATAGGGTCATCAAGTAGTAGCCCTAAAGGAAAGTCAAGTTCTGATCATCCACCCTCTTCTGATCCCAAAGAGGTATCTGCTATTACTGTAACGATAAGGGACATTGGAAAAGAATCTTCCCGAAGTATCTGCAAGATAGCAATGATGGCAAGGTGAAGCCAACTTCTGTAGGTATATACACTATTTCATCTAATAACTCATCATCTTATCATTATTGGGTCCTTGATACAGGATGTGGATTTCACATTTGTTCTAATTTGGAGGGGCTAAAAAGAAGTGAGGAGGTGGAGCACGGTAGAATGAACCTGATCATGGGGAATAGACAGTATTCTCCTGTTACCAAGATTGGAGTTTATAGTCTAGTTCTTAGTAATGGTGTTAGTATAGATTTAATAAATTGTTGCTACTCGTCAGAAATGACAAGAAACATTATATCTTTTCATGCATTGTTCAGACAAGGGTTTAGATATTCATTTAATGATTTGAATGGTTCTATTTCTGCTTATAAAAATGGTGTTTTTTATTTTGAAGCTTTACCATGTAATGGTGTGTATGAAATTGTGGCATGTGTTGATAACCTAGGAAATAATATATTTCAAATTGATTCGTCTAATGGTATAGACAAAGCATGCTTGTAGCATTGTCTTCTTGGATACATCAACAAGAAACACATCGCCTAAATCCAAAAGGATGGAGTGTTGGAATCATTTGACCTAAGGTCGGATGATGCATGTGAATCTTGTCTTTTGGGTAAGATGACAAAATCACCTTTCACTGGATCTTGTGAAAGAGGTGAAGGTTTATTGGACCTCTTACACATAGATGTGTGTGGGCCTTTCAGATCCACCACAAGGGATGAAATCAATTTTATGTAACATTTACAGTTGATTATAGTAGATATGGTTATATTTACTTAATCAAACATAAATCAGAAACCTTTGAAAAATTTAAAGAGTTTAAACATGAAGTCGAGAAGAAATTAGGCAGGAAGATAAAGAAGCTCCAATCAGATAGAGGCAAAGAGTATCTTAGTATCAAGTTCCACGACTACCTCAAGGAATGTGGAATAGTTTCACAATTTACCCCTCCTAGGACACCACAACTTAATGGCGTGGCTGAGAGGCGCAATCGAACCTTGTTAGATATGGTTCGTTCCATGATGAGTCGACCTTCTCTTCCAATTTAATTCTGGGAGTATGCCTTAGAGACTGCCACCCATATTCTTAAGCTTGTCCCAACTAAAAAGGTTGCCAAAACATCTCACGAGATGTGGGCTGGGAAAGTTCCCTCGTTAGCACATGTCAAGGTTTGGGATTGTGAATTTTTCATTATATGAGAGACTCACGACAAGCTTGAACCTCGAAGTGAGAGATGTATTTTCATCGGCTACCTACATAAGTCCTTTGGATATTTGTTCTACAGACGTAGTGAGAACGTGGTCTTTGTAGCACGAAAATGAGTCTTTCACGAGAGAGAGCTCATATGAAAAGAGGACAGTGGGAGTACCATTTACCTTGAAGAGATTCAAGAGTCAAATGATGAAGGAACCTCTGAAGACGCTAGGGTTCAACCAGAGGAAGAGTATCCAGTTGAACCAGTTGACAATTCATTACCTCTACGTCACTCTAGTAGAGTTAGTATGCCACCTGAGCTCTATGGTTTCCATATAACTACAGATGGTGATACGTTTATCAGTGATAGCACACTAGTAAATTTTGATGTACCAGCTAACTGCAAGGAAGCAATGGTCGGCCCTGAGGCAGCCAAATGGAAAGATACAATGGAGAGCGAGATCAAGTCCATCTATGACAACCAAGTTTGGAATTTGGTTGATCAACAACTGGTCAAAAGACAGTTGGTTGCAAATGGATCTTCAAGAAGAAGACCAACATGGATGGTAATGTGAGCACTTTCAAAGCATGACTAGTTGCAAAGGGCTTTACTCAAACCCCTGGGGTTGAATATGATGAGACCTTCTCATCAGTGTCTAATATAAAATTTGTTAGGATAATGCTAGCCATAGCTACCTTTCATGACTATGAAATTTGGCAGATGGATGTCAAAACCGCTTTCATTAATAGGAAGTTGGCTGAGGATGTTTACATGAGTCATCCAGGGGGTTTTGTTGATGCAAAGTTTCCTAATAGAGTGTGTAAGCTTGAGAAATCAATTTATGGATTGAAACAAAAAACTCACAGATGGAACCTTTGCTTCGACGAGAAAGTCACGTAGTTTGGTTTCTCTAGAAGTGAAGATGAGTCATGTGTATATGTCATAGATAGTGGGAGTATAGTAACCTTCCTAGTATTGTATGTTGATGACATACTTCTTATAGGAAACAACATTCCAACTTTGCAAGAGGTTAAGTATTGGCTTGGAAAGTATTTCGCTATGAAGGACCTAGGTGAGGCTACCTATATTCTGGAGATAAGAATTCTAAGGGATAGGAGTAAAAGACTAATTTGACTTAGTCAAAGTAAATATTTGGAAAAGGTGCTAAAATGTTTTAGTATGGAAAATTCCAAGAAAGGAGAACTGCCATCCAGAGTAATACCAAACTGAGTAAGCCTCAAAGTTTGAGTACTGATGCAGAGATAGTAGAAATGAGTAGGATTCCATATTCTTCCATTGTTGGGTCAATCATGTATGCTATGACATGTACTCGCCCTGACGTGTATTTTGCTTTGAGCATGGTTAATCGTTATCAGGGAAATCCAGGTAAAGCTCATTGGATAGCAATTAAGAATATTCTCAAGTATATGGTGAGGACTAAGGATTGGGTCCTAGTACTTGGTGGCAATGATACATTGAGAGCAACTGGGTATAGTGAAGCCAACTTTTAAAAAGATAGAGACAACTTCCATTCTCAATTTGGCTGGGTGTTTACTTTAAATGGAGGAGCAGTTATTGGAAAAGTTCCAAGCAAGAGATAGTGGTTGATTCTACCTATGAATCAGAGTACATAGCGGCAAGTGAAGCATCGAAGGAAGAAACTTGGTTGACGAACTTCATCGGAGATCTTGGAGTTGTTCCAACCTTTAAGGAGTCGATGGAACTTTTCTTTGATACCGAAGGGGCGATTGAATTGACCAAGGAACCAAGAGATCATGGAAGATCAAGACATATCGACAGAAAGTACCATTTGGTCAGACATATAGTAGAAAAAGGTCACCTCATTGTGAAGAGAATATCATCTGAAAAGAATAATGCAGATCCACTTACAAAGGGTCTAAGTAGGGCTAAACACATTCAGCTTGCCAGGAGCATTGGTCTGAGAGATGATATTAGTTTTAGTAGTTAGATAGTTAGTTTGAAACTTGTAACAAAGTATATGCAACTGAATTTTGGTTATTAAATAATAGAGAATTATTTATGAGTTTGTTTACTACCTTTTGTCAATTGTATATTCTTGTATTTCATTCATGCATGTTTTACTTCCAGAATAATATGATTATTCAAATTCCACAGTCGATCAAACTTTTGGAAGTAAGTAATGAATTAAGACTGTCATGAATGGAATTGAAGATTGTCTAAAGAGTTTTAGATATAGAAATGGTATGGTTGCAATGTTCTCGAGTACTTAGAAATGGAGATTTAAGTATTAGATTAACTCACGCTCAGAGAATTACTTCATGGAATTAATCACAAGTAATTCTGAGACGATAATATATTATAATCTTGAAACAGAGATATATAAGTTGTAGTTTACAAGTCGGTTGTGCATTGATAATACGTAAATGCGTTAGTAACTAGATGTTATAAAACAAATTGTCATGCATGATTTGGTGAGTAAATGGTGCAAGCCTATGAGTCAAAGTTTATTCGTTTCGTTTGTCCTAACGGGAAAAGCTATATCTTTAGGCCCCTCAGTGATTTGGTGTTGACTTATAGTGTCAGGCCTGACCCGGCCATGACTAAATTTACGTTTACAATTAGAAGTTCCATGTCATTACAAATCAAAAATCGTGAAACAAAGTCTTGGATAATTAGATTGATTCTATTCCATGTCTCATGTTCGAATGATATCTTGCAGAACGGAGGATTATATGATCACTTATTTTAGTACGTGTAATTGATTGGGTCAGAGTTCGACATCGGTTTTTGGAAGCTACAATTTGTTGATGGATTCAGAAGTTATGCTGGCAATTATAGTTATAGACTTATCCAAGTGGGAGAATCTTAGATTAGGTGCTTAAGCCCATAACTAAAATTGATATATACTTGAATTGATAGTAGCACAATCCTTTTGGGTTGCCCTCAAACCTAGCAATTGGACAGGAAAAATTTTAGAGAGAGAAATAGAGAGATTAATTTATTATGTAAATAAAAAATTAAATAAATGGTTTATTAATGTGTTGTGAAAATAATATACTAATTAGAAATCAAATTATTTAATTAATAATTAATCAGAAACTAATTCGAATTAATGTTGGGATTAATTGGATTAATTAAAAGTACAAGGATTGTTTGGTAATTTATTGATAGTTGAGAAAGGAAGGCTTTAGAACCTCATGGAATTAAGTGGACGAAAATCTCTAGGGCAAGCCTAAGAGATTTCTTCCAAGTCCCCTTCGATAAGGGGATTGGGCTGCTTGGTCACGAAGAAAAGGAATATAGGGATTATCCCTTAAACCCTAGCTTTGACACCAAATTTCCTCAACTATATAAGGAACCCTTTGGTCCGATATTTCGGTCACTCCTTCTTTTTCCAAGGATTGGATGAAATCTTGCCTCCCCTCTCCTCTCTATTATATTATCCTCTTGCTAGCTTGGGTGTGATTCCATTTTAGGCACGACACTTGTGGTGCTGACTTCCAAGAGATAAATAAAGGAAAATTCTAGTTGTTTGCTATAACAAATAAAAGTTATGTAATCCTAAAACCCTCTCATCTAGATTTTGAAAATATCCTAGGGTTTCCAGGTTTCTTTTTGATGTTATTAGTTATAGGTTCAATAGAGAAATATAGATCCTATTTAGGTTGCATGCAAAATTAAGGGTTTTTTTTGTTTACCTAAATCCTATCACCATTTTCTTTCAAGGATTCGATGTCCTCATTGTGAAAAGAGCAAGTCTCTTCGTAACATAGGAACGAGGATGCCCGAGCGAGAATGAAGTGCCTTTTTCCCCCATGATCAACGAACAAGAAAAATAAGAAGAAATGATCAAGAGATTTACCTTCAAGATAACAGGTAAACTTGAAAAAGAGCTAGAAGAAGTAAAGAAAGATCGGGAACCCATATGACCTATTTATTCGAGATCACAGAGGAGAAAGAATTGATTTGACATATTATCATGCCTAAGTTAACGGATAGAATTCTATCTGTTAGGGTTTGAATTTCGTAATCCTTATCTCAATTTAATTATAAGATAACATTATACTCTTTCAAAAATTCAAAATTAATCCAAAATATGTCGTAGGTATAATTTGGGGTAATTGTTAGGGGTCAAGATCCTTAACCCTATCCAAGATTCGGGATCTTAAAGGAATCTCAGGATCTCGAAACATACACCAGGATCCTTACCATTATGATTTCCTAACAAGCTTAACGAATATATTTCATGATTATTATTCACATGTGCATAATTAGTCAAGAAAAGACTCATCAACTCAGAAGAATAGTTTCAATCATGCTTAAGACCTGGAAATACCAAGTCAAGGCAACGTGCAAATACTTATTCAAGAGGATCATGTAAATATTAGACTTCTAGTTATCCAAATTAGACTATAAATACACATGTATAAATCACATGACCAACATTTTTTTTACACACTGAATCATTTGTAATCACATTATCAAGCTTATCTCTATAATTTATTCTTCAATCAATAAAATCAAATAAGGTAGGTGATCATTATCACCCCCAAGGTTTTATGTCAGAGATTTTCTCAAGGATCAAGGGCTTTCCTTGTAAACCACTTGTGTCATTTTGATCTTAATTTGATACTCATATTAGCCACAACACCATAACCTCTCATATACTTTGGTTGATATCCATTTTTGACCAGAACAAAGAGATCAAACTACCTATCTACATCGAAGGGGTCAATTCTATGCAACCCTTTTGTGTTATTGATGCTTTGCCTTCCTACAATGTTATATTAGGTAGGCCCTGGATCCATGACATGAAAGCAGTACCGTCAACATACCACCAATGCGTCGGGATGTTTATCCCTTGGGGGACAGTGATGATCATTATTGATCAACAAGAGTACAAAGTATGCTATAAAACCCCAATGAAGCCTTCCACAGTACCGAGAAAATCATAACAAATAAAGCAAAGGGCATGAGACGTATTAGAAGTAGAAGAACAAGATATAAAAGAAGTGCCCTTAAATCTTGAAGATCCTGATGCCAAAGTACTTATAGGATCCTCAATACCCAAAAGAATTGACTAAGACCTAGTGAAGTTCCTAAAAGACAGAAGAAAAACTTTTTTGTGGAAACATGCAGATATGACATGTATAAGAAAAGAAATTATAACTCACAAGCCTAATCTAGATCCTTCTTTCAGACCTGTACATCAAAAGAGAAGGAAATTCGCACCTGAAAGGAATCAAATCGTACAAAAGGAAGCTGAAAAACTTCTTAAGACATGAATGATTAAATAAGTAAAATTCCCAAGGTGGTTGGACAACATGGTGGTAGTACAAAAGAAGAATAGGAAATAGTGGGTATGTGTGAACTATATGAATCTTAATAAAGCTTGCCCTAAGGATCCTTTACCTTTGCCACACATTGACTCTATGATAGATGCCACAACAACCAACAAATTAATAACATTCATGGACACCTCAGCTAGGTTGCAACAAATACAAATAGAACCATCTGATCAAGAAGATATTGCCTTCATAACCCCACATGTATATATTGCTATATTGTTATGCCCTTTGGTTTAAAAATTGCAGGTGCGACATATCAAAGATTAGTAAATTGTATGTGCAAAGACAAATTGGGGGAGACCATTGAAGTATACGTTGATTATATGGTGATCAAATCCAAAAATACTGAAGATCACCTCAGGGATCTTGAAGAGGCTTTCAACATGCTAGATTAATACAACGTGAAGCTAAACCCACCCAAGTGCCACTTTGGAATGAAGGCACACAAATTCCTTGGTTACATGATCACTAAGATGGGAATAGAAGTATACATTAATGAGGGTTTCATGGTTTCTGATGGCCCAAGGAGTATTATACAAGAAGTATATGGCAGGACCATATCTAAGGTGCTTAGAAAACCATGAAGCTATGGAAGTCTTAAAAGATATACATGAAGGGATTATGGAAACTACACTAGGGGAAGATCTTTATGTTCCAAAGTATTAAGAACATGATACTATTGGCCAACCATGAATAAATATGTCTTCTTACATGCTCCAAAATGTGGTGCTCGCCAAAGACATAACAATTTCCTTCACCGTCCAACAGAGCCTCTACACCCCATCATTTCTCCTTGTCCATTCATGAAATGTGGTATGGACATAGTCGGAAAATTGCCTAAGGCACTAGGTAGAAAAGTATTCATGCTAGAAATGACAGATTACTTCTCAAATTGGAACGAAGTTGAGGCTTTTATTCAAGTTAGGGAAGTACTGTCATTCATCAAACACAAAATCTTGACTAGATTCGGGATCTCGACAGAAATCATATGTGACAATGGATTCTAGTTCATTAGTAAAAGAACATGGGACTTTTCAACTAGTTGGGGAATCAAGATGATAATGTCCACCCCAGTTCACCCTCAAGCTAACGGACAGGCAGAATCCAATAACAAGATATAGTCAACAACCTAAAGAAGAGACTAGATGAAAAGAATTGGAAATGGGCTGAAGAACTTTCTTTCGTTCTATGGGAAAATAGAACTACAAAGAAGACGAAAACAGGTCAAACCCCATACTCCTTAGTATTTGGAGAAGAAGTCATAATCCCGACTAAAGTGGTGATTCCGACAACAAGATACCAACTCCAGACTCAAAATAATGACAATAGGTGAGCTGGCAAAGCATACTATAAAAATGTCACCAAGATCTCACCAAGATCTGCATCCCTTCCAATCAACAAAGGATTGCCAAAGCTTACTATAAAAAAATCAAGGTCAGAAGATTCCAAGTAGGTGAGCTGGCACCCAAGTGGGAAGGACCCTATCTCATTGATTCAGAAGCAGGAAAAATGGCATATTGGTTGGCTACTCGAGAAGGAAACATCTTGCCAAGATCTTAGGATGCTATACACCCCAAATCATACTTCATCTAAGTCAATTTAATCACACCTCATTACAACAAAGTCAAGGTACACACCTACTCCTTACCGTTACTTTTCCCTTTGATTATTTTTTCTCAAGATCATTACTGAATTAAGCATCGGAGGGGCGTTAGCCAAGAAAATACCCACCCCAAGCTAATATTTTCAACATGTAGAGACTTAATGATCTTGGAAACCATTAATGGAGATTGATAATCTCTCCTCCAATCAAGGGTACCTAATCCTCTCTAAGGCTTAAAGAGTTAATGACCTCTTTCATCCGTGTTTGGGTTTCCACACCCCGTTTGGACGCATGATATCTAACTATGGAATGTAGATAAGGGGATCATTTCATGCTTTAGTAACTTGGCAACCCTCTTATCTCTCAACATATGTTAAGATCCTAAATGTTACTCTACAGTTAATAACGTTATAATGTTATCTTACGATTTGGGATCTTCTCCAATATAATATAAGTTGCCTTTTTCCCCAGTATAATCTTAGTTCGGATCTTCACGATTATAATCTAAGTTGAGATCCCCCCCAGTGAATTCTTAAGTTGGGATTTTCCCCATGAATGTATTTAGAGGGATCCTCCCCAGTTCAAGTCTCAAGATTATGAAATACTTAGACCTTTCAATCTAAAACATCAATGAAGTCATAATTCCAAAGAAGAGTTCAAAAAGACAACTGAAAGTTTGGTTGAAGTTTAAGGAAGGGAATTTGAAAGCCATCACCATGTTCTATCTATCCTTATCTTCTAATCTATGTCTAATGTCTGCGTTTCCCGCTAAGCATTAACAAAATGATGTAATAGTTTGAGTCAACAATGGTAACCTATTTGATGTAATAAAGAAGAGTTATGTGAATCTTATGTGTTTCATGTATATATTATTATTAGAAGAAAATAGGAATAAAATACGCCTCTAAATAGAATAACAATTAGGCTATATATCCTTGTCAAAAGTTAAAGTATTCGTGACAAGGATTCTGAAGATAAAAAGAACGCTTAAATCGGACTTAGAATGAAGAAGTTATAAGCATTTGAAGATTCACAATTCGACCCGATACGACAACATGCGTCGTAAAAAGTAAATTTTTGTTAGAATACTTTTTAGCCTTACTGATCTAAACGAAAGTCATAGTAGTCGTTAAACTGAGAGCATACATATAGAGAACGTCTAAATCTGACTTCATTAGAGGAAGTTATTATTCTTCTAAGATTCAGTGTAGCAGTATACAGCTCAGAAATCGAATCTTAGATCGGTCGATTTTTAGCCGAAACAATCTAAATGAGAATCGAAGATCTCGATAATAGGATTCGGTCGATATAAAGACTGTCAAGAACGGACGCCGAGAGAGTTATGAATTTTTAATGGACTTTAACAGTCTAAGCCTGTTAAAAATATAACTTTACAAATAAAGTCAAAATTAGCCGATGGAGTCTAAACGAAAGTTGTACATCTCATCGACAGCTACGTGTGGATATAAAGAACGTTAAAAACAAAGATTGTATGCGAAAGTGATGAATTTTTGAAGATTTAAAATCAACATATGTATTTTCTTGCTTCCCACACAACTATGTTGGGCGTAGCACCAAATTACGTTGGGCGTATGCACTCGTTGGGCGTAACTTGAAATTACTTTGGGTGTACTCCTTTGTGGCACCCTATAAATAAGTTGTCAACATCCCTCATTTGCTCTCATCTTTCAAATCAATTTCCTCCAAGACTTCTTTCTTCATGATTCCAAGTCCTTCTAGTCCTTAGGGGTGTTTAAAAAGGCACTAGGCAGCAAAGATCCCAACAAAAAAAAGCTCTCGAATCAGAATTCTGCCAATACAATTCCTGACTTTTCGCTAGAAATCTCTATAAGTTAAGCTACACTTATGTTACTTTCAGTGTAACTTATATTTATATTCACAATCATTGTTATGAATTTATAAATAATAAGTATCAATAATTCCAAATTGTAATAATGATTGATCTACTTACGGTAGAGGTGTCTAGAATGGTTACATTTGCTTGGTTGTTGGATTTCAGAAAGGCCATACGCCGAAATAGTCCTGCCACCCAACTGTCCTACATGGCTGATCCTAACTTGATAGTGCTATCAGTATTTATTGGAATGATTATTAGGTATGTACTATTTTCAGTCACATAAATATTAGACTAACACTTAGTGATAATGAAACAAGGTTACGTCAAATGAAAAGTCAGTTGCTAGAAGCGAAGCGTTGTCCGAGTTTCAAGTCATCACTTTAACAAGTGATTCCATAGTTACTTTCATCTTCCACATAGGTACAAAGTATTTAAGATAATTACATGCTATATATGCCTATTTTCTTTGTTCTTGATATCTATGCTAGATGAACGATTTATACTTGTTTTACTTGATTCAAACTTTATATTTATTTTTATACCTATAAATATGTTGGGTAGAGATGGGTAGATAATAGATGTTATGGATGATGAGAGATGAAAGATGAAATAGATGATGAGAGGCCTTGAATTTAAAGATGATCTAGTTGTCTAGCGGAGCATAGATGACGACCACATACTATTCTAGACAGTCAAGTGGAACGCTAACAGGCTAACAACCTGTAGGTGTTTTTAAACTATGTGTTCATCAGGTGTACTCCATTCCATCATGGTTTTCTTATTGATACATATTGCTATGGAATCCCCTATTCATTATTGTCTAACCCGAAGATAATCCTTCGGATAGGTCCCTTGAATAAGATGCTTTAGGGATAGAAAGTAAGGATGACGAGAATGGGTAATCGGGTTGAATGATTTGATGAAAATATATAATTAAAAGAATTTAATTATGTGGCTTGAAAACCCTATATGCTCACTAGACTCCCAAGCCTGACCCAATCAGTTCCTTGTATTACAAGTAGTGGCATGAGAGCACAAGTGTGATAATCACATGAGACATTTATGGATTATAGGCCAGTAGAATGATAGATGTTTGCAAGCCTTGTATTATTTCTGTTTATGCTTATGTATTGTATTGATGATGACATCCCAACGTTTTCAATAAAAATAAAATGCATTTCTTCAGAAATGCTTTGATAATATCATTATCATGTTTTTGGGAACAAATTCCGCAATATTATTCTTCAAAGTGGAGACTTTGATCTTAAATAAGCATAAACAAATCGGTCTTTTCTGGCCGTGAAATTAGGGATGTCACAGTTGTTATCAGAGCATTAGTTTAAGTGAACTAGGAATTTGTAGGATTTCTAGACTTAAACTTAGAATGCTAAGCGATAATTGTTGTAACGCTCACAGATTCGAGCGAGTCAATTTAGAAATAATAAGCGTTAAAAATGATTTAAAAAAAAGATTATTTAGGATAAATAATCTTAACCAAAGTTATATTATATGTCACAAGGATTCCATACATATAAAGAACGTTGAAATCCGACTTATAACGAAGAAATTATGACCCGTTAAAGTTTCGCGATTTAAACTGCCACGACTCTACGTAACGTAAAAAGTAAATTTTTAATAAATTACTTTTTAGCCTTAGTAATCTAAACAAAAGTTGTAGTAGTCGTTAAACCAAGATCGTTCGTATATGTTTTCCAGAAAATCTGATATTTTTTAACAAATGTATGTAATGAGTATGAAAGATCGTTGTATAAACTGTATGTATTTGAACCAGGAAAATCCTATATTTTCCTAAATGAGATGCAGTCTTAAATGTCCAAGACCGTAACCTGTAAGCAAATATGACATGCTCAAAAGATGATGTATAGTCTTATTATAAAACAAAACTACAAGAAGATTTGTATTTGAATGTGAAAAGAACTGTATTTGTTACTTTTCCCCATTAAAACGTAATACCATAATAATTGTCTATCCAGTGAGTTTTTATAACTGTACTATCATAGTTTGCCTGTAGCGGCGTTCTTCAGGCGTCGAAATGAGATGACACTTGTCACCCCGGGGACTGTAGCTAGCAGTCAGGGCGCGTGATCATTAGTCCCGTATAGATCTATACACACTTGTCACGTTCTCCGGACGGGAGATTCTGGTTATAAACAGGACTTCTAGTGGTACCTTTAAAAGGTATATTGAAGATGAATGCCTCACGAATTAGCAATTAAGTCATGTATTAAAATGTATATGTTTGTTTCTGTAACGATTATCCTTTTTCATAATGATAATAAAGGCATAAAATGATTTGTATGTTCTTGTATGTATAAAGATGTTATAACGAAAGTGGTTACCCTAAATATGATGTAAACGTATAAATAGAGCTTATGATATTTATACTCATATTCCATTCCGTGACAGTAAACTAAAGTAAGATGTTTGTATGTTAGACATGATCCATATGATAGTTATTAAAAACAATCTGAAATGTATAACGAAAGATAGATGTTTTCACACAAGATTAACCGTGTGTTTACTTGTATTCTCCCCCGTAAAGTGTTCAAAAGCATTTAAAATCAGTTAAAAGCGTAGAAGTGGGGGTATGAACTCACTTGATTGAAGTGGTTGTTTTGAAGTAGTCGAGAGAAGAATCGAGCAGAACTTCGACTAGAGAGAGTTGAAATCTCGGGATTCTCGGGGATGTCGGGAGTGTAGAACTTCCTTCGGGACTCGAGTATGAAAAATCGGGGCTTCGGGAAGGCTGCTTCCACAAAGTTAAGATTTTCATTCAGCTCGATTTCCTCAAGTGGAATTACAAGGGTTTCGTCGGATAGACACCTCTTCAAGTTAGACACGTGAAACACCGGATGTACTTTGTTAAGTTCGATTGGAAGTTGGAGTCTATAAGCTACTGGACCAATCCTTGCAGTAATTTCGAAGGCTCCAATGTACCTTGGGTTTAGCTTTCCACGTTTTCCGAAGCGTATCATGCCCTTCCAGGGTGAGACCTTCAGTAGAACGCGGTCACCAACCTGAAATTCCAAGGGTTTTTGCCTTTTGTCGGCATAACTCTTTTGTCTATCTCGTGAGGCTTTCAGTCGCTCTCGAATTTGAACGAGCTTTTCAGTCGTTTCCCTTATGATTTTCGGACTAGTGAGAGTACTATCAGGGACTAGACCTTTCGCCAACTGCGTGTCGCCCACCTCCGCCCAGCAGAGAGGTGATCTGCACTTGCGGCCGTAAAGGGCTTCGAATGGCGCAGTCTTGATGCTAGTGTGATAACTGTTGTTATAAGAGAACTCCACCAATGGAAAGTGGACGTCCCATGCTTTACCGAAATCGATTACACATGCTCGCAACATGTCTTCTAGGGTTTGGATCGTTCTCTCACTCTGCCCGTCAGTTTGTGGGTGATAGGTTGTACTCATGTCAAGCCTAGTTCCCAAAGCTTTCTGCAGCGTCTGCCAGAATTTTGAAGTGAATCTACTGTCTCGGTCCGAGATGATAGATATTGGTACTCCATGAAGTCGCACAACCTCTCGGATGTAGGTTCTTGTTAGTTTCTCCATCTTATCGGTCTCCTTGATAGGCAAGAAGTGGGCAGATTTGGTTAACCTGTCGACGATCACCCAAATGGTATCGTGACCACCCTGCGTCTTGGGTAGTTTGGTTATGAAGTCCATGGAAATCTGCTCCCACTTCCACTTAGGTATTTCGGGCTGATGGAGTAGACCTGAGGGCTTCTGATGTTCTACTTTGATCTTGGCGCAAGTCAAGCACTTGCCCACATAGGTAGCAATTTCTGCTTTCATGTTTGGCCACCAGTAGAGTTGTTTGAGATCCAGGTACATCTTATCTGAACCTGGGTGCACGGAGTATGGCGTCTTGTGTGCTTCGTCCATAACCATTTCTCTGAACCCACCGAACTTCGGTGTCCAGATTCGGTTCATGAGGTAACGAACTCCATCACCTTTGATCTCAAAATTCTTGTCCATCCCTCTAAGTGCTTCACCTATCATGATTTCGGGTTTCAAGGCTTTCAATTGAGCTTCCTTGATTTGTGTTGACAGGTGTGAATGGATCGTCATAGTCAATGACTTCACTCTTCGGCCAGAGTAGTCCTTACGACTAAGGGCATCTGCCACCACATTGGCTTTTCCTGGATGATAACGAATTTCGCATTCGTATTCGTTAAGTAGCTCAATCCAACGTCTTTGCCCCATGTTAAGTTCCTTCTGATTGAATATGTGTTGAAGGCTTTTGTGGTCTGTGAAGATGGTGCACTTCGTACCGTATAGGTAGTGCCTCCAAATCTTCAGAGCGAACACCACTGCTCCAAATTCTAAGTCGTGAGTGGTGTAGTTAACCTCCAAATTCTGACTTCATTAAAGTAGTTTGCTCCTTGGAGTTGATCGAACAAATCGTCTATTCGTGGTAGGGGGTACCGGTTCTTAATGGTAAGTTTTTTGAGTTCCCGATAGTCGATGCACATTCTGAATGATTCGTCTTTCTTTTTCACGAAAAGCACTGGTGCTCCCCAAGGTGAGAAGCTAGGTCGGATGAATCCTTTGCTGAGTAATTCATCCAGTTGACTGGATAGTTCTTGCATCTCTGTTGGGGCTAAGCGATAGGGCGCTTTGGCCACAGGGGTGGCTCCAGGAATTAAGTTGATTCTGAATTCGACTTGTCTCGCAGGCGGTACTCCTGGAAGATCCTCAGGAAAGACATCAGGAAAGTCACAGACGTCAGGCACGCCCTTGAAGTCTTCTATTCCTCGATTCACATCCACAACATGTGCCAAGAAAGCGTGGCACTCCTTGCGTAGATATTTTTGAGCCTTGATGCAAGAGATGATACGAAGAGGGGTGCTAGGTTTGTCGCCATAAACAACGAGGGCTTCGCCATTTGGCAGATTAAGGCGAACGACCTTTTCGTAACATAAAATGTATGCACGATGAGAACTTAGCCAATCCATGCCTATGATGGCGTCGAAACTTTTTATTGAGACTGGCATGAGGTTGATTGGAAAGGAATTATTGTTTAATGAGAGGGTACAGTTTAAGTATATTTCCTTAGCGCTTTCTGTTTTCCCGTTAGCCATTTCTACTATAAAAGTTTCACTTAATGATTGAGGGATTTGTTTGAGTAGGTTTTTAAAACTGTGACTCACAAAACTCCTCTCTGCTCCACTATCAAATAACATACAGGCATAAGAGTTATTGAGGAGAAACGTACCCGTAACAACAATGGGGTCCACAACGGCTTCCTCCTGGCCCATTGCGAATACTCGGCCACTTCCACCCGTATTCCCATTGTTTGCTTTCGGGCAGTCCCTTCGATAGTGTCCCATTGCTCCACACTCGTAACAAGCACGACCTATTCCCACATTTGCGGCTGGAGCGGTTGGTTGGGTTGGTTCCTTGCAGAAGTGGACAGTGTGTCCCTTCCGGTTGCACTTGGTGCAATGCATCTCACGGTAGGGCCCGTGGTGATGAAAGTTGCACCTATTGCACTTCGGCAGATTGCCGATGTACGGCTTTGATGGTGCGGGGTGGTAGGGATAGTAACAGCGTGAGCTGTCACTAACTGTTGCCTCTTGGGGTTCTCTTGTGGGGCTTGCCCCTTTCTCTTGTTCCAGGGTTTCCTTCGGTCCTCTACCTCCTTCGGAGGGTCAGCAGTAACTGTGATAGTGCCCTGTTTAACCCCGTGATCGATTAGTCGTTGAGCCAGGCGCTTTGCGCTGTTGAATGTGACTGGGTTGGAAGCCAAAACATGCCCTTGAATCTGGGGTGACAACCCCCAGATGTATCTTTCCACTTCTGCTCCGGGTTGACCATTCACGGGCATAGGGCTGACAAATCACTGAACCTGGCCGTATAGGAGGCTAGGTCAGAACCAACCATTTTCAAGTTCCATAATTCCTGTTCCAGTTTTTGAATTTCGCCCCTCGGGCAGTATTCTTCTAACAGTAGGACCTTCAAGTCCTCCCAGCTCATGGCGTTGGCGACTGGAAGAGATACGGATTTCACATGGCCCTTCCACCATGTGAGGGTTCGGTCCGTGAAGGTACAAGCAGCAAACTTGACCTTGCTTATTTCTTGGCATGAACAGATTTCAAAGACCGTCTCGGTCTTTTCAAACCATTGCATAAGTGCAATGACTCCTCCAGTGCCGTTGAACATTTTTGGTTTGGCTTTCGAGAATTCTTTGTAGGTGCATTCCCTAACATGACCATGACCAGTGCCATGGTTCTAATGATTGGTACTACTCCCGCTCCCTCCGGCTCCATTAGAGTTTATTTAGGATAGCGCAGCTGCTACTACTGCGGTGATGGCAGCCTGTACCATAGCGGGATCGTAAGTTGGAGGTGGTGGTGGCGGGGTTGGTGTCGTATTTCGGCGTGCTGACCTACGAGGAGGCATCGTGCTGAAACAAAGTTAATGGAAGACAATAAGTCTCACATGTTTGAAAGTCGTGTGCTAATGAGTTAACCATTTTCAACATTTCATGAATTGGGTTTGACATAAACAAGGTTCTCGATTTTGATTCATAATTAGAGTTTATAGATAAACTTATGAATTCGAGTGGTAGGCAAAGAATTAACACACAAAAAGAGTACTTCCTTATATATTAAGCATATATTGGGTTACATTTTGGAGTCAAGAAAATTTTCGACCTTTCTAAAGGTCTCCGATTGCAAAAGTTAGAAAAAAGTAAGACTTTTAGTCGAGATCCTATTCTATAACAAAATTTTGGGGGTCGGGCAAGTACTACTTGCGATGTGGTTTGCGCTTGGAGCTTGACTCCGTGTCTGAGTGCTTGGCCCGCATGAGACGCCTGTCAAAGGTGGCTTGCTGCTCCCTCATTTCTCTTATCTCAGAGAAGGCTGTGTTTAGTTGGTCTTGGAGTGTGTCGGTGTGGAGTTGGGCATCCTCCTGCACCCTGTCCAGGCGATGGATATCGGCTGTGTTACCTTGTACCTCTACGTCGGTTTCGCGAATCCGGTTCGCTTGAACTCCTGATTGGTAGGACTGGTTGGCTATTTTGCCCACCATGACTGGGAGAGCCCGGTCAGCTGAACTTCCACCACTGACGTCGTAGAAGTCCCGACACATGCCGTAGGGAGGGCGCAATCCTTGCTGTTGACTCCAATGGTGAATGTGACTTCCCCAGACGGGAGTTGGTCCCTGAAAACCTCTTCGAACCGCAGGAGGTTGGACGGCAGGTGGATTGATTATTTCTGGTTCCGAGTCTGTCCCATCAGAGCCTTCCTCTTCCTCCTCCTCCATGGGTTCCTCATCCTCTTCTGGGTCGTCTTCTTCCCATCCCCCGTTGCCTTGATTGGGGTAGTAGGGGTCTCCTGGTAGGTGGAATCCAACCATAGTGTCTATACGAGAATAGGGTTAAGAATTTACTATAAACTAAAGCACATACTGAAGTATCAAAGTTTAAACTTATTGCATTTACCAAATACTCCTATAGTATTCTAAATGTTATGTTTGATTCAAAGAGGTTATGTTTGGTAAGTTTTAGACTTGTTGTCTACTGCAGCTACTCCCTGGCATACGTTAGTCGGCTCTCGGACAAATATAGTTGATCAGGCTATATTCATCCCAGTTCCAATTACATATCTCAAGGCATAACTGTAGTGCACAACTCATCTATAATACTTCTATATTGTTTTCATCATGATACTGACCCTGTTAGATAATGTATGCATGTATACTTTATAAAAATTTCATTTTAAAAGTATAACTCTCACTCAGAGTGTTTTTGCCCAGCCGTGTTTATAGTTGTATATCAAAAATAAATGGTTTTGATATACTTAGTTCACTATAAACAATGCTCTGATACCAATCTGTCACACCCCCAAACCAGAACAGCGAAAACGTTCGGGGGCGGAGGACGTTAAATTTAAAGTATTCGTGACAAGGATTCTGAAGATAAAAAGAACGCTTAAATCGGACTTAGAATGAAGAAGTTATAAGCATTTGAAGATTCACAATTCGACCCGATACGACAACATGCGTCGTAAAAAGTAAATTTTTGTTAGAATACTTTTTAGCCTTACTGATCTTAACGAAAGTCATAGTAGTCGTTAAACTGAGAGCATGCATATAGACAACGTCTAAATCTGACTTCATTAGAGGAAGTTATTATTCTTCTAAGATTCAGTGTAGCAGTATACAACTCAGAAATCGAATCTTAGATCGGTCGATTTTTAGCTGAAACAATCTAAATGAGAATCGAAGATCTCGATAATAGGATTCGGTCGATAAAAAGACTGTCAAGAACGGACGCCGGACGAGAGAGTTATGAATTTTTAATGGACTTTAACAGTCTAAGCCTGTTAAAAATATAACTTTACAAATAAAATCAAAATTAGCCGATGGAGTCTAAACGAAAGTTGTACATCTCATCGATAGCTACGTGTGGATATAAAGAACGTTAAAAACAAAGACTGTATGCGAAAGTGATGAATTTTTGAAGATTTAAAATCAACATATGTATTTTCTTGCTTCCCACACAACTATGTTGGGCGTAGCACCAAATTACGTTGGGCATATGCACTACGCTAGGCGTAACTTGAAATTACTTTGGGTGTACTCCTTTGTGGCACCCTATAAATAAGTTGTCAAAATCCCTCATTTGCTCTCATCTGTCAAATCAATTTCCTCCAAGACTTCTTTCTTCTTGATTCCAAGTCCTTCTAGTCCTTAGGGGTGTTTAAAAAGGCACTAGGCAGCAAAGATCCCAACAAAAAAAGCTCTCGAATCAGAATTCTGCCAATACAATTCCTGACTTTTCGCTAGAAATCTCTATAAGTTAAGCTACACTTATGTTACTTTCAGTGTAACTTGTATTTATATTCACAATCATTGTTATGAATTTATAAATAATAAGTATCAATAATTCCAAATTGTAATAATGATTGATCTACTTACGGCAGAGGTGTCTAGAATGGTTACATTTGCTTGGTTGTTGGATTTCAGAAAGGCCATACGCCGAAATAGTCCTGCCACCCAACTGTCCTACATGACTGATCCTAACTTGATAGTGCTATCAGTATTTATTGGAATGATTAATAGGTATGTACTATTTTCAGTCACATAAAATATTAGACTAAGACTTAGTGATAATGAAACTAGGTTACGTCAAATGAAAAGTCAGTTGCTAGAAGCGAAGCGTTGTCCGAGTTTCAAGTCATCACTTTAACAAGTGATTCCATAGTTACTTTCATCTTCCACATAGGTACAAAGTATTTAAGATAATTACATGCCATATATGCCTATTTTCTTTGTTCTTGATATCTATGCTAGATGAACGATTTATACTTGTTTTACTTGATTCAAACTTTATATTTATTTTTATTCCTATAAATATGTTGGGTAGAGATGGGTAGATAATAGATATTATAGATGATGAGAGATGAAAGATGAAATAGATGATGAGAGGCCTTGAATTTAAAGATGATCTAGTTGTCTAGCGGAGCATAGATGACGACCACATACTATTCTAGACAGTCAAGTGGAACGCTAACAGGCTAACAACCTGTAGGTGTTTTTAAACTATGTGTTCATCAGGTGTACTCCATTCCATCATGGTTTTCTTATTGATACATATTGCTATGGAATCCCCTATTCATTATTGTCTAACCCGAAGATAATCCTTCGGATAGGTCCCTTGAATAAGATGCTTTAGGGATAGAAAGTAAGGATGACGAGAATGGGTAATCGGGTTGAATGATTTGATGAAAATATATAATTAAAAGAATTTAATTATGTGGCTTGAAAACCCTATATGCTTACTAGACTCCCAAGCCTGACCCAATCAGTTCCTTGTATTACAAGTAGTGGCATGAGAGCACAAGTGTGATAATCACATGAGACATTTATGGATTATAGGCCAGTAGAATGATAGATGTTTGCAAGCCTTGTATTATTTCTGTTTATGCTTATGTATTGTATTGATGATGACATCCCAACGTTTTCAATAAAAATAAAATGCATTTCTTCAGAAATGCTTTGATAATATCATTATCATGTTTTTGGGAACAAATTCCGCAATATTATTCTTCAAAGTGGAGACTTTGATCTTAAATAAGCATAAACAAATCGGTCTTTTCTGGCCGTGAAATTGGGGATGTCACAGTTGTTATCAGAGCATTAGTTTAAGTGAACTAGGAATTTGTAGGATTTCTAGACTTAAACTTAGAATGCTAAGCGATAATTTTTGTAACACTCACAGATTCGAGCGAGTCAATTTAGAAATAATAAGCGTTAAAAATGATTTAAAAAAAAGATTATTTAGGATAAATAAATAATCTTAACCAAAGTTATATTATATGTCACAAGGATTCCATACATATAAAGAACGTTGAAATCCGACTTATAATGAAGAAATTATGACCCGTTAAAGTTTCGCGATTTAAACTGCCACGACTCTACGTAACGTAAAAAGTAAATTTTTAATAAATTACTTTTTAGCCTTAGTAATCTAAACAAAAGTTGTAGTAGTCGTTAAACCAAGATCGTTCGTATAGAGAACATCCAAATTTGACTTCATTTGAGGAAGTTATGATTTTTCTAAGATTCAGCATAGCAGTGTACAACTCGAAAATCAAATTTTAGATCGATTGATTATTAGCCGACACAATCTAAACGAGAATTGGAGATCTCGTTAAAATGATATAAAGACAGTCTAAAACGGACGTCGAATGACAAAGTTATGAATTTTTAACTGACTTTAACTATCTAAGACTGTTAAAATATAACTTTAAAAATAAAGTCAAAATTAGCTGAGGGAGTCTAAACAAAAGTTGTAGATGTCACACCCCCAAACCAGAACGGTGGAAACGTTCCGGGGCGGAGGACGTCATGTACAGTATCATAACAATTGAATAGTAAAGAAAGTACACACCACCATAATATAAATATATTTGAAAAGTTTACATGATTGTATGTGTTACATGTTTAAATATCAAATACAATATGGTGATCCAAAATATGTTACTAACGCCAGCGCGTTAGTCTTCAAAAAGTAGTTGCTACCTGACTTAGCGTTTTCCTGAGAATACAAGTTATTTCAAAGAAAAAGTGTCAACAACAAAGTTAGTGAGTTCATAAGTAGTGTTTTGATAAAATGTATGCCATTCGAAAGTTCGTGTATGTTTTCCAGAAAATCCGATATTTTCTAACAAATGTATGTAATGAGTATGAAAGATCGTTGTATAAACTGTATGTATTTGAACCAGGAAAATCCTATATTTTCCTAAATGAGATGCAGTCTTAAATGTCCAAGACCGTAACCTGTAAGCAAATATGACATGCTCAAAAGATGATGTATAGTCTTATTATAAAACAAAACTACAAGAAGATTTGTATTTGAATGTGAAAAGAACTGTATTTGTTACTTTTCCCCATTAAAACGTAATACCATAATAATTGTCTATCCAGTGAGTTTTTATAACCGTACTATCATAGTTTTCCTGTAGCGACGTTCTTCAGGCGTCGAAATGAGATGACACTTGTCACCCCGGGGACTGTAGCTAGCAGTCAGGGCGCGGGATCATTAGTCCCGTATAGATCTATACACACTTGTCACATTCTCCGGGCGGGAGATTCTGGTTATAAACAGGACTTCTAGTGGTACCTTTAAAAGGTATATTGAAGATGAATGCCTCACGAATTCTCAATTAAGTTACGTATTAAAATGTATATGTTTGTTTCTGTAACGATTATCCTTTTTCATAATGATAATAAAGGCATAAAATGATTTGTATGTTCTTGTATGTATAAAGATGTCATAACGAAAGTGGTTACCCTAAATATGATGTAAACGTATAAATAGAGCTTATGATATTTATACTCATATTCCATTCCGTGAGGGTAAAGTAAAGTAAGATGTTTTGTATGTTAGACATGATCCATATGATAATTATTAAAAACAATCTGAAATGTATAACGAAAGATAGATGTTTTCACACAAGATTAACCGTGTGTTTACTTGTATTCTCCCCCGTAAAGTGTTCAAAGGCATTTAAAATCAGTTAAAAGCGTAGAAATGGGGGTATGAACTCACTTGATTGAAGTGGTTGTTTTGAAGTAGTCGAGAGAAGAATCGAGCAGAACTTCGACTAGAGAGAGTTGAAATCTCAGGATTCTCGGGGATCTCGGGAGTGTAGAACTTCCTTCGGGACTCGAGTATGAAAAACCGGGGCTTCGGGAAGGCTTCTCGAGGTAATCACGTAGAGTAACGACACTTAGATGGAAAGAGATGAGCACCAAACCCGGCACCCTTAAGCTTCTATTTATAGGAGCTGATTTGGGGTCTCACGTCGTGAGTTTTGGATTGCTCACGTCGTGAGGCTTAGCCAGCATGATCCTCTTCGACGATTTGACGTGGCTGACACTCTGGAACCCATCAGTCACGAGCTCACGTCGTGAGCATGGTTCCCTCACGTCGTGAGGCTGAGTCAGCCTCGGGTTTTGTGTCCCGAACTTCTAAAATCCGTAACTTTCGCGTACGAGCTCCGATTTTGACACTATTTATATGCACGCGTAGGTGTGAAAAGGCTCTACAACTCTCTTTTAGACTCCGTTGGCTAATTTTGACTTTATTTTTATTATATTATTTTTAACAGGCCGGGGCTGGAAAAGTCCGTTTAAATTCCATAACTCCTTCATCTGATGTCCATTTTCGTCGAACTTTTTACTGTTGTACTCCTATTGTCGGGGTCTTCAACTTTCGTTTAGGTTGTGTCGGCTAACGACCGCTCGAACTCTATTTCGAGTTTTTAGCTGTCTACTGCTAGGTCAGAAACTTCGAAAAATCATAACTTCCTCATACGAAGTCAGATTTGGGCGTTCTTTTTATGTATGTTTACGGTTTAATGATATCTACGACTTTCATTTAGATACTTAAGGCTAAAAAGTATTTTATCGGAATTTCGTATTTTACGCTTAACAGTGTTTTGTCGGTTTTGTTGCGAATCTTCGATTGGTCATAACTCCTTCGTTATAACTCGGATTTTAATGTTCTTTATATTTTTGGAAACCTTGTTACGATATCTACCACTTAGTACACTCAAAGTGAGACTTTCGAACATTTCATTTTTTTATGTTATTTCAATTAATTCAAAAAGGGATTACCACATTTGACTTTTAGTCAATACATTGTCTTGAAATATCGGGTTGTTACAGTAGATCTCGTCGATAGCTACGCATGGATATAAAGAACATCAAAAAATTGAGCTCGTATGCAAAATTTATGGATTTTACAAGATAATTAATTTTCGGATTAACAAAAGGGCGACACGTGTCGCGATCTGGCACCACACCTTCCTCCCCTCAGCTCGTGATCTGATTCGGAAACGTTGCACATTACACACAGTGCAATGTTTAAGTACGCCACACGTACTAGGCATTTACAACCTATAAATAGAAGTCGAAGTTCACTCTATTCCTCACACCATTCCATCTTTTTCTCTCCCAACCCTCCTCCCCCCAAGGCCTCAATGCCTTTCTCTAGCACTTCCTAGGTGTTAGTAGCGAAGCTGCAGAGCGTCAGAAAGCTCAGAGAAGTAGAGCTTTTGGCTTAGAAGCTCTGCCTGCGCAAAGTCCGGTTTCTCGCTAAACCACCTGTATTAAGTTATGCTTACCGTACTTTAAGTATAACTTATGTTTAAGTTCATTATCGTTATTATTAACCTATAAACAAGATTTATTAGAGATTCCAAGTCGTTATACTAATTAATCTACTTATGGGAGAGGTGTCTAGAATATTCACGTTGGATTGCTTGTTGGATTTCAGAAAGGCTATACGCCGAAATGATCCTGCTTTCCAACTGTCCTACCTGGCTGATCCTTACTTGATAGATCTTGAAGTATACTTTGAAGTAAGGATGAATCTAGACTAATAATTAGTCGCAATAAATATTAGACTAATACTTAGGGATAATGATAATAGGTTGCGTCAAAGGAAAAGGCAGTTGCTAGAAGTGAAGCGTTGTCCGAATTATAAGTCGTCACTTGAACAAGTGAGTGCATAGTCCCTTTCATGAACGTGATTTTAATACAAGTATTGATTAAAGTATTAAATATATGTTTATGTGTGGGATATTTTATATTTCCTAAAATACATGTTAAGAACGTATCTGATGATTTAGAACTTACAAAATAAACCTAAATTAATTAAGATGAATATTGGGTAGTCTCTCCTTAAGAGTACGGGCATGCCCGGTCCTAGACATTTTGGGGCCCGGGGAAAAAAAGATTGGGGCCCTTATAAATTTTTTTTCTTATAAAGGAGGGCGGTACCTCCGAAAATTTTAATTAATTAAAAAAAATAATACAATAGAACGTTGGGGACTCCCCACCTATGGAAAAAAAGGGCTTCGGGACAGGCCCCGAAAGCCAAACAACCTAGCAACTATTAATACAAAAAAAGAACAAAACAAAATTAAAAGGCCAGAACATGCTCTGAACCCTAATACATAAACATAACAAAGAAAAAACTAAAGAAATTTACATTTACGACCTTTTTTAGATGCAAAATCATCAATAATAGAATCAAGTTCAATATTATCCAACAAATATTTTTCAATGCATAACATAGCCAAACTATTAATCTTTATTGTGTCGTTGATGATTTCAAATAATTTTTTTAATAATTTTAGTTTTGAAAAACTTCTTTCTACTGATGCTACAGTAACATGTATGGTTAATAGAATTCTATATGCAATACAAACATTTGGATAACAGTCTTTACCTTTGGGAAACTCTAAAATTTCAATCGATGACATAACAACATTTCGCAAAGTCTTTTGTAATACTTTAAGTTCCGTAATAAAATCATTTAAATCCACATCACATAAGTCATTATGAGTAAACTTATTTACAAAAATAGTACAACTTTTTTTAAGTTCAATTTCCTCCGATGACTTTAACCATTTTGAATCATATAAAAATCCAAAAATATTTTCAAAGTTTGTTAATTGCTCAAATCTACTCTCTAATGACGCAATTTCCAAATCAACAATATATATAAAATACTCGATTCTAAATGATTCTTCGGGTGATAGTAATTTATTTTCACAATTAGTTTCATCAAATTGTTTTGTTCTAATAATTTTTCGTTTTTTTAGGAATATAGGTTCAACATCCATAGCCGGTGTAATGGCCTTAGCATTATCTATACTAAGGGCATAACCTTTATTTCTATAATTTTTAAAAAAGGTCATCATATTTTTTAATAGATCAATTCTGGCATCAATGCACATAGTTTTGGTTTGCATTTTTTACTAACTTTATTTATAGCAAATAAAATATCATACCAAATTACCATACCAAGTAAAAATTCATAACTTTCAATAGCATGAACTAAACTTTCAGCTTCACTTTTAGACTTTGCATCATCACATGATGAGCATAATGCTACCAAGGCATCCCTTATATGAGGAACTTAAAACCTAATGGCTTTGACACTTTTTATTAGACTCCCCCAACGTGTATTAGATAAAGATTTTACCGTTAAGTTAGAGACTTTATCAAGTAATATTGACCATCTTTTAGTTGAACCCGAAAATAATACAAATATGCGTTGCAAAACTAAAAAAAAAATGGCTTTAGCACAAGAATGAGCCATATCACTAACTGTGAGGTTAAGACCATGACAAACACATGGCATAAACAATGCTTTCGGATTAATTTCAAGTAATCGTTTTTGAACCCCTTGGTGTTTTCCTTTCATGTTAGAACCATTATCACAACCTTTTCCTCTTACATGATCAATATTAAGACCATATGATTTAATTGCATTTAGTAACTCATTAAAAAGTCCTAAACCTGATGTGTTTTCTACTTTCAAAAATTCTAAAAAAGATTCTTCAACTTTTATTTTATTATTAAACATGTTCACACATCGAATAACTAGAGTCATTTGTTCTTGATGGCTAACATTGGGGGTGCAATCAAGAATAACGGAAAAATATTTTGATTCTTTTCTAATATTAACTATAGAATTTCTAACTTTATTAGCTAAAATAGAAATGATTTCATTTTGAATTTTGTGCCCTAAATAATGAAGATGAGTTTGATGATTTTCTATGTGTCTAACATGCTCTTGCATTATAACATCAAATTCTGCCATCATTAGAATTACTCCTAAAAAATTACCATTAGATTCTTGAAAAAAAAATTCATTACAACCTCGAAAAGCCAAATTGTATTTTGCCAAATATTTGATGACAACAATTATTCTTTTTAAAACTTGCCTCCAACGTTCTTTTTCAGTTAAAAATTTATTTTCTAAATCTTTATCAATTGTTTTATTATTATGATATTATCCAATCTTGCTTTTACTTCATCCCAAGAATCCATACAAAAAAGATGTTGGGAACTATTTTCTGTTCTTTAAGTCTGTCAAATAGATGTTTCCAATCATTAAATCCATCATTTGCAAAAGAAATTTTATTAACATAATTATTAGGTTTAAACAATTTGCAACAAAAACAAAACACTCTATCAACTTGTTTTGAGTAAATTAGCCATTTTCGATCACTCGTCTCACCATTACTTAACTTTCTAGTATAAGAAGCATAAGAAAAATGTCAAGATAGATTATCTGTTGGGTACACAAAATTTGTTTCTCTTATTGGCCCTTTTTTCAATTAAAATATCTCTTAAGTTATTATCAAGATTATTCAAATTACTAGGATCATATATACCTAAATGTCGAATAAATTGTTCATTGTTATCATTCATGCCATTTTCATTTTCATTCTCATTTGTAATATTAACATTTTCATGAGAGAAATTAACATCTTCATTATTAATAATTTCATCATCAATAACAACAATTTCATTTGAAACATTTTCATGTATGTCATTATCTTCTTCATCTAAAACATTTTTATGTGCAACATTATCTTCTACATTAGAAGAATTTAATTTTTTCACAAACTTATTCATAGATCCTTTTTTAGAATCATTAAATTGTTCAATTTTTTTTTCGTTTTTCACTTCCAGACATATATTTTCTAGGATGAATTTTTAACAGATAACAATCAAGATAACAGATAACAAACAATCACACAGATTCACAAAAAACAAATTAACAAAATAAAGGGACAATAGACTACCTGATGGCTAATGTGGTAGCTCAGCAGGTTGCTTTATGTTGCTTGTATATAAGATTATATCCTTAATCTTTTGAGCCCAAAGCAATGAGAAATCTGAAGATTAAAAATACAAAATAATCTTTAATCTCAGAAAAATCGAATTTAGCAAAATCGCAGAAAATAGATTAATTTTTTTTAAAGAAATTACTTGTAGGTTGTAACCTGCTTAGCTGTTAATAATCTTTGAGCAATCTCAAATCTAATTATCTAAACATAAAAAACAGTTAAACAGAAAAATTATAAAATTTATTTCATATCTTATTATCGCAAATCTCAAATCTGATTAATCATTCATAACAAAATCAACATTACAGAAGTTTATTTAATGAAAATCAATAAATCATATTCCATTGCATACTCTTAACAAAATAGACAAATAGTTCACATATTAAAAAATTAGACTTACATGTATTAAAAAAAGGAGTTTTCGTCTTTTCGAATGTCGAGTTCTGATTCTGAAACCGTCAAATCGGTGTAGGCGTTGTACTGTACTTCCAAGTTCATACGAAATCCGAACCATTCACCAAACGATTCAGAAAGAGAACCACTAGCTATTTCGGAAAATTGAAATCGGAAAAACAGAAGAGAAATAGAGAATGAGTATTGTGCAATCTGTAATCGACTAATCGGCAATCAGAAAATCAAAATTCAGAGAAGAGGAGGAGATTGGAGAAGGGTAACTGATTAACTTGAAGTCTTGAACTAGAAATAAAAGAAGGAGAATCGAGAACTAACTGTTAGAGATGGTGTTTCGTTTGGATTTTCCATGGAAACGAAGTTGAAGAGAAGCTGAACTGCTGAAGATTCAATTGCAATTTGAGTCTTGGAAACTGGAACCGAGAAACTCAAACACGGTAGGTCACACTCCCGCTTCTTTAAATTGGGCGCAAATGTTAATATTGGGCTAAAAAATATGGGCTCTCATTAATATAGGCTTAAAAAATATGGGTTGCGACTAATATAACTCAATAACAGGTATAAATATGGGGACCTTTGGCGTTTGGGGGCCCGGGGCAGTCGCCCAGCTTGCCCAGGCCCATGGGCCGGCCCTGAGTACGGGTGAGATATACACGGAGGGTAGAACTGTAAATTTGTCTTTAATCCATGAGCATGGATTAGACATAGTCATATGTCCTTGTCCAAGAGTATGAATTGGTCATAGTCATTTGTCGATAATCCGAGAGCATCAATTAGACATAGTCATTCGTCCCTAGTCCGAGAGAACAGAGTGGGCATAGTCATTTGTCGATAATCCGAGAGCATGGATTAAACATAGTCATTCGTCCCTAGTCCAGAGTATGGAGTGGGCATAGTCATTTGTCATTGATATGAGAGCATGTATTAGACATAGTCCTTAATACCTGATCTAGGAGTATGGATTATTGAAAGCCGTTCATTTTAGATCCAAAAGTATGGATCGTGTCGTTGTAAGGATCGACGGGGCGGGGTAAATGCTTATATGAAATTGTATCTTGCGAGTTCTAATATATATATATATATACATATATATATATATATATATATATATATATATATATATATATATATATATATATATATATATATGTTATAACATTGTGGGATTGAAATCCCTATGTATTCACCAGGTTTCCCAACCTGATCCACTCAGTTTATTGTATCACAGGTAGCGATACTAAAGATACATTCTCTTGAGAGATGCAAGGAGTATTTGGCCACTAGTTTAATTACTGTAAGGCTTGTAATATTTCATTATGCTTATGTTTCTGTATTGACAATGACATCCCAATGTTTTAATATAAATAAAATACATTTCTTCGGAAATGTTTTGATAATATCATTATCATGTTTTTGGGAACAAATTCTGCAATATTATTCTTCAAAAAAAAGATACTCCGATTTTTAAATAAGCATAAACAAATTGGTCTTTTCTGACCGTGAAAATTGGGGATGTCACAATTGTGAGATGAGTGTTTGCTATATTTAGGAAGTATGAATGAATAGACATGAGCACGAGCTTATTTAAGGAAAGATGCCTAAATTGCTTTTATGTGCTAAATGATTTATGTTATAGCTATAAGACACCTTATATGCTTTACAATGCTATTATTTGATTGTATCTATGGTTTATTGCAAACCGGTTCTAAAAATCTAATGTGTTCGGGTTTCTAAATGTATAATTACTATAATAGAAATGGCATGCAATATTTCGGAGTGACAAGGAGGATTATACGTCAAATAAAACCTTCCCTGTCTTAATATGCTTGTCTCGAACATATGCTTTGGTGTATAGATCATATAGATCATCATGGTGAGAACCCAAAGCAAATTAGGAAACATAATCATGAACCAACAACCTGAGCGATATGTGGTTGAGCATGCACCAGTCGTTACCACTGCTCCCGAACCTATCACGTTAGCAATGATACCGGCGATGTTGGATCGTCAGATGGAAGAGACAAGGTTTCTACTTCAACAGAATAGGGATGAACCTACTGTGCCTATTGTGCAGCCCAAACTGAATGAAGAACAGTCGGAGGAATGGAACGATAGCCGGAGTGTTATCCAAGCTAAACCAAGAGTGGTTGGAAAAAACCAACCAAATGGAGGAGACAATGGACGTGAGTACAAGTACAAGGACTTCATGGGTGCCATGCTACCAAGTCTTTCTGGAAGCCCACGGCCAGAAGAGATTATGGACTGGATCTGCTAGATAGAGATGGTATTTGAGAGTTGCAACTGCAGCAACAAGCTGAAAACCATCTTTACTGTCACACAACTAAAGACCGAGGTTTTGAGTTGGTGGAATTTGTTGGCAGATACAATACCGTAGGGAGAAGATGTGAAGATGTCTTTGTAAGTATTCCTGGAGCATGTGAGAATGCAGTACTACTCGAAAGTGGATCTGATAGACATGAACAATGAGTTTCTGAACCTAAAGAAGGAGAAGATGAATGTTGATGAGTATGACACCACATTCACTGAGAAAATGAAGCTATTCCCCTACTTGTTGCCTAGTGAACTCTCCAAGATAGAGAGGTTTGCTAACGGATTGCCATCGGACTTTGGTCCAATGTTAAAAATGGCAATTACTTTGAAGACATCCATTAGAGCAGCCAAGAATGTAGAGACCCAACTTCGGGAGAAGGTTATGGAGAGGATGGAGATAGGAGAGAAATGAATGTTGATGGGTCTTCAAGGTCTTACAAAAATATCAGATTTTTAAAATCTGGTTCCAAAAAGTTTGGAGGTAGAGGAGAAGCAAAATGGAGCGAGAATTGCAAGAAGAAGCACTCTAGAAAGTGTGGCGAGGAGTTGACAAGCTTTAAGTATAGGAGAACTGGTCAATACACCAATGAGTGTACATCAAATAAAGGGTGTGTTACGGATGTAATGAAGAAGAGCATATAGAAAGGGATTGCCCAAAGAAGAAGGAGGCTGCAAAGTGTAATGTGTCGTCTAGTCCAAAGGCGAGAGCATTCTAGATGACTCTAGAAGCAGCAAGGGAGGAAACAGATGTCGCTTCAGGTACCTTTCTTGTAAATGGATTGTCTGCCAATATACTTTTTAATTATGGAGCTAATTACTCCTTTATATCGCATAAATTTGGTAGAAGACTAGCATTGCATGTAGATAAACTAAATAATGCTCTAGTAGTAGAAGTTGCTAGTGGCAATTTTGTACCTGTTAGTGATTACATTAAAAACATCATCATCGACTTAAATGGGAATAAATTCTATGAGGAATTGTTACCCGTTGAGTTGAACGTTTTCGACATAGTATTGGGAATGGATTGGATTAGTGCGGACGATGACAATATATTATCTAGGAAGAAGACGGTGAGAGTAAACCCACCTGGAAAAGAGTAATTTTTGGTGTACAGGGACAACTGTAAAGTAAATTCTGGAATCATATCTCTGGTGAAAGATAGAAAGTGTTTGGCCAAAAGGATGTACATCATATCTAGCATTTGTGATCGATGAAAAGAAGGATAAAAAGGAGATGCAGAGAATACCAGTGGTGTGACTTTTCGGAAGTATTTCCTGAAGACCTGTTTGGATTGCCCCATCATAGACAAGTAGAGTTTCGAATATTCTTGTAGCCAGAAACTACACCAATAGTGAAAGCACCATATCGATTAGCATCGACGGAGATGAAAGAGCTAAAGATACAACTTCAGGAGTTGTTGGACAAAGGGTCCATTAGACCTAGTTTTTTACCCTGGCGAGCTCCGATGTTATTCGTTAAGAAGAAGGATGGGAGCTTGAGGATGTCCATAGATTATAGAGAGCTAAACAAGACAACGATGAAGAACAAGTATCCATTGCCCAACAATGATGACCTATTCAATCAACTGGAAGGTGCGATCCATTTCTAAAAGATCGATCTTAGGTCATGATATCATTAGTTGAAGGTGAGAGAGCAAGATATCGAGAAGACCGCATTCAGAATGAAATATACACACTAGGAGTTTTCGTTATGTCGTTCGGACTAACCAATGCTCCAACATCATTTATGTATTTGATGAACAGGGTTTGTAAACCATTCCTCAATAAATCCTTAATAGTGTTCATAGATGACATTCTGATTTACTTAAAGAGCCAGTAGGAGCATGGAAAGCATTTGCAAGAAGTATTAGAAGTTTTGAAGAAGGAGAAGTTGTATGCAAAGTTCTATAAATGTGATTTTTGGATCCGAGAGGTGCAATTTTTGGGTCATATGGTTAACCAAGAAGGAATAATGGTTGATCCACCAAAGATTGAAGGGGTGATAAAGTAGGAATGACCAAAGAGTCCTACTAATATTCGTAGCTCTCTAGGATTAGCTGGATATTGCAGAAGGTTTATCCAAGGATTTTCTTCGATTGACAACTTTGACCCACAAAGGAGCTACATATACATGGAGTGAGAAGCATGAAGAAGCTTTCGAGAAATTAAATAAGAAATTATGTGAAGCACTGATTCTTTCTTTACATGACGGAGTTGAAGGCTTCGCAGTTTATAATGATGCATATGGAGTTGGGTTAAGATGTGTTCTAACCAATAGAGATACAGTTATAGCATATGCATCTCGACAACTAAAGGAACACGAGAAGAACTACCCCACTCATGATATGTAGTTGGCAGCGGTAGTTTTTTTAAGATATTGAGGCATTATCTTTATGGCACAAAGTGTAAGCTATACACTGATCATAAGAGTCTCCATTATCTCTTCGATTAAAAGAAATTGAATATGAGACAATGACGCTGGTTGGAACTACTCAAGGACTATGAGTGTGAGATACTTTACCGCCTTGGTAAAGCGAACGTCGTAGCAGATGATTTGAGTAGAAAGATAAACTTGGAAAGGAAGAAACCAAGGGCGTTAAGAATTGAGATTGTCTCAACAATTATAGAGAGTATTAAGAAATCCCGGGAAGACGTTTTGGAAGGAGATAACTGAAAAGAAGAGCATTTAGTCAAAACATTGGAATTCGGTACAAACGGCCATGGGTTGAAGGTATTCCAAAATAGGATTTCGGTGCCTAAGATGGGAGGAATGAGAAATCTTCTCATCGAAGAATCCTACAAGCCCATGTACTCGATTCATCCCTGATGGGTTTATGTACTCTAACATCCCTATGGTGCACATACAACCCTAATGCTTTGGATCTAAGTTTTCTCTAATTATATAGGCAATATTGTTTTTCCAGAGCATGAAGCCTAAACTAGCATACAACTTGATATATGAATCATAAAAACTAGTTAGAAAATTACCTCTTGTTGTAGCTTGTTTGTATTTGACCTTTAAGAGCTTAGCACCCCAAGTGTGATGCATCAAATTTTTCACAACACACCAAGAACAAAAGGAGGCTTGTGAGGGAGAGGCTAGTATTATTCTTTAGAATGTATGAACCGATTTTAGGGAGTTAGGGGTTACTTTTATAGCCTAGGGTTTCATCCATGCAAACCCTAATTCACCATGACTCTTCACATTTCATAGGCCTTTTGGGCTAAACCTTCATGGACTCTCATAAAGGTTTAGTCCAACCCTAATCAACATGGATCATAGGTCCAAACTATAAGTATTACTGATTTACCTAATCAGTCCCCGTAAATTTAGTCAGTCTCTTTTGATCACTAAATTAATTCCAAATTAATTCTTGATCAATACTAATTAACTAATGTGATTTCTCAATTAATATATTATACTTAAAATATATTAATAAATCACAAATAACCTCTTTCTCAAATATCCAACCTATCAAATTGTTCCAGTGAATTGCAACCCAAATGGACCATGCTACTTTTGGGTCACGTACATACCAATTATAGTTATGAGCTTAGACACCTAATCCAACAGTCTCCCACTTGGATAAGTCTAATAACTATAATTGCAAATGCAACTTCAAAATCCGATTAGCAATTGTAGCTCTCTAAAGCCGCTGTCGAATCTTGATGCACCATTTAGATAAGGGATCATATAATCATCTGTTCTTCAAGATATCATGCGGACAAATACATGGAACATAGTCATACTTATTGTCTAGCAGTTTGTTTCCCGATTTCTGGTTTGTTTGACATAGAACTTAATTGAAAACATCAATTGAATCGTGACCGGGCCCGACACATAAGTCAAAACAAAATCATCTAGGGGCCCAAGATATCACATTAATTCCTTTTAGGATAAAAGGAAGGGTAAACTTCGACTTATATGCTTGTACTAATTACTTATTAAATCATACACAATAGCACATTTTATAACATCAAGTTACTGATGCGGTTTTGCATTATTAGTGTACAACCAAATCATAATCAACAACTCATATATCTTGGTTTGAAGATTATATGATATTATCGTCTCACTATCACTCGTGATAAATTCCATGAAGTGATTCATGTGAGCATGGGTTTAATCCAGTACTCAAATCTTATTTCAGGAGCACTCATGAATGTTGTAGCAAACTCTTGCTATGTCTAAACTCTTTAGACAATCTACAAGCCAATTCATGACAGTCTAATCTCATAGCCTACTTCCAAAGTATGACAGACTGTGGATGGTTTGAATAATATTATTATTCTGGAAGTCAAAACATGCAAATTGAAACAATAGTAAACAATTGACACAAGATAGTAACTTTAATCATAAATAAAACTCCTTTTATTCAATCATAATATGTCAATTACATTTTATCTATTACAAATTTCTAAACAACTATCTAATCACTAAAACTAATATCGTCCTTTAGCCCAATACTCCTTGCATGCTGCAAGTGTTTATCCATACTCAGTCCCTTTGTAAGGGGATCTGTTGGGTTCTCTTCTGACGATATCCTCTTTACTACGAGGAGTCCTTCTTCTACTTGATGTCGTATAAAGTGATATTTTCTGTCGATGAGCCTGGATCTGCCATGATCCATCGGTTCCTTGGTTAAGACAACTAGACTCTCGTTGTCACAAAAAGTATCCATAGGCTCCTTTACAGTCGGTACAAATCCAAGGTCTCCAATGAAGTTCTTCAGCCATATGGCCTCCTTTGCCGCTTCGCTTGCTTCTATGTACTCTGATTCGTACGTAGAATCAGCTACAGTTTCCTGTTTGGAACTTTTCCATGTTACTGCTCCTCCATTCAGTGTAAATACCCAGCCCGAATGAGAGCGGAAATTATCTATGTCGGTCTAAAAACTGGTGTCACTATACCCTGTCACTCTCAAGTCATCACTCCCACCGAGGGTAAGGATCCAGTCCTTAGTCCTCCACAGGTACTTAAGAATGTTCTTTACCGCAGTCTAGTGAGCTCTATCAGGATTCCCTTGATATATGATGACCATGCTCAAAGCAAATGCCAAATCAGGGCGAGTACATGTCATAACATACATGATCGACCCAACTGTCGAAACATATGGTACTTAACTCATATCTGCTATCTTTTCGTTTGTACTCGGAATCTGAGCCTTGCTCAGTTTGGTATTGCTCTGGATAGGTAACTCGCCTTTCTTGGAATCCTCCATGTTGAAATGTTTTAACACCTTGTCAAGTAGGTTCTTTGACTAAATCCTATTAGTCTTTTACTCATGTTTCTCAATATCCTTATCCCTAGAATATAAGCAGCTTCTCCGAGGTCCTTCATAGCGAAACACTTCCCAAGCCAGGACTTAACCTCCTGCAAGGTTGGAATGTCGTTTCCTATGAGCAGTATGTCATCCACATACAATATGAGAAAGCTAACTATACTCCCACTAGCTTTGACATATACACAGGACTCATCCTCGCTTCTCGAAAATCCAAACTCTGTAACTTTCTCATTGAAACAAAGATTCCATCTGTGAGATGCTTGTTTCAATCCATAAATGGATTTCTCAAGCTTACACACTCTATTAGGGTACTTTGCATTGACAAAACCCTCTGGTTGACTCATATAAACAACTTCAGCCAATTTCCCATTAATGAAAGCGGTTTTGACATCCATTTTCCATATTTCATAATCATGAAATGCAGCTATGGCTAGCATAACCCTTATAGATTTAATCTTTGCTAGTGGTGAGAATGTCTCGTCATAGTCAACTCCAGGAGTTTGAGTAAAGCCCTTCGCAATCAATCGCGCCTTATATGTATGTACTTTCCCATCCATGCCGGTCTTCTTCTTGAAGATCCATTTGCACTCGACTATCTTACGACCTGGTACATTGTCAACCAAGTTCCAAACTTGATTATCATACATGGACTATATCTCGTTGTCCATAGCCTCCTCCCATTTTGCAGACTCGGGGCCTGCCATGGCTTCCTTGTAGTTGTTAGGTTCGTCCAAGTTTACCAGCATACTATCACTGATAAATGTGTCACCTTCAGTAGTAATATGGAAACCATAAAACTCAGGTGCCATTCTAACTCTACCGGAATGCCTCAGAGGCAAGGACTCATCAATCGGTTCAACTGGAGTTTCCTCCTCGGTTTGAGCGCTAGTGTTTAAGGTTCCTTCATCACTTAACTCTTGAAGCTCTTCAAGTTCAATTTGCCTCCCACTATCCTCTTGGTATATGAGTTCTCTTTCACAGAAAACCCCTATCCTCGCAACGAAGACAACATTGTCACTCGGTCTATAGAAGAGATATCCAAAGGACTTATGTGATGCCTTATACCCTAGGAGATTCTTGTGAATGTTTTTACAGGGTTGAAACTAAGATTGCTAATTACTTCGTGTCTACTACATGATTATACATAATTAGGATTTTATAGCCTTAGAATGCATGGTTAAGCATTACTTTCAGTTCCTTGTTTGGTTGTGGATTTGAGGTGGAATCTGTTCTTCTAATGTCTATGGAGTTTGAGTTATGTACAATTGGTTTGTGCGGAGCCATTGGCGAGGTTAGCAGAGACTTCTCGCAGGACGATGTTGTAGTTGAGCAGGGACCTAGGATGAGTGTCTAGAGTATAGATGCGGCTCTTCGAGAACCTAGGTGTATGTGTCTTATTTCTGTGAGGGGAGATTTTTTTGTGGTTTAGGACCTTGGGAGGAGATCTAAGTCAACTACAGATAGGTGTGGAAGATAGTATGGGTCAGTACTACTGAAAGAATAGGATCCATATGCGACTTAGAAGGAATCTCAGGGTACTGAGTAACTGATCAAATTTTGTGTTCATGTGTATTTATAGTCTAATTTTGACCTCTTTCCCTTGTGTATTTCAGTATGGTGTTCACCCGATGTTCACGCTCCAGTGGCCCGGAGAGGCAGGGTATCAGTGATGATGAGATTGTTGGGTTTTAATATAATACAACATCCTATGGTGCACATACAGCCCTAAATACCTTGGATCTATGTTTTCACTAATTATACAGGCAAAGGTGTTTCCAAGGTATTAAGCCTATAACTAGCATACAAAGATGTAAACTACACAAGATACTAGTTAGTGTAACATACCTTTTCATATGGCTGGAAGTATTGATGCATTTGGCCTTAAGAGCTTAGCCACAATAGTGTGGAAGCCTCAAATGAAGTCACAACACATCAAGGACAAAGGTAGGACTTGAGAGAGAATCTTCGTGCACTCTAAAACCTTCATGAACTCCAAGAACATGTACACACACTAGGGTTGGCGGTTTTAGGTCATCATATATGTATTTATATGTGTTGAATTCTAAGAGTCCTGGGTATAGTCCAAACCCATACCCATGGGTTTTATGATCCATGGTTCATATGGCCCAACTCTTTATGTATCCATACATAAACTTGGTCCAACATGGATCATAAGCCCAACACATATAAATATAACTAATTACCATAATTAGTCCCCATAGATTTAATTAGTATCTTTTGATCACTAAATTAATTCCAAATTAATTCTTGATCAACACTAATTAAAACATATGATTTCATATTAATATATTAGAACTTATAATATATTAATAAACATATGACCATGCTACTCTCGGGTCGAATACATACCGATAATAATTATGGGCTTAGACATCTAATCCAATAGTCTCCCACTTGGATAAGTCTAAAACTATTATTGCGTATGACTCCAAGATCCCGACTAGCAATCGTAGCTCTTAAAAGCCGCTGTAGAACTCTGACCAAGTCAATGACATGTCCATTGGATAAGGGATCATATATTCCTCCATTCTAGATATCATATGGACTGAGACATGGATTATAATCATTCTCTCTGTCCATTTGTTGTTTCCCGATTTCCGATTTATGACGACTGACTAATTGAACAAATCAAATCAGTCCAGGCCCGGCCGAGCACTTACATTTGTCATCACTAAATCATCGAGGGGCCCACAGATATCGCTTTTATCCCTCTAAGGGTAAAAGGAATGGATAAACTTCGACTCATATGCTTGTTCTACTACTCGTTGAATCATACACAAAGGCATGTTTTATAACATCGAGTTACCAATGCGTTTTCGTACAATCAATGTATAACCAACTTATAGTCAACAACTCATATCTCTAGGTTTGATGAATATAAGATATTATCATCTCACGATCACTCGAGATAAAATCCATGAAGTGATACAAGTGATCGTGGGTTTAATCCAATACTCAGAACTTATGAGCACTCATGAATGTTGTAGCAACTCTTTGCTATGTCCAACACCTTAGACATCTACAACCAACTTCATGACAATCTTGATTCATACCTACTTCCAACATATGACCGACTGTGGAGAATTTGAATAACTTAGTCGTTGGGAAAGAATAACATATCTATTCTGGAAGTCAAAACATGCAAAGTGAAACACAAGAATAATACTAATCACTCTATGGTCCCAAGTACCTTTGAGAGTAAATAAAACACCTTTTATTTAAACACCATATTGATTACACGTTATTCATTGTATAATGTTTCAAATAATCAACTTTATACTTGAATCAAAACAATAGTCATGCCATGCTCCAAGCATGCACACTATGTTTCTCTATGACCCTTACTGTGTGAAATAGACAAATTGAACATGATTCCAATGATGTTCATTTCACAATCCCAAATCCTTATTGTAAATGTAAGAATTCCAAATTCCTGCCACTTACTGAAATTTGTTAGATTCTAAACTTATATGCATTGATCCTCTTGTAATGACTATGCACAAAGTCACAAAGACTTGACAACAGACATTACAGAGTATTCTAATGGAGAGCAATTCCATGGAAACGAAGTCTCAAATTCAAAGTATATTGCTTTGAACATCCTTCTTGCATTAAGTTTTCTAATCTTCCACAGATTTAATGGATAACTTCCACCAATGGAAACATTTGCATATTCCCATTTTGACTATCTCTTCTGAACAAGAGTTTCCTCTTTTCAGAATATGTCAATATGGTCCTTTCCAAAAATTAAACACTATACTTCCAATTTTCCATGAGAAACCAATCTTTGGAAAACCTTAGATTGTCCTCGACAATTGCTTAATCATTTTAGTCATATATAATTCTAGATCTTTTCCCCTCTTAATGCCTTAGGCATTCGGAAAATTTGGAAAGGATAAATATTATAACACATGTAATCGATCCTATATCCGAAGCATATGGGACACGATTCATGATGTCTCACATAAAGACGTGATCATAGACCAGTCTTTTGCTACAATATTTTTTATTTGCCATGTTTTCAAAATTTGACTATGAAGAGGGATGCCGTAATCATAATCGAATTTTGAGAACGCAATATATATATATAAAATTTCCTTATGTTGAACCATTCCAACATAAAATTCATATATATATCCTTGAATAAAGATGATCAAAATCTCAATCTAGGCTTTTAGAATTGAAATGAAGTATAATTTCTTCTCCCTTAATTATAGCCAAACAACTTTTCCCAATTGAAACTTTTTTTGTTTTCTATAATTAACACTTAACATAATAATCATGCTCCCACTTACATTGTGACAACCCTAAATTTCTATTCTGTACAACATGTCAAGTCAACAGAAGTCAAAACAGTTACTGTTAAATTTTCAGACTTTTTGGAATAAGTTTAAGTATTTTAGGATTAATACTTTAGGAGAGATCAGGAGAGAGGATGCCCTAGGGTTTATTGTGCAACAATAAAGTCCCGACACATCAAAAGTTTAGAGTTTACGGCCTAAACTTGGTGTTTACGGCCGTAAACCCTAAGGGAAAGGGGTATATAAGTGGCACTTAGCCATTTTTAACACTTTTCCACTTTTTCAAGAACAAATATCAAACTCTCTCAAGTATCATCCAAGTTTTATTCAAGATCTTCAATCTAGTAAGTGTTTCTAGCCCTTTTGAGTTAGTATATCACTTAATCTAGTGTTTTAACACACTTCTATCCGAAAAATTAGTCCAAAAGGCTTGATCTTCAAGTTTCACCAAGAACACACACTAGTGTTCTTGGACTTTTGGCTCATTTCAAGCTTCTATATTGTAAGTACTTCTATCCCAGAGTATGTTTAAGCTTGCTACACATCTTTACATAAAGAAAACACAAGGAAACACCAAGATCAAAGGTGTTTATGGTCCAAGAACGCCTTGGACCGTAAACCCTTCTTAAGGGGCCAAAGTGACCCTAGTCCCTTCCTTAGCCTTGGAAACTAGTCTAGACTTATACCTTAATGTGTTTAGGACTTGTAAACATCAAAATACCATCATCCATAGGGGTTTACGACCGCAAACCCAAAGGGAAACGGTCTTAGGGCCGTAAACTCCTTTTAGGAGTGAAATGGTGCCCTAACTTCTTCCATAGACTTATACTTCAAATGGAAACACTACTAAGGACTTAGAAACCTTCAAAACAACAAATGGTCAAAAGGGTGTGAGTTTACGGCCGTAAACTCATGGGTTTACGACCGTAAACTCATGTGCTTATGGTCAAGAAACCGTAAACTCATGAAAGGGGTTCCCTTGAACCCTAAACCCCATAGCTTGGTCCTACAACACTTAGATGCAATCCTTGGGACTTATAACACTTATATAAAGTGTTTAACTTGTCTTAGGATGTCTTAACTTTATAAATTAGTTGTTTAAAGACTAATTGAATACATATATGTGTATTTATATGTTAAATAGGATCACTGTGTGTACAAGTCTTTACTTGACACCTAGCAATCCTATCTCTTCAGTTCATCCAAACCTCTCACTACAGGTGAGTTCATACCCCCTTAATTAACCTTTTAAATGTTTTTAAATGCTTTTATGGGGGGGATACAAGTTGAACAACTATAGTTATTATATCAATCACCTATGATTAATAACTACCAAACAAATGGTTTTCTTACTTTTCAAACTGTTTATCAAACTGTTTTACCTCAAACTACTTTACAAACTCTTTTACTTATCAAATACTTTTAATTAAACTCTTTTAAACTTATATTGTGTGTATCTATATAGATATAGTTATGTAAGTAGGATTGAAAGGACTTAGGACTGCTAGCCTACCTTACTTCCTGTTCCTTGTTTGGTTGTGGACTTAGGGTATCAAGGTTAGTTGTCCGAAGGTCGTTTGAATCCTAGTTATATATTATGTATATGTATATCGATATAAAAGGTTATTTCTTTCATTCAGTTACATGCCCTTGGGTAGCAAGGGTATACAAACATGTTCATACATTGCTAGTAAGCTACCATAGGGGTAGTTTAAGAAGATACTATTACTAGAACAATGAAACATACAATGAGTCAGTTCATACATGAGTCAATACATACTATGATGAGAAACAAACATAAAACAGAGTGATGAGAAACAAACATAATACAGAGTGATGAGAAACAAACAATAGACACTATGACGAGAAACAAACATACAGGCTAGACAGAGAAAGAACACAATACAGCTAGCACACAAATCACATAACATTTACATTAATACATTTATGTGAGCCATTAAACAGGGCATGACACTACCTGCCATGACTGTTTTTGTATCAGAATCTCCTTAATTGGGGAGCGTATGAGTTTGTGTATAGATCTATACTGGATTGACTATCCTACACCTTGCTGCTCGCTACAGTGGGACTTGCAAGTCTACGGGTGCCAAACGTCATTTTTACGGCATCTTACATTGTTGTTTTACTATTGAGTCGGTAGCAAGATACAGGCCGATCACATGTTACCTTAAAATTTTACATTTGGCTTAAGGTAGTTAGTACAGCAGTAGTTACTTAATACATCACTACAGTACTATAACATTTTCCCTTACATTTTACTTTGTGTTATTCACACAATAAACAATGATGTAAAAACTATATTTTTGGTTAATGATAGTCGGATTTGGGAAAATACACACTTTTACAAGAGATACACACACAAACACTAGATGCCTTGGTAGAAGGCTACTTTTAGTAGGAAACATAGGGTTTTCTAGGAGAGTTCAAACAAATACAAACTTTTTACAAACATATACAGTACATTTTACAAAACATCTTACAAATGCTTTCATACAAACACAGACACTAATATACTTATGATCTCACCAGCTTTAAAGCTGATAAACTCTTTCAAAATAACTTGTATTCTCAGGTCACCAGTAGACAGGTACCGGAGCCAGGTTTTGAGAAGATGGAGCTCGTTCCAGACTCATCTTATATTTTTGATGTATATTGTTTTGGTGTCTTTAAAACTTGACAGAACACACTTGTATGAAATTATATTATTAATGCAATGGATGATGTTGTTGCTTGTTTACTACTTGCATTGTTGTGATACTGTACATGACGTCCTCCACCCCAGAACGTTTCCGCTGTTCATAGGTTTTGGGGGTGTGGCAGATTGGTATCAGAGCATTGTTTATAGTGAATCGAGTGTATCAACCCATTAAAGATATACGAACTATAAACACAAGCGGGATTTAAAATACTCTGATGAAGAGTTTATACTTTAAATAATAAAATGTTTAATAAAGTATACATACCTGCATTCATACTAAAATCAGTGTCACTAGGACAGAACGAAAGTATTACGATTGTTGGACAGCACAAGTAGACCTAGAGACATATGGTCAACCCTAGGAAGATGTATCCTGATCAACTACGTTATCCGAGGAGTGATTAGCATGTGCCTAAGTGTGGTTGTGAGGTTGCAACAAGTCTAAAAACTTACCAACACTACTACAATGAGAACAGTAGAACAGAACATTAAACTTGAAAAATACTATAGGAGTATTTTGTGTTACAATAATTACTTATTTGAGAACTAAAGGTCTTTATTAGTATATCAATGGTTGTTTAGTGGATACACTAAGGTTATATGTGCTAGGATGTCATAGACTTAGAATCTGTGATCTTTGCCTTACTTCCTGTTCCTTGTTTGGTTGTGGGCTTAGGGTTAGGGTCACTTATTCGAAGGTCTATCCCGTCTGCGTTACATGTAACTAGTATGCTTTAAACAAGTATTGAAGAAACTAATAAAGATCATCTTATAATTATCTACTTAGTTAGTCTAATTTAGTTATTTCTTATATCCCTTTTCTCGCGTAGATATCATGGCTGGATTCCATCCCCACGGAGACCCGTACTATCCCAACCACGACAACGCAGGATGGCTGGAAGAAGAACCAGAAGATAATCACCCAATCCCTTTAGATGATTATGAAGCTGAAGGTTTTTATGATGGTTCCGAATCGGAGCCAGAAGTCAACAACCAACCCCCAGCTGTTCAAAACCCAAACCCTCGTCCCGCATTCCAAGGACCCACACCTCTGTGGGCCACAAACTTGAATAGGTGGAGTCAGGAACAAGGTCAACCTTTTCCCTACAATGGAGACAGAAGTTTCTACAACCTTACTGAGGGAGGTACAGCTGATAGGGTCCTACCTATCATGGTTCGTAGGATTGCTCGAAACACCGAGCAGGGTCGAGCAGCTATCGACCGGGTAGTAGAAGTGGATGCCAATTTTGGTGTTAACACTGTCCGTATTCGCCAGCTGGAGTCCGCTCATGAAAGGGCTCAGGTTAGTAATGCAATGCTTCAGAGGGAACTTGCTGAAACCCGAGCCGAAGTCAGGGAACTTCGAACTCGGCAAGCAAGATCTGATAGGCGTGTGAGGGACATAGAGCGTCTCCTATCGAATTCAAGAACTCACTCTAGCAATTCTCGTCGCCATTAGAGTCTTATCGACTTCTCTTTTGGATATAACCTAGTTTATGTAAAAACTTTAGGCTAATTTCCTATCTTGTTCAACCTTAGACCTGTTAGGTCAGTTATTAGGTCGTAGTTCTGTCAAAATTTTCCAATCTTGGTTGATGTAAGACCTACTTCTAGGTCATTTTTCCCGAACTTGTTACATCTGTAATCCCAGTGTCTTTGACAGATATCTAATCTAATGGAAATTATTATCCAAATGCTTTCATCTTAATTCAAGTATTCATTCAATTACGCTGTTGGGCTATGAAGAGTTAGTCCATGAGTCATTCTCATCATATTTCTATCAAATTCTTATCAATGTTTTCATCTTTCTAAACTTTCAGTTCAAAGATGCCTCCACATAAATCAACAAGACGCAATCCTCCCGCACCAACTCCACCTACTCCTCAATTTGATACAGCAGCTCTAAATGCTGCTATAGCTGCGGCTGTGGCTACAGCCATGGCTGAATATCATTCCTCAAGTTCCACTGGAGGAGGGACTCCTGTTCCGACTATTCAGGTTGAAACCCCTGTGCGCTCGAGAGAGTGCTCCTACAAAGACTTCACAAACTTCAAGCCATTGTCCTTTAGGGGAACTGGCGGAGTCATTGTACTCTCACAATGGTTCGAGAAGACAGAATCGGTCTTTGAAATCTGCTCGTGCCCGGAGAGAAGCAAGGTCAAGTTTGCCGCTTGCACCTTCGAATCAAAAGCCCTAACATGGTGGAATAGCCATGTTAAGTCACTATCTCTAGTGGTGGCAAATGATATGGGCTGGGGCACCATGAAAGACCTCATGATTGAGGAGTACTGCCCGAGAGGCGAGATCCAAAAGCTGGAGGAAGAACTTTGGCGCCTAACCATGAAGGGCTCCGACATCGTCGCATATACCACCAGGTTCTGTGAACTGGTGGCCCTCTGTCCCAACATGATTCATATAGAGGGAAAGAAGATCGAGAGATATATATGGGGGCTGGTGCCACCATACCAGGGAAATGTATTGTCATCACGCCCCACTACATTTGATAGTGCCAAGCGATTGGCACAGCAGCTAATTGACCACGGGGTCCGTACCCCGGCTGCAACAACCACCCTGGCCATCTCAGAAACCGCCAGAACTGCAGAGTCCAAGCGGAAATTCTGGGATGACAAGAAAAAGAAGAAGGCTGCCAAGAAACAGCAGATCGTGGCAGTTCATAGTGCGACAACACCTGCCACTGCTGCTGCTCCATTAAAGCAGTATTCTAGAAGTTTGCCGCTATGCAACAAGTGTAACTACCACCATGTGGGAGCCTGCCGGGAAATGCAGTGTGTAAACTGCAACAGGAAGGGGCACACAGCCCGTTTCTGCAAATCTCCGGTGAGGCCAATCACCCAAGTCCCCGGCGCTGGAGTGGGCCAAGCTTGCTACAACTGTGGCGATGTGGGCCACTACAAAAGGAACTGCCCCAAGGCAGGGACTGCCGGTGGAGTAGGAAGAGTTCTGGCTATAGGTCATGAGCAGGCGGTTGCCGACCCCACAGTGGTCACTGGTACGTTTCTCCTCGACAACTCTTATGCTTGTATACTATTTGATAGTGGAGCGGAGAGGAGCTTCGTGAACCAAAAATTTGCTCATTTACTTAAGCAAAAATCACGAGCACTCAAAGAACCGTTCACAGTAGAAATGGCTATTGGGAAGACAGAGAGCACTAGCTGCATATTCATAGGGTGTACCTTAACCTTAGATAGCCATTCATTCTCGATCGATCTCATGTCGGTCTCAATTAAAAGTTTCGACGTCATCATCAGCATGGATTGGTTGAGTTTTCTTCGTGCCGACATCATGTGTTACGAAAAGGCTGTCCGCCTTAATCTTTCGTCTGGCGAAACCCTAGTAGTATATGGCGACAAACCCGGCATAAACCTTCGTATTATCTCGAGCATTCAAGCTCAGAAATTCTTGCGAAAGGAATGGCGCGCATTCCTTGCTCATGTGGTCGATGTGAACCAAGAAACGAAACCTATTCAGAACATTCCAGTAGTACGCGACTTTCCCGACATCTTTCCAGAAGAGCTACCAGGATTACCTCCGCAACGACAAGTCGAGTTCAGAATCGACTTAGTTCCAGGGGCTACTCCCGTAGCCAAATCGCCTTATCGTCTAGCACCTACAGAGATGCAAGAACTATCCTGTCAACTTAACGAGCTGCTCAACAAAGGCTTTATAAGACCGAGCTTCTCACCCTGGGGAGCTCCAGTCTTGTTCGTCAAGAAGAAAGACGGATCATTTCGTATGTGCATCGACTACAGGGAGCTCAACAAACTGACCGTCAAAAATCGTTATCCTTTGCCTCGGATCGACGATTTATTCGATCAACTTCAAGGGACGAATTTCTTTTCCAAAATCGACTTAAGATCCGGATATCACCAACTACGAGTGCTAGAGGAGGATGTTCCGAAGACGGCCTTCCGAACTCGTTATGGGCACTACGAATTCGTAGTGATGCCATTCGGATTAACAAATGCACCCGCATTATTCATGGATTTAATGAATAGGGTGTGTCGTCCTTACTTGGATCAGTTCGTCATCGTCTTCATCGATGACATACTTATCTACTCTCGAAGTAAGGAGGAGCATAGCCAACATCTGCGATTAGTCTTAGAAACCCTGCGCGCGGAGAAGCTTTATGCGAAGTTCTCGAAATGCGAATTTTGGATCCGACAAGTCGAATTCTTAGGTCACGTGGTTAGCGAAGAGGGAATCCACGTGGACCCATCCAAAATCAAAGCCATTGAGAGCTGGTAAGCACCGAAGACGCCTACATAAATTCGTCAATTTCTAGGCCTCGCTGGCTACTATCGCAGGTTCATTCAGAACTTCTCCCGCATTGCAAAGCCTCTTACAACGCTTACCCAGAAGGGCGTACCCTTTGACTGGGAAGAAAAGCAGGAGAGAGCGTTCCAAACGCTCAAACGAGCCTTGTACACCGCACCAATACTATCCCTCCCCGAAGGGATAGAAGACTTCGTTGTCTATTGCGATGCATCGAACCAAGGTCTCGGATGTGTTCTGATGCAGCGAGGTAAGGTCATCGCCTATGCGTCGAGACAGCTGAAGACACATGAGGTCAACTACACGACCCACGATCTTGAACTAGGAGCAGTTGTTTTTGCTTTGAAGATCTGGAGACACTACCTGTACGGTACGAAGAGCACAATCTTTACAGACCACAAGAGCCTGCAGCATATATTCGACCAGAAGGAGCTCAACATGAGACAACGACGGTGGGTCGAACTACTCAGTGACTACGAATGCGAAATTCGTTATCATCCCGGCAATGCCAATGTAGTAGCTGACGCCCTAAGTCGGAAAGCATATTCTGGTCGTAGAGTCAAATCATTGACTATGACTATCCATTCACACTTATCCACACAAATACAGGTAGCTCAGCTCGACGCTTTGAAACCTGAAAATGTGAACAGTGAATCCCTTCGAGGGATGGATAAGAACTTGGAAGTCAAAGGTGGCGGATCCTATTATCTCATGGATCGGATCTGGACCCCGAAACTTGGTGGTTTCAGAGACTTGGTCATGAACGAGGCGCACAACACATGTTATTCCGTCCATCCAGGTTCAGATAAGATGTATCTGGATCTTAAAAAGTTATACTGGTGGCCTAACATGAAAGCAGAGATTGCTACCTTCGTAAGTAAATGCCTTACTTGCGCAAAGGTCAAGGTCGAGTACCAGAAACCCTCAGGTCTTCTTCAACAGCCTGAGATCCCAGAATGGAAGTGGGAGCGGATCACTATGGATTTCATAACCAAGTTGCCCAAGACAACGGGTGGACTTGATACCATATGGGTCAACGTCGACAGATTGACCAAGTCCGCGCACTTCCTGCCTATCAAAGAGACAGACAAGATGGAGAAGCTTACAAGAACTTACATTAGAGAGATTGTACGACTGCACGGTGTTCCTATATCCATTATCTCGGACAGAGATAGTAGGTTCACTTCTAGGTTCTGGCAGTCGCTACAAAATTCCCTAGGAACTAGGCTGGATATGAGTACAGCCTACCATCCGCAGACAGACGGGCAAAGTGAGAGGACTATCCAAACCTTGGAGGACATGTTACGAGCCTGTGTGATTGACTTTGGGAAAGCATGGGATACTCATTTACCCCTTGTCGAATTTTCCTACAACAACAGTTATCACACAAGCATAAAGGCTGCTCCATTCGAGGCCCTCTACGGCCGTAAGTGCAGATCCCCTCTGTGCTGGGCCGAGGTGGGTGAGACCCAGTTAGCTAAGGGACGAGTTCCTGAAAGCACTCTCACAGGTCCGGAAATCATTCGGGAAACGACGGAGAAGATCGTTCAGATTCGTGAACGATTGAAAGCCTCCAGAGACCGACAGAAAAGCTACGCTGATAAACGAAGGAAACCGTTGGAATTCCAGGTGGGCGACCATGTTCTATTAAAGGTCTCACCCTGGAAGGGCTTAATACGCTTCGGAAAGCGTGGAAAGCTAAATCCAAGGTACATTGGGCCTTTCGAGATTCTTGCCAGAATCGGCCCTGTAGCTTACAAACTTAACTTACCGAGTGAACTCAGTAACGTACATTCTACCTTCCACGTCTCGAACTTGAAAAAGTGTCTGTCCGACGAGACTCTTGTAATCCCACTCGACGAGATCGAGATCAACGAGAGCCTCAACTTCGTGGAAGAACCAGTAGAGATCATGGACCGGGAGGTCAAGCAAACGAAACAAAGCCGCATCCCGATAGTGAAGGTTCGCTGGAACGCCAAGCGAGGACCTGAATTCACTTGGGAGCGAGAGGATCAGATGAAACTGAAATATCCTCGTCTTTTTACTTAGTTATCTGTAACTACTTATTTGCTTAAATTCTAATTTCGGGACGAAATTCCTTCTAAGGAGGGGATGATGTGACAACCCAAAATTTCTATTCTGTACAACATGTCAAGTCAATAGAAGTCAAAACAGTTACTCTTAAATTTTCAGACTTTTTGGAATAAGTTTAAGTAGTTTAGGATTAATACTTTAGGAGAGATCAGGAGAGAGGATGCCCTAGGGTTTATTGTGCAACAATAAAGTCCCGACACATCAAAAGTTTAGAGTTTACGTCCTAAACTTGGTGTTTACGGCCGTAAACCCTAAGGGAAAGGGGTATATAAGTGGCACTTAGCCATTTTTAACACTTTTCCACTTTTTCAAGAACAAATATCAAACCCTCTCAAGTATCATCCAAGTTTTATTCAAGATCTTCAATCTAGTAAGTGTTTCTATCCCATTTGAGTTAGTATATCATTTAATCTAGTGTTTTAACACACTTCTATCCGAAAAATTAGTCCAAAAGGCTTGATCTTCAAGTTTTACCAAGAACACCAAGAACACCAAGAACACACACTAGTGTTCTTGGACTTTTGGCTCATTTCAAGCTTCTATATTGTAAGTACTTCTATCCTAGAGTATGTTTAAGCTTGCTACACATCTTTACATCAAGAAAACACAAGGAAACACCAAGATCAAAGGTGTTTACGGTCCAAGAACGCCTTGGACCGTAAACCCTTCTTAAGGGGCCAAAGTGACCCTAGTCCCTTCCTTAGCCTTGGAAACTAGTCTAGACTTATACCTTAATGTGTTTAGGACTTGTAAACATCAAAATACCATCATCCATAGGGGTTTACGACCGTAAACCCAAAGGGAAACGGTCTTAGGGCCGTAAACTCCTTTTAGGAGTGAAATGGTGCCCTAACTTCTTCCATAGACTTATACTTCAAATGGAAACACTACTAAGGACTTAGAAACCTTCAAAACAACAAATGGTCAAAAGGGTGTGAGTTTACGGCCGTAAACTCATGGGTTTACGACCGTAAACTCATGTGCTTATGGTCAAGAAACCGTAAACTCATGAAAGGGGTTCCCTTGAACCCTAAACCCCATAGCTTGGTCCTACAACACTTAGATGCAATCCTTGGGACTTATAACACTTATATAAAGTGTTTAACTTGTCTTAGGATGTCTTAACTTTATAAATTAGTTGTTTAAAGACTAATTGAATACATATATGTGTATTTATATGTTAAATAGGATCACTGTGTGTACAAGTCTTTACTTGACACCTAGCAATCCTATCTCTTCAGTTCATCCAAACCTCTCACTACAGGTGAGTTCATACCCCCTTAATTAACCTTTTAAATATTTTTAAATGCTTTTATGGGGGGATACAAGTTGAACAACTATAGTTATTATATCAATCACCTATGATTAATAACTACCAAACAAATGGTTTTCTTACTTTTCAAACTGTTTATCAAACTGTTTTACCTCAAACTACTTTACAAACTCTTTTACTTATCAAATACTTTTACTTAAACTCGTTTAAACTTATATTCTGTATATCTATATAGATATAGTTATATAAGTAGGATTGAAAGGACTTAGGACTGCTAGCCTACCTTACTTCCTGTTCCTTGTTTGGTTGTGGACTTAGGGTATCAAGGTTAGTTGTCCGAAGGTCGTTTGAATCCTAGTTATATATTATGTATATGTATATGGATATAAAAGGTTATTTCTTTCATTCAGTTACATGCCCTTGGGTAGCAAGGGTATACAAACATGTTCATACATTGCTAGTAAGCTACCATAGGGGTAGTTTAGGAAGATACTATTACTAGAACAATGAAACATACAATGAGTCAGTTCATACATGAGTCAATACATACTATGATGAGAAACAAACATAAAACAAAGTGATGAGAAACAAACATAATACAGAGTGATGAGAAACAAACAATAGACACTATGACGAGAAACAAACATACAGGCTAGACAGAGAAAGAACACAATACAGCTAGCACACAAATCACATAACATTTACATTAATACATTTATGTGAGCCATTAACCAGGGCATGGCACTACCTGCCATGACTGTTTTTGTATCAGAATCTCCTTAATTGGGGAGCGTATGAGTTTGTGTATAGATCTATACTGGATTGACTATCATACACCTTGCTGCTCGCTACAGTGGGACTTGCAAGTCTACGGGTGCCAAACGTCATTTTTACGGCATCTTACATTGTCGTTTTACTATTGAGTCGGTAGCAAGATACAGGCCGATCACATGTTACCTTAAAATTTTACATTTGGCTTAAGGTAGTTAGTACAGCAGTAGTTACTTAATACAACACTACAGTACTATAACATTTTCCCTTACATTTTACTTTGTGTTATTCACACAATAAACAATGATGTAAAAACTATATTTTTGGTTAATGATAGTTGGATTTGGGAAAATACACACTTTTACAAGAGATACACACACAGACACTAGATGCCTTGGTAGAAGGCTACTTTTAGTAGGAAACATAGGGTTTTCTAGGAGAGTTCAAACAAATACAAACTTTTTACAAACATATACAGTACATTTTACAAAACATCTTACAAATGCTTTCATACAAACACAGACACTAATATACTTATGATCTCACCAGCTTTAAAGCTGATAAACTCTTTCAAAATAACTTGTATTCTCAGGTCACCAGTAGACAGGTACCGGAGCCAGGTTTTGAGAAGATGGAGCTCGTTCCAGACTCATCTTATATTTTTGATGTATATTGTTTTGGTGTCTTTAAAACTTGACAGAACACACTTGTATGAAATTATATTATTAATGCAATGGATGATGTTGTTGCTTGTTTACTACTTGCATTGTTGTGATACTGTACATGACATCCTCCACCCCAGAACGTTTCCGCTGTTCATAGGTTTTGGGGGTGTGACATACATGATAATTATTAGCATAACACTTATGCTCCCACTAGCTTTGACATGTATCCAGAAATCAATACTTTATTGACTTTCTTACCAAAGTTCAGTTTTCTGATACAAGATGCTTTGATAAAACTTTATCAAAATCATACACTTTTCCTTAGACAGCTCATATGAGTGTCTAAACAATTTTTAGAACTATGAAAAGGGATGACGTAATCATAGTCTTAATTGTTTAGACCTTTGTCATTTCTCACAAGTCCATGTTAGTGTGCCAGTTAACCACACACGCTCCACTAACGACTTTGAGAATGCAAATATCACAATTGCTATCTACCTAAAATCTACTTAGTGAAAGCGTTTCCTCACCATCATTTTCATGAATTGAAGAGAAACCTTATGACACTTAGATTTTTTATGGTGTATGTGTTCCTATCCATTTGAATTTGTCATAACCATAAGGGAAAGTTAGTGACAAATCCAAACTCATATGGACCGAACTTGTGCAATCTTAACTTCTGGCCACTTGGCAGCACAAGGGCCTACCATTGCTTCCAGGTTGTTATGTAAACAATTGAGAACTCACAGAACTCACATGCATAGTCAAATTTAACTGGAATGAGCACAGAAATAAGAATATGTCAACACGATAGGTTACAAGCCTCAAGTTGTGTGCTAGTGATAAACAATAGGTTTCACCCTTGATTAGTTTTTGAAACTTTCAAGACCTTTAAGACTCCCACTGTCCTCTTGACATATAAGATTCTCTTGTCAAGAACCATTCCTTGACAAACAAATAATCAAGAGTTAGTGCCGATTCTTATCAAGAAAAACACTTCACACAATTGGTCTTAGTTGGTCTTTATCTTATCCAAGTCATCACAACTTGCCAATTTCAAATGTACAATAATAAGAACCATTTCATTCTACATTTGACAAGTGTTTTAAACCTTTCTTAAGATTTTGTCACTCAAATTACAATCTTGGAGTATTACTCTATGACTCAATTTTGGAACGAAGTATGATTCATCTTTTGATTTAACCATTTCAACAATTCACGATTCCTCTTCTTAGTCAAACAAATGCACTAAGATGTCCTTAGAGAATCAATTATGATATGATTTCATAATCACTAAGATAATCATAAAACAAGATACTCAAGTACTCTCCCATCTTTTCAGATTGGAGAAACTTTTATCTTTCTGCCTAATTTGATTCTTCTCATCCGTTCTGCCTTACATTGAAAATTTTCCAATGTTTCAGAATTACACTTAAACTTGTAAGCATAACCATATTTACTAAACTTTAGTAAATCATGACGAATAGTCTTATCGTTCTTTGTGGTGGACCTGACCAGAGCACACTCAAGTGTTCCTGATCCCCTAATCCTTCACTTGACTCACATATACATGTGCTCAAGGAATTAGTCTTAAATTTCCAAAGATGAAAATTCTCATTCATCATACAATACAAGTTGCATGATTCCAAGTTTCTATCCAACTGAAATTTGGGTGATGAGAATCTTTCCTTATTTGGTAAATTATGACACTACCACAAACGAAATAATCAAATACATTTTTCCAATATTGCTATCAATGGAATCATATAAACAACAAATTTTTTTTCTTCACAAATGCCATTGTAAGGATATTTAAAATAAATAAAATTAAAACTTTTTTCTTTTATGTTAAAACTTGCGGAAAAACTTATCCTTGCAATGCAAATGCATATGAAAAACATGTTGTTATTTATTCCTAAGCAATCTATCACAACTCTTAAGCAACAGCTCAAAATTCTGATCACCGAACCATGCGATCGAAATCCATCTTCACGATCAGAATCAGCATATTCTTCCTTTAAGCTTCCTCTTTTCTTTGATTCTTAAAACATCAACATGTGTCTTAGTCACATCATGTAATAAGAATCTCAGAATAGTAACTTAATAGAGTTAGATAGCAGACTTTACCCGAAGTAGAGTCAAACCTTTTTGACTTTACCAACCTTATGATCTTTCAGGTAAACAGGGCAGCTTCGCAACCAATGCCCCTTCCTTTGGCAATAGAAACATATGGACTCTTTGGGAATGGTACACGGGACTATCTCAGACTTATCCTTTCTCTTTACCACTTGGTCAACCGAGTTGACTATGGCCGATCCCTTTCCATTGGGAAGAGAAAGCTTTTCTGGATTTCCAATGTTACCATTGTCAATGTCCATGGAAGTTTGGGAAGTCGGTCTTCCAATCAAATTTGCTTTACCGGTGCTCCAAATCATTGCTGATTCAGCAACATCAAGCAAATAAGTAAGATCATTAAGGGTCATGTCATGGTCCGTCACATAGTAGTCCTAAAGGAACTCAGTATGTGACTTAGAAAGTGACTGAAGACCCAGTCAACAACCAACTTCTTCAAGACCTTGACACCCAACTCTCCCGGCTTGTCACTAAGTGTGACAACCCGAAATTTCTATTATGTACAACAATTCACTTCAATAGAAGCCAGAACTGTTTCTGCTAACTTTTGAGCTGTGTAGAGTCAGTTTGAGTGTTTCAAAGCATAGTACTTCAGGAGATAACTGGAGAGAGGATGCCCTAGGGTTTATTGTGCAACAATAAAGTCCTAAAACTCCAAGAGTTTGGAGTTTACGGCCGAAACATGGTGTTTACGGCCGTAAACCCCAAGGGGTATAAAAGTGACACTTAGTCATTTTTAACACTTTTTCACACTTTCAAGAACTAGAACTCAAATCCTCTCAAGTATCATCCGATTTTCCTTCTTGATCTTCAACTTTGTAAGTGTTTCTTGCCCGAATTAGTTGATATCTTACTTAATCTAGTGATCTTACGTGATTTCATCCGTGAAATCATTCCATTTGTGTAGATCTTCAAGTGTTCTTAGTTTCACCAAGAACACCAAGAACACACACTAGTGTTCTTGGACTTTTAACACCCTTTCAAGCTTCTTTATTGTAAGTACTCTTACCCTAGTGTGTTATAAGGCTTGTTCTACTACTTAATCAACTAGAGAACACAAGGAAACACAAGATCAAAGGTGTTTACGGCCCAACATGTTCTTGGACCGTAAACCCTAATGAATGGGCCATTGTGTGCCCTAGTCCCTTACCAAGCCATGGATACTAGTCTAGATCATATCCTTGAAGTGCTTAGGACTTGAAACATCAAAAAGACCATGAACCATTAGAGTTTACGGCCGTAAACTCATGGAGAAATGGTCCATGGGCCGTAAACTCTACAAAAGGGTGAAATGTTGCCCCAATCACTTACTAAGGCTTAGACTTGAAGTAGGAATGCTTCTTATGACCTTTAAAGCTTCAAAACACAAAATGGTAAAAGTACCATGAGTTTACGGCCGTAAACTCATGGGTTTACGACCGTCAACTCCAAGGGAGTTGGTCCCAAAACCGTAAACTCATAAAGAGTTTACCCTTGGACCCTAAACTCAAATGCAAGATCCTACAACCCTTAGATGCAATCCTTAGTACTTATAACACTTAAATAAAGTGTTAATCATGTCCTAGGATGTCTTAACTTGGTTAATTAGTTGTTAATAACTAATTGGATACATATATGTGTTATTATATGTTAAATAGGATCCTTGTGTGTGTTCAAGTCTTCACTTGACACTTAGCATCCTATACCATCCGTTCATCCAAACCACTCACTACAGGTGAGTTCACACCCCTTAATCAACCTTTTAAATGATTTTAAATGCTTTTATGGGGGGGATACAATTTGATCTATTATAGTTATTATATCAATCACATGTGATTAATAACTACCAAATAAGTGGATTTCTTACTTTTCAAACTGTGTTATCAAACAAACTACTTCAAACTGTTTTACAAACTCTTTTACATGTCAAATACTTTTACAAACTCTTTTACATGTCAAATACTTTTATTAAACTCTTTTAAACTTATATTCTGTTAATTGTGTATCTATATAGATATAGTTATATAAGTAGGATTTAAAGGACTTAGGACTGATAGCTCACCCTACCTCCTGTTCCTCGCTTGGTTGTGGACTTAGAGTATCGGTTGTTTATGCGAAGGTCGTTTGAATCCTAGTTATATATTATGTATATGTATATAGATATAAAAGTTCCTTCTTTCTATTCAATGCCTTTGGGTAGCAAAGGTATACAACATGTTCATACATGCAGACCATACTACTAGTAAACTACAATAGGCGTAGTTTAGGAAGTTACTAATACTATTACTAGAACAATGAAACATACATTACAATACAGCTAGTACATACTATACATTACAATACAGCTAGTACATACTATACATTACAAGACAGCTAGTACATTACAAGACAACTAGTACATATAGTACATTACAATACAGCTAGTACATACAGTACATTACAATACAGCTAGTACATACTTTACATTTTACAAGAAAACATACATGCTAGACAGAGAGAGAACATACATACATACTAGACAGAGAAAGAACACACAATACAGCTAGTACATTCAATACATATACAAGAATATTACTACAGTTATGTGAGCCACGTAACGGGGCATGGCATCACCTGTCATGGCTCGTTTTGTATCCAGAATCTCCTTAAATGGAGAGCGTTGAGTTTGTGTATAGATCTATACTGGATTGACTATCCTACACCTTGTTGCTCGCTACAGTGGGACTTGCAAGTCTACGGGCGCCAAACGTCATTCCTTCCGACGTCTTACATCGTCGTGTTTATAGTCGGTAGTATGGTACAGGCCGATCACATAAGTACTTTAGATAACAATTGGTTTAAGGTAGTTAGTACATCAGTAGTTACTTAATACAATACTACAGTACTATTTTATTTCCCATTGCATTCACTTTGTGATCTTCACACAATGAACCGTAATGCAAAAACTATATTTTTGGTTAATGATAGTCAGATTTGGGAAAATGCATACTCTTACTAGAGACATACACACAAACACTTGATGCCTTGGTAGAAGGCTACTTTTAGTAGTAAAACATAGGGTTTTCTAGGAAATTCAAACATTTTACAAACATACACAAACTTTTTCAAACTTACACATCACATTCTTACAAATACTTTCATACAAACACAGACACTAAAATACTTATGATCTCACCAGCTTTAAAGCTGATACTCTCTTTCAAAATAACTTGTATTCTGAGGTCACCAGTAGACAGGTACCAGTGCCAGGTTTTGAGAAGATGGAGCTCGTTCAAGACTCATCTTTTATTTTGATTCATATTTTTGGTGTCTATTAACTTGACAGAACACACTTGTATTAAATTATGTTATTAATGCAATGGATGATGTTGTTGCTTGTTTACTACTATTCATTGTTGTGATACTGAACATGACGTCCTCCACCCCCGAACGATTCCGCCGTTCTGGTTTTAGGGTGTGACAGATTGGTATCAGAGCATTGTTTATAGTGAATTGAGTATATCAACCTATAAAAGATATACATACTATAAATACAATGGGATTAAAATACTCTGACCAAGGTTTTATACTTTTAAATAATAAAATATTTAACTAAGTATACATACCTGCATTCATACTAAAATCAGTGTCACTAGGACAGAACAAAAGTATTACGATTGTTGGGCAGCACAAGTAGACTTAGAGACATATAGTCAAATATGGGAAGATATAGCCTGATCAACTATATTGTCCGAGGATTGACTAGCATGTGCCTAAGTGTGGTTGTGAGGTTGCAACAAGTCTAGGATAACCAATGGGACTCTACAGCAACAACTAACTGCATCCCAATCTACAGCAACAATGGGAAAGGGCTAGGATAACCAATGGGACTCTACAGCAACAACTAACTGCATCCCAATCTGAAGTTAGGGAACTTCGGGCTAGGCAGTCAATGTATGAAAGGCGCATGCGAGACATAGAGCGCCGTCTGCCTGAATCAAGAACTCACTCTAGTAGCTCTCGTCGCCGCTAGAGTCTCCTCGACTTATCTTTTGGATATAACTTAGTTATGTAAAAACTCTAGTCTAATTTCCTATCTTTGTTCAAACTTGGACCAGTTAGGTCTTGATTAGGTCATAGATCTGTCAAAATTTTCCCATCTTGGTTTGATGTAAGACCTACTCCTAGGTCATTTTTTTTCCCGAACTTATTACATCTGTAATACCAGTATTATTGACAGATATCTAATCTCATGGTAATTATTATCCAAATGCTATCATCTGTTAGTACTAGATCTACATTCAATCGTGCTGTTCAATTGTGTTGTTGGACTATGGAGAGTTAGTCCATGAGGCATTCTCATCAAATTCTCCCTATTAAATTCTTATCAATATCTTCATCTTTCTAAACTTATAGATAAAAGATGCCTCCACGTCGATCAACAAGATGCGATCCTCCATCAACTGCAACACCACCTGCTCCTCAAATCGATACGGCAGCTCTGAATGCTGTTGTAGCTGCGGCTGTGGCAACAGCCATGGCTCAATATCATTCTTCTGGTTCCACTGGAGGAGGAACCCCTGTTCAATCTACTCATGGTGAAATCCATGTGCGCTTGAGAGATTGCTCCTACAAGGACTTCACCAGTTGCAAGCCACTGTCCTTTAAAGGGACTGGCGGAGTCATTGCCCTCTCGCAATGGTTCGAAAAGACAGAGTCGATCTTCGAGATCTGCTCATGCCCGGAGGGAAGCAAAGTCAAATTTGTTGCATGCACCTTCGAGAAAAAGGCCCTGACATGGTGGAATAGCCATGTCAAGTCACTATCTCTCATAGTGGCTAATGCTATGGGCTGGGAAGCTCTGAAAGAGCTAATGATTGAAGAATACTGCCCGAGTGGCGAAATCCAAAAGCTGGAGTAGGAACTATGGAGCCTAACCATGAAAGGCTCCGACATAGTCTCCTACACCGCCAGGTTCTATGAACTGGTGGCCCTCTGTCCCAACATGGTTCATACAGAGGGAAAGAAGATAGAGAGATTCATATGGGGGCTGGTGCCTCCATTCCAGGGAAATGTTTTGGCTTCAAACCCCACTACATTCGATAGTGCCAAGCGATTGGCACAGCGGCTTATTGACCATGGGGTTCGTACCCCGGCTGCAACAACAACCCTGGCCATCTCAGAACCTTCCAAAACCGCTGATTCCAAGCGGAAGTTCTGGGATGACAAGAAGAAGAAGAAGGTTGTCAAAAAGCAGCAGGTCATGGCAGTTCATGCTGCGATAGCACCTGCCGCTGCTGCTCCGGTTAAGCAGTACGCTGGAAGTTTGCCTAAGTGCAACAAATGCAACTTCCACCACATCGGAGCCTTCCGAGAAATGCAGTACTCTAACTGCAGCAGGAAGGGGCACACTGCCCGCTTCTGCAAGGCTCCAGCAAAACCAATCACCCAAGTCCCCAGCGCTGGTATGGGCCAAGCTTGCTACGGTTGTGGCGAGGTGGGCCACTACAAGAGGAACTGCCCGAAGGCAGGGAATGCCGGTGGAGTGGGAAGGGTTCTGGCCATAGGCCACGAGGAAGCGGTTGCCGACCCCACAGTGGTCACTGGTACGTTTCTCATCGATAACTCTTATGCATGCATACTGTTTGATAGTGGAGCGGAGAGGAGCTTCGTGAACCAAAAATTTGCTCATTTACTTAAGCAAAAATCACGAGCACTTAAAGAACCGTTCACTATAGAAATGGCTAATGGAAAAATAGAAAGCACTAGCAGTATATTCATAGGGTGTACCCTAACACTAGATAGCCATTCATTTTCGATCGACCTCATGCCGGTCTCAATTAAAAGTTTCGACGGCATTATCGGCATGGACTGGTTGAGTCTACATCATGCCGACATCATGTGTTATGAAAACATTGTTCGCCTTAATCTACCGTCTGGCGAAACTCTAGTCGTTTATGGCGACAAACCCGGCACGAACCTTCGTATCATCTCGAGCATTCAAGCTCAGAAATTCTTGCGAAAGGAATGTCGCGCATTCCTTGCTCATGTGGTCGATGTGAGCCAAGAAACGAAAGACATTCAGAACATTCCAGTAGTACGCGACTTTCCCGACATCTTTCCAGAAGAACTCCCAGGATTACCTCCTCAACGTCAAGTCGAGTTCAGAATCGACTTAGTTCCAGGGGCTACTCCTGTAGCCAAATCGCCCTATCGTCTAGCACCTGCAGAGATGCAAGAACTGTCCTGTCAACTTAACGAACTGCTCAGCAAGGGCTTTATAAGACCAAGCTTCTCACCCTGGGGAGCTCCAGTCTTGTTCGTCAAGAAGAAAGACGGATCGTTTCGTATGTGCATCGACTACAGGGAGCTCAACAAACTGACGGTCAAAAATCATTACCCTCTGCCTCGCATTGACGATTTATTTGATCAACTGCAAGGGGCGAACTTCTTTTCAAAAATCGATCTAAGATCCGGATATCACAAACTACGAGTGCTAGGGGAGGATGTCCCGAAGACAGCCTTCCGAACTCGTTATGGGCACTACGAATTCGTAGTGATGCCGTTCGTATTAACAAACGCGCCCGCAGTATTCATGGATTTAATGAATAGGGTGTGTCGTCCTTACTTGGATCAGTTTGTCATTGTCTTCATCGATGATATACTTATCTACTCTCGTAGTAAGGAGGAGCATAGTCGACATCTGCGATAGGTCTTAGTAACACTGCGTTCGGAGAAGCTCTATGCGAAGTTCTCGAAATGCGAATTTTGGATCCGAAGGGTCGAATTCTTAGGGCACGTGGTTAGCAAAGAGGGAATACACGTGGACCCTTCCAAAATCAAAGCCATTGAGAGCTGGTCAACACCGAAGACGCCTACAGAAATTCGTCAATTTCTAGGCCTCGCTGGCTACTATCGCAGGTTCATTCAAAACTTCTCACGAATTGCAAAACCTCTCATGACTTTGACCCAGAAGGGCGTGGCCTTTGACTGGGAAGAGAAGCAGGAGAGAGCATTCCAGACGCTCAAGCGAGCCTTGTGCACCGCACCAATACTGTCCCTCCCCGAAGGGATAGAAGACTTCGTTGTCTATTGCGATGCGTCAAATCAAGGGCTCGGATGTGTTCTGATGCAGCGAGGTAAGGTCATCGCCTATGCCTCGAGACAGCTGAAGACACATGAGGTCAACTACACCACACACGATCTTGATTTAGGGGCAGTTGTGTTTGCTCTGAAGATCTGGAGACACTACTTGTATGGTACAAAAAGCACTATCTTTACAGACCACAAAAGCCTACAACATATATTCGACCAGAAGGAGCTCAACATGAGACAACGACGGTGGGTCGAGCTACTCAGTGACTACGAATGCGAAATTCGTTATCATCCGAGTAAAGCCAACGTAGTAGCTAACGCCCTAAGTCGGAAAGAATACTCTAGTCGTAGGGTCAAATTATTGACCATGACTATCTATTCACACTTGTCCATGCAAATTAAGGAGGCTCAGCTCGACGCCTTGAAACCTGAAAATGTGGCGGGTGAATCCCTGAGAGGGATGGATAAGAACTTGGAAGTAAAGGGTGGCGGAGCCTTATATCTCATGGATCGGATCTGGACACCGAAACACGGTGGTTTCAGAGACTTGGTCATGACCGAGGCACACAACACTCGTTATTCCGTCCACCCAGGTTCAGATAAGATGTATCTGGATCTCAAAAAGCTATACTGGTGGCCTAACATGAAAGCAGAGATTGCTACCTTCGTGAGTAAATGCCTTACTTGCGCCAAAGTCAAGGTCGAATATCAGAAACTGTCAGGATTACTCTAGCAACCGGAGATACCTGAATGGAAGTGGGAGCGAATCACTACGGACTTCATAACCAAGTTGCCCAAGACAACAGGTGGACTTGATACCATATGGGTCATCGTCGACAGATTGACCAAGTCCGCACACTTCCTGCCTATCAAAGAAATAGACAAGATGGAGAAGCTTACAAGAACCTACATTCGGGAGATTGTACGACTGCACGGTGTTCCCATATCCATTATCTCGGACAGAGATAGTAGATTCACTTCGAGGTTCTGGCAGTCGCTACAAAGTTCCCTAGGAACTAGACTGGACATGAGTACAGCCTACCATCCACAAACCGACGGACAAAGTGAGAGGACTATCCAAACCTTGGAAGATATGTTGCGAGCCTGTGTGATCGACTTTGGGAAAGCATGGGATATTCATTTACCCCTTGTCGAATTTTCCTACAACAACAGTTATCACACGAGCTTAAAGGCTGCTCCATTCGAGGCCCTCTATGGCTGAAAGTGCAGATCCCTCTGTGCTGGGCTGAGGTGGGTGATACCCAGTTAGCTAAAGGACGAGTTCCTGAAAGCACTCTCACGGGTCCGGAGATCATTCGGGAAACGACAGAGAAGATCGTTCAGATTCGTGAACGATTGAAAGCCTCTAGAGACCGACAGAAAAGCTACGCAGATAAACGTAGGAAACCGTTGGAATTCCAGGTGGGGGACCGTGTTCTATTGAAGGTCTCACCCTCGAAGGGCTTAATACGCTTTGGAAAACGTGGAAAGCTAAATCCAAGATACATAGGGCCTTTCGAGATTCTCGCTAGAATCGGCCCTGTAGCTTACAAACTTAACTTACCCCGCGAGCTCAGTAACGTACATTCTACTTTCCACGTCTCGAACTTGAAAAAGTGTATGTCCGACAAGACTCTTGTAATCCCACTCGACGAGATCGAGATCAACGAGAGCCTCAACTTCGTGGAAGAACATGTAGAGATCATGGACCGAGAGGTCAAGCAAACGAAACAAAGCCGTATCCCGATAGTGAAGGTTCGCTGGAACGCCAAGCGAGGACTTGAATTCACTTGGGAGCGAGAGGATCAGATGAAACTGAAATATCCTCGTCTTTTTACTTAGTTATTTGTAACTACTTATTTGCTTAAACTCTAATTTCGGGACGAAATTCCTTCTAACGGGGGGATGATGTGACAACCCGAAATTTCTATTCTGTACAACAATTCACTTCAATAGAAGTCAGAACTGTTTCTGCTAACTTTTGAGCTGTGTAGAGTCAGTTTGAGTGTTTCAAAGCTTAGTATTTCAGGAGATAAATGGAGAGAGGATGCCCTAGGGTTTATTGTGCAACAATAAAGTCCCAAAACTCCAAGAGTTTGGAGTTTACGGCCTAAACATGGTGTTTACGGCCGTAAACCCCAAGGGGTATAAAAGCGACACTTAGTCATTTTTAACACTTTTTCACACTTTCAAGAACTAGAACTTAAATCCTCTCAAGTATCATCCGATTTTACTTCTTGATCTTCAACTTTGTAAGTGTTTCTTGCCCTAATTAGTTGATATCTTACTTAATCTAGTGATCTTACGTGATTTCATCCATGAAATCATTCCATTTGTGTAGATCTTCAAGTGTTCTTAATTTCACCAAGAACTCCAAGAACACACACTAGTGTTCTTGGACTTTTAACACCCTTTCAAGCTTCTTTATTGTAAGTACTCTTACCCTAGTGTGTTATAAGGCTTGTTCCACTACTTAATCAACTAGAGAACACAAGGAAACACAAGATCAAAGGTGTTTACGGTCCAACATGTTCTTGGACCGTAAACCCTAATGAATGGGCCATTGTGTGCCCTAGTCCTTTACCAAGCCATGGATACTAGTCTAGATCATATCCTTGAAGTGCTTAGGACTTGAAACATCAAAAATACCATGAACCATTAGAGTTTACGGCCGTAAACTCATGGAGAAATGGTCCATGGGCCGTAAACTCTACAAAAGGTTGAAATGTTGCCCCAATCACTTCCTAAGGCTTAGACTTGAAGTAGGAATGCTTCTTATGACCTTTAAAGCTTCAAAACACAAAATGGTAGAAGTACCATGAGTTTACGGCCGTAAACTCATGGGTTTACGACCGTAAACTCCAAGGGAGTTGGTCCCAAAACCGTAAACTCATAAAGGGTTTACCCTTGGACCCTAAACTCAAATGCAAGATCCTACAACCCTTAGATGCAATCCTTAGTACTTATAACACTTAAATAAAGTGTTAATCATGTCCTAGGATGTCTTAACTTGGTTAATTAGTTGTTAATGACTAATTGGATACATATATGTGTTATTATATGTTAAATAGGATCCTTGTGTGTGTTCAAGTCTTCACTTGACACTTAGCATCCTATACCATCCGTTCATCCAAACCACTCACTACAGGTGAGTTCACACCCCTTAATCAACCTTTTAAATGATTTTAAATGCTTTTATGGGGGGGGGATACAAGTTGATCTATTATAGTTATTATATCAATCACATGTGATTAATAACTACCAAACAAGTGGATTTCTTACTTTTCAAACTGTGTTATCAAACAAACTACTTCAAACTGTTTTACAAACTCTTTTACATGTCAAATACTTTTACAAACTCTTTTACATGTCAAATACTTTTATTAAACTCTTTTAAACTTATATTCTGTTAATTGTGTATCTATATAGATATAGTTATATAAGTAGGATTTAAAGGACTTAGGACTGATAGCTCACCCTACCTCCTGTTCCTCGCTTGGTTGTGGACTTAGAGTATCGGTTGTTTATGCAAAGGTCGTTTGAATCCTAGTTATATATTATGTATATGTATATAGATATAAAAGTTCCTTCTTTCTATTCAATGCCTTTGGGTAGCAAAGGTATACAACATGTTCATACATGCAGACCATACTACTAGTAAACTACAATAGGCGTAGTTTAGGAAGTTACTAATACTATTACTAGAACAATGAAACATACATTACAATACAGCTAGTACATACTATACATTACAATACAGCTAGTACATAATATACATTACAAGACAGCTAGTACATTACAAGACAGCTAGTACATATAGTACATTACAATACAGCTAGTACATACAGTACATTACAATACAGCTAGTACATACTTTACATTTTACAAGAAAACATACATGCTAGACAGAGAGAGAACATACATACATACTAGACAGAGAAAGAACACACAATACAGCTAGTACATTCAATACATATACAAGAATATTACTACAGTTATGTGAGCCACGTAACGGGGCATGTCATCACCTGTCATGGCTCGTTTTGTATATAGAATCTCCTTAAATGGAGAGCGTTGAGTTTGTGTATAGATCTATACTGGATTGACTATCCTACACCTTGCTGCTCGCTACAGTGGGACTTGCAAGTCTACGGGTGCCAAACGTCATTCCTTCCGACGTCTTACATCGTCGTGTTTATAGTCGGTAGTATGGTACAGGCCGATCACATAAGTACTTTAAATATCAATTGGTTTAAGGTAGTTAGTACATCAGTAGTTACTTAATACAATACTACAGTACTATTTTATTTCCCATTGCATTCACTTTGTGATCTTCACACAATGAACCGTAATGCAAAAACTATATTTTTGGTTAATGATAGTCAGATTTGGGAAAATGCATACTCTTACTAGAGACATACACACAAACACTTGATGCCTTGGTAGAAGGCTACTTTTAGTAGTAAAACATAGGGTTTTCTAGGAAATTCAAACATTTTACAAACATACACAAACTTTTTCAAACTTACACATCACATTCTTACAAATACTTTCATACAAACACAGACACTAAAATACTTATGATCTCACCAGCTTTAAAGTTGATACTCTCTTTCAAAATAACTTGTATTCTGAGGTCACCAGTAGACAGGTACCAGTGCCAGGTTTTGAGAAGATGGAGCTCGTTCAAGACTCATCTTTTATTTTGATTCATATTTTTGGTGTCTATTAACTTGACAAAACACACTTGTATTAAATTATATTATTAATGCAATGGATGATGTTGTTGCTTGTTTACTACTATTCATTGTTGTGATACTGAACATGACGTCCTCCACCCCCGAACGATTCCGCCGTTCCGGTTTTGGGGTGTGACAATAAGTGACTTCATCTTCAAGATGTGAGCATTCATAGACTTTGCTTGCCAATAGGGCTTGAGTGACCTTGAACTATTCAAGAACTTGTGGGTTAGGGAGAAAGCTTGTTCCAAGAGATTTGGGAAGATCATAGTTGTCTGAACTAGACATCCAATGGGAGATATTCAAGTTAGTTGATTTAGGTCCTTAATATAACACCCAATATTAAATATTAAGGCTAGGACCCAACACAATATTTTATAACTTAGAAGAGGGATGCCGTAATCCAAGCTATAAAATATTTGAAGGTAGGCGAATGAAGATTCACCAATTTCAACCATGAAAAACGAAATAGGTATTAGGTTTTAATTGGTTTGAAACTCCTAGATCTTTTGAGATTCATTGAACTCTTCAATGGCATGTTTAAATCTCGATTGTGCCCTTCAAGTTTTGTGACTGTGATGCCGAGGATCACAAAACAAGGTGTGAATAATCATGCAAATTAACTTGGTACCCTTAATTTTATCACCTAATCGATGTGCCGGTTAACCACACGCGCTCCACCGATCTATGATAAACATTAAGTTACCCTTCGCCACTCTTACTAGTCCATGTTAGTGCGCCGGTTAACCACACACGCTCCACTAACGACTTGGTAAGGTACAAAGTGTAAATTTCATGGGTTAGCACCAAATTCACATTTTCCTAAAGTAACTAAGATTGGGAATTTATAAAACATTTAGTTACTTTATAATAATCATTATACTTTTAATGAGAATTAAATTCATTGTCCTACCCGTTCGGCTAATGACCCTCCATCAGTCAAGGAAGCGGTGGGTGAGAGTGGACACCCATTAAACATTTAGTTACCTTATACCCCCCTTATAGACCGGCTTCGTGAATGAGGCCTACTAACGGTAAGACGACTTTGTTCTTTTACATATATATACATATTAACCATTAATATTATAATAGTATAAGGGTTGAATTTTAAACTTTAAAATTCTAAGGGTCTAACTTGGAATTAAAGTATATATGGGGGGGGGGGTAACTTTACAAATTCCAAAACTTGAGGGCAAGTTTTGAACAATTCAAAAACTTTTCAATTCCATAAGATATGAGTTTAATGAAGGACTTAAAAAACTTTTAATGAAGAGACTCTTGAACATCCATAACTTGAGGACAAGTTATGCAGTTCATAAAACAATTTATGACAAAAGAACTCTTCCACTGTGTAACTTATGGTTTTTAATGAAAACTTAACACAAAACTTTTGGTTTTCCATAACTTGAGGACAAGTTATGGAGTCCATTAAAAACACATTAAGATCATCAATTCAACCAACAAACATGTCAAGAAAACTATGACCTAGATTAAACTCATATGAACAAGATAATTCAAATCAACCAACTTTCATGTAATTAGCCTAACCATTAAACTAATACAAAACATGAATTTTATGAAAATTATCTTGTGAATTGGATTAGAATGATCATTACCACATCAAAAACATGTTTATAAGTTCAAAAACAGCTTAGGGTAATGATTCTAGTCGAATTCCAGCCTTAAAAGTCAAAAATATGTTGTCTGGGGTTCCAACTCGTCGAGTGCATGAACCAACTCGACGAGTTGGATGATTTTGGGCACTTTTTAGGCATGGACTCATCGAGTCACTCCCTGGACTCGTCGAGTCAGCTGTACAGACAGCAAAAAACTTTGATTTTCAGCCTTAAAAAGCAAGTATAACATGAAAACAACCCATGACTCTGATACCACTGTTGGGTTTTAGTATAATACAACATCCTATGGTGCACATACAATCATAAATACCTTGGATCTATGTTTTCACTAATTATACATGAAAAGGTGTTTCTAAGGTATTAAGCCTATAACTAGCATACAAAGATGTAAACTACACAAGATACTAGTTAGTGTAACATACCTTTTCATATGGCTGGAAGTCTTGATGCATTTGGCCTTAAGAGCTTAGCCCCAATAGTGTAGAAGCCTCAAATGAAGTCACAACACATCAAGGACAAAGGTAGGACTTGAGAGAGAATCTCTGTGCACTCTAAAACTTTCATGAACTCCAAGAACATGTACACATACTAGGGTTGGCGGTTTTAGGTCATCATATATGTATTTATATGTGTTGAATTCTAAGAGTCATGGGTATAACCCAAACCCATACCCATGGGTTTTATGATCCATGGTTCATATGGACCAACTCTTTATGTATCCATACATAAACTTCGTCCAACATGGATCATAAGCCCAACACATATAAATATAACTAATTACCATAATTAGTCCCCATAGATTTAATTAGTATCTTTTGATCACTAAATTAATTCCAAATTAATTCTTGATCAACAATAATTAAAACATATGATTTCATATTAATATATTAGAACTTATAATATAATAATAAATCATATATAACCTCTTCTCTCAAAAGTCCATCTTAACAAATTGTCCTGATGATATGCAACCCAAATGGACCATGCTACTCTCGGGTCGAATACATAACGATAATAGTTATGGGCTTACACATCTAATCCAACAGAGATATGTAGGATCATTGTTGCGTAGGTGGCTGCAACGTTTAGGGAGGCTATCTTGTAGGTATTTGGGTCTATCAAGACTGTGATGATAAAGATGTTTGACGAGCGCTACGTTGCTATCACCGAGGTTGCTACTGTTGCAGCCACCGCGACTGTCGCCGCTGGAAAGTCCCACGGGGGTGATTTGATGCAGTACCGTGAGTTCAACAACATGAAACCCCTGAAGTTTGATGAAGTATTGGATCTAATTGTTGCGATGAGGTGGATCACAGATGTTGGGGGATGTTTCAATACATGCTCATGTCTAGATGATTTGAGTTTTTGCTTTGCGTTGAGCCTACTTCTCTTAGGAGTGAAGGACCGATGGAAGTTCGTGACTGCTGATTTATCACCTGCGGAAAAATCCATAGTTACTTGGGATCAGTTTGTTGAGATGTTTCGAGAGGAATATGTTCCTTTGGTGGAGAGGGAGCAATTGACTCAAGAGTACCTGTCGCTCCGTCAGACGACAGAGACGGTGGCTGAGATCACTCGGATGTTCCATGAGAGAGCTATGTTTTTGTCCAGAGTATGGATCTACTGAGCAGGTGTGGATGACTCGATACTTGAGTATATTCAAGAAGGATATCAAAGAGTTCCTGACGGACTCCCAGTACCGGACATTGGCTGAGTTTTAGACAAATGCCAAGAAGAGGGACATTGAGATGGAGCTGAAGGTGAGAGAGATCGAGGTGGATACGCAGAGAAGAGATAGGAGGCCAATATTGTCACAGTCGGCGGCTAAGCGGGTATGGCCCGTTGATTCTAAAGCAGGAGGTCAAAGGAGTCACACTTGCAATAAGTATGGCAAGGGTCACGACGGTCCCTGTCGATCAGGATCAGTATGCTACTTATGTGGCAAGGATGCGAAATTTGCGAAAGAATGCCCGAAGGGTTTGCGGGTTTGTTTCTGCAACCAATCAGGCCATGTTAAGGCTGAATGTCCGCTTCTTGCAGCGAAGCCAGTTCAAGCTCCTACTCCTGCGACCCTGCACATCACCGATGGTCGACATGGGAAGGTCGAGGCCCCGAGGGTCAGAGGTTGAGCTTTTTAGATGACTGCAGAGGAGGCCAGAGCAGCACCCGATGTCATCGCTGGTATGTATATGTTTTGTATTTCCGCTGAATTATTGATTGTATATGCTTATGTTGTAATTCTGTTAGGTACTTTCCTTGTGAATTTTGTATATGTTTTGGTGTTATTTGACTTGAGTATGAATCGGTCTTTTGTGTCTACATCTTTCTATAGAGATTTCAATATTGCTCGTGAGGTTCTGGATCGACCTTTGAAAGTATGTTGTTTTTTTAAGTAATACAATGTAATTTTTTTTAATTTTTAAGTAATGAAATGTTTTTTTATTAAAAATGAAGTTTTTATTATTAAAAATGAAGTTTTTTTTAAAAAAAATTATTAAAAAAGAAGTATGGCACCACTCTTTGGGTGTGACAAGAAACCATACTTTTGTGCTAAATATTGAAGTGACACATACGTGGCACTGCGGCAAAATGAGAGAGTATGTCATCCCTCCCTCCGGCCTAACGAAATTTATAAACACTTTAAAACTGAATTTGATCATCCGATAAATATAAGTGATTCTAATTTAATCATATATATCATCTTAAAGGTGAGAAGGTTAGGTGGGGCGTTGAAGTTGGAAGAGAATGAGCAATGACGAAGTTAAAAGAGCAATTGCAGTTCCATCAATTGGCTACTGACATCTGATGAGCCTCACGTGGAACCCACATTCATGATCATTGATAGCAATTCGTCCTAACATTTTATTTAGAGTAAATTACACGAATGGTCCCTATGGTTTAGGGTAATTTGTACGTTTGGTCCCTAACTTATTTTTTTAACTCGGAAGATCCCTACTATTTGTTTTTGTTACGCGCTTGGTCCCTACTGTTTGTTTTGTTACGCGCTTGGTCCATGTCTTACCTAAAAAAAACTATTATTTAAATAGAGAAAAAATTATAGGATATGTAAGGTAAGGTGAGGGGGTGGGGTTGGGGATCAAACGTGTAAGGTAAGGTGAGAAAAAATAGTATTTTTAGGATATGTAAGGTAAGGTGAGAAAAAATAGTATTTTTAGGTAAGACAAGGACCAAACGCGTAACAAAAACAAACAGTAGAAACCTTCCGAGTTAAAAAAATAAGTTAGGGATCAAACGTGTAAATTACCCTAAACCATAGGGACCATTCGTGTAATTTACTCTTTTATTTATTATATCGTTATCATGTTTTACAGTTATCTCTTTATTCAACAAAAATGACTATTGTTTTATAGGTAACGCAATAACTTACCAAATAATTATTATATTTAAAATGGGGATGAGTATTTTCCACCGAGAAACTGAACCGAATCGGAATCTGCCGCAGTGCCACGTATGCGTCACTTAGTATGAAATCTGTGGAAGAATCAGAATGAAAGAGTGTTCAATGGTACTTTTATCAGCCCGACGATTGGTGCAGAAAATGTGAAATCTATGATGTATTTTTAGATAAAATGTAGAGGAAATGGTGATATTTGTAAGTGGGTGGATTGGAAGCACTCTCCTTTCCACGCCCTATAGCATTTTTTCCCAATTTCTCTTTTGCTATTGTTTTGTAGCCCTTGTTCCCTCGTTAGTTACTTGCTAGTCGTGGGTTCGTTTCCTTTTTAATATATTTGCCGTTTCAAAAAAAAAAAAAAAAAAAACTCAACGGAACCGGTTGGAACCAAATATGTATATTCGGTCTGATTATTAGTTTTCTAATTCATCCATTGTTATCACTGATACCGGTTTCGGGTGTCGGGTAATCCTATTATTGGAATTGGAACCGGTAGTCAAAGAGGTTTTTTTTTTCATTGTAAATTGTTATAACTGTTTTTTTTAGACCTGACAAACGTGTCGTGTCGTGTTGGGTTCGTGTCGTGTCAAAACATTAAACGGGTTGAAAGGGTTTGACCCTAACCCGACCCGTTTAATTATCATGTCGTGTCGTGTCAACCCGTTTATTTTCGTGTCGGGTTTCGGGTTAAGGTTTAGATCTTGTAAATATGTTGTGTCATGTCTGGTTGAAATATTTTAAAGGTTTGAAAGTAGGAGTTGTGAAGGCAAAAAGGAAAAAGTGAAATACTGGAGTTATGAGATGAAATGACAAAATTTATAGTAAGTTTAGAAGGAAAAATGAAGTGAGTTAAAGTTGGAGAGCAAAGGGATAGGTGGTAAGGATGACTAAAATTAAGTAACTTTGAAATTTTGAATATTACTTCTAATTATTGAGTTTGACCCACTATAAGTCTATAACATATAATATATTTATAAAAATATGAAATTTATAATAAATAATATATAATTAAACGGGTCATATTCGAGTCATCTTCGAGTTGAAAATCTTGACCCTAACCCTACCCGTTTAATTATCGTGTCGTGTCGTGTCAACCCGTTTACATAAACGTGTCGAAATCTCTGACCCTATCCCGCTAATTTCGTGTCGGGTTCGTGTCGGGCTTTCGTGTCGTGTCATGTTTTGCCAGATCTAGTTTTTTTATAAGTCAAGTTGACTTTTTTTTTATTTTTTATTTATTTTTTTTATTTTTTTTATTTTTTTTTTATTTTTTTTTTTCAGAATGTTGTTGTTTTGGCTTAATATTAAACTTTGAAAACATCTTATTTTATTAAATATCGACCGAATTACAAGAGCCTAAATAATGAGTATTAAAGTTGATTTGTTGTTTTTGCATTGCGTAAATTTTTTGCTCTACTTTAAATCACCATAACTATTTTATTATAATTCATATTGACTTGATTTTTTTTTTCAATAATGTCATTCAACGTTTTATCATAATTTTAGAGTTGCAAACACATTATTTGGTTATATATTGGTCCTTAAACAAAGGGTATCTAAGCTAATTTTTTTTATATATTTTTTTGTAGAAACTAAATTTTTTATTGTGATAGATTCTTCCTTTGCATTTTACGTGAAAGCCCCCTTTACGCATTTTTTGTATTAAAAGTCTCAGTTTTTCGGTTATTTCCTGTTCCAACCCAGTTTTTATCATTTTTCGGTTCCATAACAACGATCAATGTATTTTTGGTCATAATTACTGGTTTCAAAACAGATATAACTGGATCCAAACCTGAAACCAAACCGGCTTCCTTATACTTGTTTGGCTTTAGTTCTTAGTCATTTTCGATTTTCGATTTGCAATCATTCCAATTTCAAAGCAGAACTGAATAATTTAAAAGTATCATAATATATTTCAAATACATAGCAATTAGCAACCATATAAACCGACATGCATTTCAAATTTAAGTAAGTATTATAAATTATCTAAAGTTATCTAAAAACACCATCAAAGATATCATAAGAACGCCAATAATAATGTTAATATTATACTTATAAAAATGTCGATTTTTGTATACTTACACCATTTTTGACTCTTCTACTCGTCAAATTTTTGACCGATTAACAAGTGGTGAAGTTTTAGGCTGGTAGGTATGGGTCCATATCATAACATTGTTTTCTTTGTCATCTCACATACCACATCATCCTCTACACCAAACTTAGGATCGTTTTATGTTTTATGTTTTTAATTTATTGTATCTTTGTCCCTAACATTACCTTTCGTTTGTCATCTTTAGTCCATTGTTTCATTGGAGTTCTGAAACTCCTAACATACATTTCTTCTTCGGTGATTTGACTCATAGTCATGCTATGAGTTTAATCATAAGGCCCTTTCAATCAAAGGCCCTTTAATGATGAACTCCAACATGTTGTCCATTGTTTCAAACATAATAATAGTCTTGCTAAGCCAAATTGTGAATTTTCATCAAACGGTATGACACTTGTTTGTAGAGTTTGATTGGAAGGAATTTGAGGAAGACATAATGACTATAAGAACGACTCAGATACCCCTTGTTGGTCTAATAATATGCAAATATTTATCGACAAATATTTATTGACAAAAACATTTTCTAGATGCAAATATTTATCTAAGGCACCTTATATTAATTGACGAACTCTTGGATCTTAATGCTAATAACTTTCACATAAGAAGCTATCAGCGAATGAGACAGACGTACAACATTACATAATTACTAGCATAATATACATACTAGCCTAACCATCACAACAATCCCAAATGAAGATAAAGTCTTCTATAGTCCGTAAAATTTATCCTTATCTTCAACTTGAACGTCAAACAATCTCAGTCTTCCGAAGATTGTTACATTTAGATAAGTCTTTACGCCAAGTTGTTTGTCTTCCAAAGATACGCCAACACTGACTTGGTCAGATGTACACAAACTCCATGCTAACTCAATCAACTCAACTATTCATAAAAGGAAACTCGACTGATAAAAGTGACACTCATCAAATCACCGCGTTTGACCCTAACATTACCGATCTATGAAATTTAATGTTAAATATTTTATCGTTCTGGATAAGCAAATGCAATTATAATAGAAAAGCAATGTTTGTGTTGTTTGACATCCACATAAAATTAAATTGCAAATTAGCATGTTGATTAATGTAACTTCTAACAAATCGATTACTCTAATTAATTTTGAGAGATTTATTAGGATAGTATCCCTATTTCACTATCACATGTGCTCATATAGAACATGACCTACATTCAGTGTCTTAGGTAAGTAACAATTTAAAATTACATTGTATGCAACTCTCATGTCAAATGTTACATCTTTATCCGTATACCAAATTTGGTATAGGTCAAATGTTACATCTTTATGGGATACCAAATTTGGTATCTTGAAATCTTTTATTCCAAATTGTGCATCTATCACATGTCTTTGGAGATCACCACGGTGGTTAAACCTTTTAGAATGTGTGGTTATTGGGCCAAGTCATGGAGTAGGAATCACAATTGGTCCATCTTGCCTATATCAAGATAATCCACACTCTTAGCTATGCATGACCTACAATAGTCGATAGTTGATCGAGAGATTTCAAATATTTATATTCATGTATTGTTTATTTCTTTATCATAATACCTATCTTCGTAATAAAGTTCGTGTTCAAAAGTTTAGTTCCTAATCATGAGTAATCAATAACACATTAGCCAATCATGATGGATTTATGCAGATTCATAGTGGTATGGTTACAACATTGTTTACATTTTTACAAAAATTAGACAAGAAAAAATCAACAAATGATACTAGTTGAGGCCTTAGGTGTTTTATGTATAAACCATTTTGGCTCCTCTATGTTAGTTAATTATTATTTTGACTGGTTCTGAGACCCGTATACTACACGGGTTAATTAAAACAAAATATTAAATACGAATTAGTAAACGGGAAGTTTATGTGAATTTGAAATTTGAAATAAGTGAAAATTATAAGGAAAATATTAAAAAATAAAAAATTAATATGCGAAGTTATAAAAATTAATTAGCACTTTCAAGACTACAATCAAAGTTACAAAGACAAAACAATATAAAGCAACTATGAGTTCGGCTTGGGACAAAGCACCTTGGTTCAAAGGCTTTTTATGTTTCAAAAATGTTGCTTTTGTTGTTTGATCACTACTACACAAGTTACCAAAATCACAACATTAAAGCATTTTTTAATGCGGTTTTCCAAAACCGCACCAAAAAATAATGTGGAAACCGCACCACAAGACAATTAAAACCCCCTCAAAAAATAATTTGCACTAAAAATCATGGAACCGCACCAAAAAACAATTAGCACTAAAAAACATTCAACCGCACCAGTAATCTTTCCTCTAAAAATATCATTCGAATTTTTCATTCTTCATGAGATCCTTTCAAATTTCGTTCAAAATTTTCATGTTCAAGCAAGCTACAAGTTGGTTGATCCTTCGAATTTTTCATTTCCCTCCTATATTTTCGTTTTCCTCATATATTTTCATTTCCCTCTAAAAGTATGTGTGTCCTGCGTGTGCTTTTCCTCCTTTTACAGACAACACAAGAAGCATATCTCTTTTCTTCTTTCTTATTTTCTTTTTCTGATTAACATTGGTTTGTTTAAGGTGAAATAAGTTGTTGATCAGAACTATGTAGTAGATGGCGGTGCTTGGATGGTGCTCAGTAAATGCACAACATTTGTGGCCAGTGTTCATGGTGGTTAGTGGTGGAGATGGCAAGTATGCAGATAAACTAATTTTTGTTCTTCTTCCTTTTTTTCTTTTACTGATTTACGTTTGATTTGTTTAAGGTGGAATACAGGTGATGAATCGGAAATATGTAGGAGATGATGGTACTTTATTGACGGTGTTCTCGGTGGTTCTTGGTGGAGATGGCAAGGGGTATAAGGGTGGTCTGAGGTGGCGAGATGTTTAACTAGAAGAGAAGCAGACTCATGAAGATTTAGGAGTTGTTTTCAAGAAGTGAAGACCGTAAGAGCCGTAAAAATCGATGGTGAGTGGGGATGTTGGGTGTTCTTCGTGGCTGTAATGGTGGTTTCTGGCAAAGGTATGGCAGATGACGATAATGTCATCTGGTGGTGGTTTATGCTCGGTTGTGAAGGAGGTCAATGTAGAGATGCTCAACGGTGGTTAATGGCGATAAAAATGGTATGACTTGGTGAATCTTATGTTCTCGGCAACAAACATGGGTAGAGACGATGGTGGTTTAAGGGTGGTTTCCGATGGGATGATTTTTTTTGTGGTGTTTGCATTTTTTGGGGCGGTTTTCATCATTTTATGGTGCGGGTTGTATTTTTCCTCTACTATTTTTTGGTGCGGTTTTGACTTTTTTTTTTGAGACAGTTTTATAACCGCAACATTAAATGAGGGTATTTTTTGATGCGATATTTGTTAGTGCGGTTCAATAACCGCATCAACAAATCATTTATGTACCAGTGGATCTAATTTAACTATCCTAAGCTTATACGTGTTCCATTTCAAGCACAAATATCCAGCAATTATAATTAAGGTTAAAGGATCTTTTAAACGAGTTGTAAACACAATTCTATCCGATTCCATTCCCTCCTTAATAACATGGTAACTTTGATTTTGGACTAAATTAAAGTAGCATTTTGAATCATGATGGGAGTCAAACAATAAACTCAAACACAATTAAAAATTGAACCTTAATCTAATTGCTAAAAACAAAGTAGGCATCACATACTTATTCTCAATAGAACACACCAGTTAGATTATATAATAAAATAAATACCCAGATGTACAAAAATAATAATAATAATAATAATAATAATAATAATAATAATAATAATAATAATAATAATAATAATAATAAAACACTATCATAAAGGAATCAGGAATGGAAGTTCTGGTATTGTAAATTCTAAGAGTGACTTAAAATAAAACCAGGGAATATAACCAAACATGTAAACCCAATTAATTATCTTGTAAAAAAAATCATATCAATAGAAGAGAATCAAAAAATTAGGAACAAAAATACAACATTACATTGCAAGTCGACAAAAATATAACATCCCACATTGAAAGTAAGAACTGTGAGCTTCTTAATTATAAGTCATATGGTGTAGGTTTCTTATAACTTTTGGCTAGGGTGTAAGGTACAGAGTGTTAAAGAATTTTAGTGGGGAAGATTATAACATCAGTGGTTAAAAATTGTGGGTTATTACTAACTTTCCTGGATTTAAGCTAGAGAAAACCATGTTAAAATTTATTAATACCCACACACTTACATGGTAATTAGAGTTCACTCAGATTCGTAAAAGCTCCAAAAAAACTGGGACAAAGAAGAAACCCAACCCATACGCGACAGACAAGTTTAAAATTTAAATCCGTTGCACTTTTTATAGGCGAGGGAATCCGTTGTTGATAAAAGAATGGGCCGTGTTCCATAGCATTAATATAGATTATAGACTATGAATTTTGTTTGGGCTATCTCATGTAACCAGCCCATGTACTATTTTGATATGATTAAGTTTTTGGCAAATTTTGATGTTTTATCAGACGTGTACAAAATTAAATCCGACTAAACTGAATTGGCATTGAAGCCAGTTTGATAAAAACGACTGAACAGAACCGATGGTTTTTAGAATGATGGAAAAGAAATTGGAATTGGTCATATCGGTTCCTAAATAATTGGAACCGGGCCAAAAACCTTTGGTATTTGTTTCGGTTTCAGGTTTGGTTTCGATTCCGATTCTAGATACCTGATTTTTTCATCATTTATCATCGTAAAAAATGACAATGAATAGCAAATATATAATATAAAAGAACATATATTGAGTAACAAATAAACAAACAAAAACAAAAATAAAAAGTTGCCGGTGGTTGTAAAGCTCAAAATGGACCCAAAAACCAACTTCATTGTTAAGCTTGACAATGATTGTAAAAAAAAACATAAGGTTTTCAATGGCTATAGTTTTTAGAGTGTTAAATTTAAGTCGTGTTAATAATGCCACAAAAAGTCATTATATATAAAATATTGTTTTGTTTTAGTCCTTCCTTTAATTGTTTGTTGCTCATTTGTCATTATATTTTGAAAACGTTTCATTTCAGATCTTTGACCGACCACCAACAGATCATGATGATGTGTCGGTTTTACATTTTTCTCGGTTTGTATTTTGCCCCAATATTTACATATGAGTTTACATTTAGCCCTAACATTTACGCATGAGTTTGCATTTAGACCCAACATTTTTTTGTTCCCCATTTGCCATTACTTTTTAGAAAACATTTCATTTTAGTTTTTGACTAATCATGAATAGGTATTTTAAAACGTAATATCAGTGTTTTTTTGTATTATCAGTGTTTGTTGTATTTAATGTATATTTGTATTTTAAAATGAATGAGAAAGACCTAGTGTAAGGTGTTGTTTGTTTTTTTTTAAAACCTCTTCAAACCGCTTTCTGCTGCGCGGCGCAGCACAGCACACATGCAACACTTTTCCTCTCGCAGCAGTTTATTTTTTGGAAGACTTTAGACTGCAAAACTTTTGCGCGTGTGCTGCGTGGCGCAGCACTTGACTTGTCTCTTCAAACCTTTTCAGCTTTCATTTTTTTGAAGTGTTTTTTTAGAATTTTTGTATAACTTATTTTTTTAAAACTTTTATTTACGGATTTGATACAATTTCTTTTTTAAATTTTTTACCGTTTTTGTTAATAATATTTTCAGTTTCAGCTTCATCTTTTTTAACGTGTGTAATTTTTTACGAATTTTTTAGACATCGTTTGCAATACTTTCTTAAATTTTTTTATTATTTTCTTTTTTATGTTTTTTAAAATTAGTTTTTTTTTTCTAGAATAAAGCTGTTAGCTTCTTTTATATTTTTGTAAGTTTTTTTTAAAAAGTTTTATATTTTTGTTTTTTACATGTTCTTTTTAGTATTCTTTCAATGTTTTAAGACTAGAATTATTAAAATTTTTGTGTTGAGAACTATTTTCAGTTTATAAAATTAGTTTATTTAAATTTCAGTTTATTGTAGCAGTTTGCAGATGTTAAAAAACAAACATGCTTCTTATTATGGGCTGTAGCCGTTTGTTCCACCTCTTCTGCTACAGATGATTGCAGATGTGGTCTACAGACTTCATGAATTTTCGCTTCGAAAAAACCAACATCACCTAAGTCTCAAGTCCGAGACATCTAATATACGATGTGACATGCTAACTTTTAAGTCAATCAAATGGTTATTTCTAACAAACGATGTGACATGCCCTGCCTCTCAAGGAGAAATATTTGTTAATTCATTTGTAACTCAACTAAAAAACAATTTTATTATTTCTAATGACATATTTGTTTAGAAACCAAATATTTCTAAAGAGTCGAAATTGCGACTTCTCCTTAAGAGGCAGAGCGTGTTAGCCAGTAAGTCAACGACTCCCTTTTTTGTATTATCAATGTTAGTTGTACTTAATGTACATACGCATTTTAAAATGAATGAAAAAAAACATATTGTAAGTCTTGAGTCTGTGACATCTAATAAACAATATAGCTTTCGAATATTTGATTCAATCAAAATTTTTAATTCATTCGTAACACATCTAAAAAACAATTGGTTACTTCTAATGATATTTGTTGAGAAACCAAATATTTAAATACCTATTCGTGATTAACCGAGGGCAAAATGAAAATTTTCTAAAAAGTAATAGCAAATGGGGAACAAAAAAATGTTGGGGTTACATGTTAACTCATGCGTAAATATTGGGGCTAAATGCAAATTCATGCGTAAATGTTGGGACAAATTGCAAAACCGACACGTCATCATCACCTGTTCGTGACCGATCAAAGACCTGAAAATGAAACGTTTTCTAAAATATAATGGCAAATGAAGAACAAAAAGTAAAATTGAAACTAAAACAGAACAAGGTTGTATATATAGTGGTTTTTGTGGCATAAGTCCTTAATCATACACCCATAATCGTGTCCGAGAGCTGGTTTGCCAGGTCACATTAGTAGCGAACATGGTCTTTATTTCGGGAGTGTTAGTGATTAAATAGACCCTCCTAGTTTAGCAAGGGCTATTGATAGTAATTAAATCAAAGCAAATTGAATAATAATTATTGTGATGAAAGAATGTTTGGATTAATCTATGTACGTATATGTTAATAATTATCGATGTATAATGTATGGATTGATGGGTTGCATTACTTGACAAGATATATGTGTATGTTTTGTTTCCATGCTTATGTGCTTGAGATTTAGTCACTGTGTTGATGCCGACACTTGTTTTTTGCTTGTTGTTGTGGCTTTGCATTGGTACAGGTAGCTTGATTATTGATGTCCCAGTGAGCTTGGGATATTATGGGTAGTTATAGTCCTTTGAATAATAGTGATGATACAAGTTTGAGACTTCTTATGATGTTTCAATTATACTTGGTTTTTGGTGTTTGTTTTGGTTGAGTTTTACTACTATGGATTTTGATGGGTTGTTTCTGAATGGTTTTCAAATAAACTATTGATGATGTTTTTATAAGTCTTCCGCTAACGTTTTCCTGATAATAAATTATTAAAATAAAAGAAAATTTTTGGGTGAAAAATCACGGTGTTACAAGTTAGTATAGAGTCATGTTGTGAGTGAACTGAATACATAGGCTGGTGTTCAGACTCACAGTGTAGATTGACTCAATTAGGTGTTTTAGGTTCTTAAAGGGGAGGGTGTGCGATGAATGCTTAGGATGGCGATTGAAATTCTATGAACTCTTTTTTTCCTGAAAACATTTGCAAAAACCTAAAACTTCTTAATTATTTTGGAACATCTCGCTTTGATGAGGATGGTATTGTTGGGGGTACTGGCGGAGACCAGGTCAACCATACCCCAGAGACACCTTCATTCGTCTTTCATACCCCACCTGTTGGTCGTCGTCCACCTACTCAACCAACACGTAGTGAGCGTAGAACTGCAAGTGTTGCTATCATTGTTTATCTCCAAGTGCAGCTCGAGGCACGATATTCTAAGTTACAGAGACGCAATCGAGCCATGGAGCAGATGCATCAGGCTATGCGAGCGGCTATACGAGCTCTGGTCTCTTACCCCCAGAGGATGAAAAGAGGAGAATGAGGAGCCACGTGAGGTGTTGGTTGAGAGCTGCTCAGTTACTCGGGAGCAGAGCAGGGAGCCCATTAGGGATCATGACGAGGGACGGGGTAGGTCATTTTGAACATTCACGGACCACAAACCCCCTGTCTTTCGAGGAGGAGAGGACCAAGCTTTGTGCATGCAATGGTTGTGGAAAATGAGGCATGTTTTTCGTTCATGTGACTTCACTGAGTCATAGAAGGTCAGTTACGCAACACTAAAGTTGGATGGTGAGGCCCTTTAGTGGTGGGAGGATTTGTATTATGTTGTTCCTGAGGCTACACTTCGTTCCATGACTTGTGATGCATTCAGTTAAAGGCTCCAGAGCGTTTTTATCCACCGGGTCAGACGAGGAGGATCGAGCGGGAATTCCTTGCAATGGAAAAGGAATCATGTCTATTGAGAAATACAATTCACTGTTCTCCTAGAAGCTACGGTTCGGGAAGAATTATTGTCCCACCAATGCAAAATAGGTGGAACACTATGCTGAGGGGTTACCGATAGATTATCGGGATGTTGTGAGGCAACGCAAAACGTTAGCAGCTGCCATGGATAAGGGTATTTAGGTTGAAGTGGATCTAGCTATACCGGGACGTACCATCGTCAAGAGTGGAGAGAAGAGGAAGTGATAGGGTCAATCTGATTCCTCCAAGAAGAATAAGATATTTTCCAGGAAGAAAGGAGACAAGCCGAACTATTGTGGGAAGTGCCTATCTTCTCACAAGGGTCCTTGCAGCAGCAGCACTATCAGATGTCGACGTTGTGGAAAACTGGGCCACAAGATATCCGAGTGTACGAGTATTGAGCCTCTCTGCTATAAGTGAAAGCAGCTGGGACACATGAGCAAGCAGTGCCCTAATCCAAAGGGTACTGTTGGCAGTTAATATCAGAAGAAGGAGAAAGCCAAAGCTCCAGCATGTGCTTTTCAGATGAGGTGATTCTTGGAACCTTTCTGGTTAATGATATGTCTGCTTTGGTTTTATTTGATGTCGGTGCCAGTAGATCATTTGTATCCCCTACATTTTGTGCTCAGTTTGTGAAACCTTGTAGTCCTTTTAGTCCTATGTTAGACATTGAGGTAGCAGTATGGAGTTCTGTTTTGGTGAAGGAAAAATTTGATGGGTGTTCGATCATTATCTTTGGTCACACCTTTTCTCTTACTCCGATTCTGATAGGAATCAAATCCTTTGATGTTGTCTTAGGTATAGATTGATTGTCTTCCAATCAAGCTGAGATACTTTATTACAAGAAGTATGTTCATATCAAGCTTGTCGGGGGAGGGAGTATTATGGCTCGGGGGCAGCATTCTGGGGGAACTATACCAATTATTTCTGTAATGAAGACACATAAGTGCCTGGCGAGAGGTTGTGAGGTCTTCTTGGCTCATGTGATCGAGAGTCCAAGGAAGACAGTGGATGTTGCTGACATGGAGGTGGTCAGGGAGTTTAGAAATGTTTTCCCTAATGAGTTTCCTAGTTTACTACCACCATGAGAGTTAGAGTTCTAGATTGATCTCGTTTCTAGCCCGACTCCAATAGCCAAGGCGCCATATTGGTTAGCTTCATTAGAGATGAAAGAGATGTAGACTCAACTTCAGGATTTATTAGAGCGGGGGTTCATCAGACCGAGTTCCTCGCCTTGGGGAGCACCAGTACTCTTTGTGAAGAAGAAGGATGGTTCAGTGCGTATGTGCATTGATTATAGGAAATTGCATAAAGTGACTATGAAGAATAAGTACCCACTCCCAAGGATTGATCTCTTTGATCAGTTCCAGAGGGCTAGTCACTTTTCGAAGATAAATTTGTGTTCATGGTATCATCAGGTACAGGGTTGTGAGTAGGATATTCCCAAAACTGATTTCAGGACCCGATATAGGCATTATGAGTTCATGGTAATGCCTTTTGGTTTGATGAATGCACCCGCAATATTTATGGACCTGGTGAATCGGGTATGTCGACCATTTTTGGATAGATAGGGAAGACATTTTGGTGTACTCTCGAAGTGTCGGGGATCATCGAGGGCATTTGCGAGAGGTTTTGGAGACACTTCGTAGGGAGAAACTTTATGCAAAGTTCTCCAAATGAGAATTTTGTTTGAGGGAGGTCCAATTTCTTGGAAACATTGTGGGTGCAGATGGGATCAAATTAGACCTAACCAAGATAGTAGCAGTCAAGGAGTGGCCAAGGCCGAAGACTCGTATAAAAATTCGTAGTTTCTTGGGTTTTGTGGGTTATTATTAGATATTTATCAAAGATTTCTCCAAGGTAGCGGGTTCACTAACTAAAATGACGAAGAAGTCGAAACCGTTTGTTTGGTTAGATAAGCATTATGACATGTTTCACATATTGAAGAAGCTTTTATGTGAAGCTCCTATTCTATATCTTCCCGAGGGGAATGAGGATTTTATGGTTTTTAGTGATGCTTAATATTTAGGATTGGGTTGTGTACTCATGCAATAGGGGAAGGTGATTGCTTATGCTTCCCTACACATGAATAATGTTGTGAAAAATTACTCAGTACATGGTTTAGAGTTGGTAGCCGTGGTATTTATGCTAAAGTTATGGCGACGGTATCTATATGGGATGAAATGCATGCTATATATTGATCATAAGATCTTGCAACCTATTTAGAACCAGAATGAGCTAAATATGAGACAGCGACGATGGGTGCATTTGCTAGTAGATTACGATTGTGATATTAGTTATCACCCAGGAAAGGAAAACATGGTAGCTGATGCTCTTATTCATGAGGAACCGAGGGTTTCATACCACCTGAAGTGTATGGAATTGGTTGTGACACCAGGTATATTTGAGCATTTACAGGTTGCTCAGTCTGAGGGTTTGAAAGAAAATAATGTGAAGGAGGAGGTAATGGTTAAACAGAAGGCACGCTTGGTTGAGGACGATCAATGGCTTATGACCTTTCAGGGTCGGTTATGGGTCCCACAGGTGGGTGGTATTTGTGACACCCTGTTATGTGATACAAACAGATCAAAGTACTCTATCCATCCAGGTATGATGAAAATGTATCGAAACCTGAAATCCAATTATTGGTGTCCGGTTATGAAGCGGGATATAATAAAATACATGGCAGAATGTGTGACTTGTGCACAAGTAAAAGCTGATCACTATCAGCCCTATGGTGAATTGGAGTAGCCGGAGATCCTGATTGGAAGTGGGATAAGAATATGATGGATTTTTTCTGAAAATTACCTAAGACTACACGGGGTAATGACATAATTTGGGTAATAGTGGATCGGTTGACGAAAACTGCCCACTTTCTGGCCACCAGGGAGAATGAGAAGTTAGAAACGTTTGGCCAAGATGTACGTGGAGGAGATCGTTGTACGTCATGGGATACCATTGTACATTATCTCAGATTGCGATAGTAAGTTTGCTTCGAGATTTTGGCAGAAGTTTCAAGAGGAACTAGGTACTAGAGTGCATTTAAGCACAACCTATCATCCCTAGATTGATGGGCAGAGCGAGAGAACCACACGGACTCTATAGGATATGCTACGAGTCTAAGTTATTGAGTATGGTGGGAGTAGGGATACTCACTTACCCTTGGTGGAGTTTGCCTACAACAACACCTACCATTCCAGTAGCGATATGGCACCTGATGAGATGCTCTATGGGAAAAAATTTTGTACTCCCACATTTTGGTTGGAGCTGGGCGAGAAACAATTTGCAAGTTTAGAATTTGTGCAAATTACTGAGGATAAGATGATAATAGCTCATGATCGTGCACGGGTAGATCAGGAAAGGAAAAAGAAGTTCTCAGATCATAAGCACAGACCGAAGACTTTTGATGTGGGCGAGAAAGTGATGTTGAAAATCTCACCTTGGAAAGGGATTATTCGCTTCGGTGAAGGGTTTTGAGCATTCTAACACTCCTAAGATGTACATGCAACCCTAGAAACCTTGGATCTATGTTTTACTAAGATACATGCAAATTTGATTTTCCAAGGTTCTTAACCTAACTAGCATGGCATGGGGAACTTTGAAACATAAAAGCTAGTAGGAGAACATACCTTTCTTGTTGCTTGGATTCCTTGAGAACCTTGTGAGCCTAGAACCTCAAGTGTGATGCCTCAAATGTTTCACACAACACCACAACTCTTGGAATAACTTTGAGAGAAGTCCACACACACTAAAAATCGGCTAGCCCTCTTGTTCTACACATAGTGCCGATTTTGGTAGCCCATGGGGTCCTTTTATAGTTATGTCACAAGTAGGGTTACAACATGTAAACCCTAATTGACATGGCTTTTCATATTCCATGATCTATGGGTTTATAACCTCGATGGACTATCCATGGAGCACTCTATGGGTTTTAGCCCAATTCAATAAACCATGGATCATTAGCCCACTATATAAGAATGGATGATTTTCACAATCAACCCCATATATTTAATTAGTCTCCTTTTGATCACTTAATTAATTCCAAATTAAATCTTGATCAATACTAATCAAATAATATTATTAATATATTAGAACGTATAATATATTAATAAACCTTAAGTGTCCTTTCTCTCATTTGGTCTATCCAAGTATTGCAATGCCATGCAACCCAAATGGACCATGCCAACCGGGTCAAGTATATACCACAAATAGTTATGGACTTAGACACCTTATCCAACAATCTCCCACTTGGATAAGTTTATTAACTATAACTACAAGTATGACTTCAGGAACCGATCGACAATCGTAGCTCTTTCAAGGTCTCGCGGAACTGAGATGATGATGATACGCCATTTAAGATAAGTGATCATATAATCCTCTGTTCTGGATATCAACCGGACAAAAACGTGGAACATTGTCTTACTTATTGTCCATCAGTTTGTTTCCTAATTTCCGATTTGTTTGACCTAGAACTTAATCGAACACATCAATTTAGTTCTGATCGGGCCCGGTACATAGGTCACAACAAAATCATCGAAGGGCCCAGATATCGCTTCTAATCCAAGAAGGAACCGATAAACTTCGACTCATATGCTTGTTCTACTACTTGTTGAATTATACACAAAGGCACGTTTTATAACATCGAGTTACCAATGCGTTTTCGTACAATCAATATATAACCAACTCATAGTCAACAACTCATATCTCTAGGTTTGAAGACTTATATGATATTACCGTCTCACGATCACTCGAGATAAATTCCATGAAGTGATACAAGTGAGCGTGGGTTGAATCCAATACTCAGAACTTATGAGCTCTCATGAGTGTTGTATCAACTCTTGCTATGTCCAACATCTTAGACATCTACAAGCCAACTCATGACAGTCTTGATTCATATCTACTTCCAACATACGACCGACTGTGGAGAATTTGAATAATATGATATACCATAACATAATTATTCTGGAAGTCAAAACATACAAAATGAAATGATAGTAAACGATTGACAGAAGATAATAACACTTTAATTATAAATAAACAACAACTTTTATTTATCATCAAATGTCAATTACACTTTTACAAATTTCAAAGCTATCTAATTACTAAAACTAATATCATCCTTCAGCCCTATGCGCCTCGCATGCTGGAGATGCTTAACCCTACCCAGTCCCTTCGTGAGGGGATCTGCTGGGTTCTCATCCGATGATACCCTCTTTGCCATGAGAATTCCTTCTTCTATTCGATGTCTGATGAAATGGTATTTTCTGTCGATGTGTCTGGATCTCCCGTGATCCCTTGGTTCCTTGGCTAAGGCAACTGCACTTTCACTATCACAGAAAATCTCCATAGGCTCCTTTATAGCTGGTACAACCCCAAGGTCTCCAATGAAGTTCTTTAGCCATATAGCCTCCTTTGCTGCCTCGCTTGCCGCTATATACTCTGATTCGCAAGTTAAATCAGCCACTGTCTCCTGCTTGGAACCTTTCCAAGTAATTGCTCCTCCGTTTAAGGTAAAGACCCAGCCTGACTGAGAGCAGAAATTATACCTATCAGTCTGAAAGCTAGCATCACTATACCCTACAGCGGAAGCATACGATACTCGACTTATATATGCTATCTCAGCCTCTGTACTCGGGCTCTGAGTTTTACTCAATCTGGCGTTACTCTGGATCAGTAACTCTCCTTTCTTGGAATTCTGCATGCTGAACCTATTCAACACCTTATCCAAGTAGGTACTCTGACTAAGGTCAATTAGTCTTTTACTCCTGTCTCTCAAAATCCTTATCCCTAGAATATTGGCAGCTTCTCCAAGGTCCTTCATAGTGAAACACTTCCCAAGCCAGGATTTCACTTCCTGCAGAGTTGGGATGCCATTTCCTATGAGTAGTATGCCATCCACATACAATACCAAAAAGCTAACTATACTCCCACTAGCCTTGACGTATACACAGGATTCATCTTCGCTCATCGAAAAGCCAAACTCTTTGACTTTCTCATCGAAACAAAGATTCCATCTGCGAGGTGCTTGTTTCAATCCATAGATGGATTTCTCAAGCTTACACACTCTATTAGGGTACTCTGTGCTGACAAAACCCTCTGGCTGACTCATGTAAACATCCTCAGCCAACTTTCCATTAAGGAAAGCGGTTTTGACATCCATTTGCCATATTTCATAGTCATGAAATGCAGCAATGGCTAGCATAACCCTAATAGACTTAATCTTTGCTATTGGTGAAAAGGTCTCATAAAACTCAACTCCCGGAGTTTGAGAAAAGCCCTTTGCAACCAGTCGCGCCTTATAAGTGTGTACATTACCATCCATGTCGGTCTTATTCTTGAAGATCCATTTGCACCCGACCGTCTTACGACCTGGTACATTGTCAACCAAGTTCCAAACTTGATTGTCATACATGGACTGTATCTCGCTGTCCATAGCCTATTTCCATTTAGCAGCCTCAGGGCCTGCCATGGCTTCCGTGTAGCTGTTAGGTTCATCCAGACTTACCAGTGTATTATCACTGGTAAGTGTATCACCTTCTGCAATAATATGGAAACCATAGTAATGCTCAGGTGCATTCCTAACTCTCGTGGAACGCCTCAGAGGTACAGAATCGTCAGTCGGATCAACAGGAGTTTCCTCCTCAGGTTGATTGCTAGGGTTTGAGGTTCCTTCACCACTTGACTCTTGAATTTCTTCAAGGTCAATTTGCCTCCCACTGTTTCCTTGGCTTATGAACTCTCTCTATCGAAAGACTCCTCTCCTTCCTACAAAGACCACATTATCACTGGGTCTGTAGAAGAGGTAACCAAAGGATTTTTGTGGGTAGCCGATGAAAATACACCTCTCACTTCGAGGTTCGAGCTTATCGTGAGTCTCGTGCCTCACGAAAGCCTCGCAACCCCAAATCTTGATGTGGTCTAGATTGGGAACTTTTCCAGTCCACATCTCATGAGGTGTTTTGGCAACCTTTTTGGTAGGGACTAGATTAAGGATATGGGCGGCAGTCTCTAAGACATACCCCCAGAATGATATTGGTAGCGAAGCTCGACTCATCATGGAACGAACCATATCCAATAAAGTTCGATTGCGCCTCTCAGCCACACCATTAAGCTGTGGTGTCTTGGGAGGTGTCAACTATGAGAAAATCCCACATTCCTTAAGATAGTCAAGGAAATCTGTACTAAGATACTCACCACCTCGATCGGATCGAAGCATCTTAATGTTCCTGCCCAACTGATTCTCCACTTCCTGTTTAAACTCCTTGAACTTTTCAAAGGTTTTTGACTTATGCTTGATTAAGTAGAAATATCCATATATACTAAAATCATCAGTAAAAGTCACATAAAAGCGGTTAGCATCCCTTGTGCCGGTTCTGAAGGGTCCACACATATCAGTATGTATGAGATCCAACAAAACCTCACCCCTAGCACATGAAACAGTGAAGGGTGACTTTGTCATTTTTCCAAGTAAACAAGATTCACAACTATCATCTGAATTTAGGTCAAATGACTCCAAGACTCCATCCTTTTGGAGTTGGCCTATGCGTTTCTTGCTTACATGTCCAAGACGACAATGCCATAATGATGCTTTATCTAAGCTAGTGGAAGAATCGATACACAACACATTATTTCCTAGGTTATCTACAACCGACACAGTTTCATACACACCATTACAAGGTAATACTTTAAAATAAAGAACATTATTAAAGAAAACATTAATACCACCGCATTCATTATCAAACGAAAAGGTAAACCCTCGTTTGTGCAAACCATGAAAGGAAATAATATTTCTCGCCATTTCAGACGAGTAACAACATTTATTCAAATCTAATGTAAACCCACTACTTAGCAACAAAGAGTAAACTCCAATCTTGGTGACAGGTGAAGCTTTCCTATTCCCCATGATTAAGTTTGTCTTCCCATGCTCGACATTCTCACTTCTTCTTAGTCCTTGCAAATCAGAACATATGTGAATACCACAACCTGTATCAAGGACCCAAGAATTAGAATATGGTGAGTTATTAGACAATATAGTGTAAATACCTGCATGGTTGGGTTTTACTTTCCCATCCTTAACATCTTGCAGGTACTTCGGACAGTTTCGCTTCCAGTGCGACTTTTCATGGCAATAGAAGCATTCAACCTCTTTAGGGTTAGCAGAAGGAGTGACAAAACCTTTCTTGGTTCCACTTGAATAGGAGCCATCAAGGGACTTTCCCTTGGTACTCTTCAAAGGGCTCTTCCTCTTCTTTCCTTTTCCTTGCCCAATTGCCAAGACAGGAGCCGCGGTAGGAGTAGGAGTGGTAACAACCGATTTACCCTTAAGACCACTTTCGGCGGTCTTCAAGAGTCCTTGAAGTTTGCTGAGTGTAACTTCCTCCTTGTTCATGTGGTATGTCATTCAGAATTGATCATAACACGAAGGTAAGGAGTGCAAAATGATGTCAATTGCCAACTCCTCGGGGAAGTTCACATTCAGTTTCAACAAACGGTCCACATACCTTTTCATTTTCTGCATGTGGCCCGTGATGGGTTCACCATCCTTCATCCGGGTTGTTATCATGGAGGAGATGATTTCATACCGCTCTTGACGAGCACTCTGATGGTAGCGGTCCATCAAGTCCTGGTGCATCTCAAAAGGGTAATATTCCTCATAGGACTATTGGAGCTCGGCTGTCATTGTGGCCAACATGATACATGCCACTTTGGTGGCATCTCTCTCATGAGCCCGATATTCAACAATCTCCTCAGGAGTAGCAGACAACTCATCAAGTTCCTTAAGCTCCTTGTCGAGGACATATTCCTTGTCCTCATACCGAGTGACCATCCTGATGTTCCTGATCCAATCCATAAAGTTGGATCCATCAAAGATGACTCTCCCACAAAGGTTCATGAGAGAGAAGGAGCCGGTAGGGTTTGAGCCAGAAGCAGCATTGTTGGAAGACATCTGAAAAGAAGAAAGACAAGTTTAGATTAGATATAAAGATAGTCCTTAATAAGACACCCAAATGTAATATTAAGGCTAAGACCCAACACAATATTTTATAACTTCGAAGAGGGATGCCGTAATCCAAGCTATAAAATATTTGAAGGTAGGTGAATGACGATTCACCAATTTCCACCATGAAAAATGAAATAAATTATTAGGTTTTATATGGTTTTGAAACTCCAAGATTCTTTGAGATTCATTGAACTTTTAAATGGCATGTTTTAATCTCGAGTGTGCCCTTCAAGTTTTGTGACTGGGATTCCGAGGATCACAAAACAAGGTGTGAAGTAACCATGCAAATTACTTGGTACTCTTAATGTTTATCACTCAACCGATGTGCCGGTTAACCACACGCGCTCCACCGATCTATGATGAACCTTAAGCCACCCTTTTCCTACCTTGTTAAGACCAGGTTAGTGTGCCGGTTAACCACACACGCTCCACTAACGACTTAAGCAAAGTGCAAAGTGAAATTTCATGGGTTAGCACCTTATTCACATTTTCCTAAAGTAACTAAGATTGGGAATTTATAAAAACATTTAGTTACTTTACATTCATCATATTTTTAATGAGGATTAAAGTCATTGTCCTACCCGTTCTGCTAACGACCCTCCACCAGTCAAGGAAGCGGTGGGTGAGAGTGGACACCCATTAAGCTGCCATTTTATAGGCAACAACCTTATACCCCCCTTATAGACTGGCTTCGTGAATGAGGCCTACTAACGGTAAAACGACATGTTCTTATACATACATATATATATATATATATATATATATATATATATATATATATATATATATATATATATATATATAATTAACTTATAATATTATAAAGTATAAGGGTTGAATTTTAACTTTTAAAATTCTAGGGGTTGGAACTAAAATTTTTAAAATGACTTTACATGTTCCAAAACTTGAGGGCAAGTTTTGTAACTTTCAAAACTTTTCATTCATAACTTATGAGTTAATGGTTTATCAAAATGAGAGACTTTTCATTTTATGTAACCTATGCGTTTCTTTAATGGACTTTAAAAGAGTGACTTTTGGTAATTCATAACTTGAGGACAAATTATGAATTCCATTAAAACACATCATGATCAAGAATTAAAATAACAAACTATTTGCAAATAATTCCTATGATCTTCTAAACTCATAAGTGTATGAACATTCATATCAACAATTTCAAGAATCATAAATAAACCATACAAAACTTGAAATTTTGATAATAGCCATTGAAAATGGATTAGCATAACCATTACACCATCTAAAACAAGTTTTATAAGACCAAAACAGTTTAGGGTAATGTTTCTAGTCCATTTCTAGCAGTAAAACTCGAAAATCTACATTTAGGCCTTCCTACTCGTCGAGTGCAAGATCCTACTCGACGAGTAGGATGAATTTACACATAAACTCGTCGAGTTCCCCCATGAACTCGGCGAGTTCACTCAGCAGATTGCAGTTTTTTGAGTTTTTTCAACAAGTTTGCATGAAGTATCAAGAAAACAAGCCTAGTCTCTGATACCACTGAAGGGTTTTGAGCATTCTAACACTCCTAAGGTGTACATGCAACCCTAGAAACCTTGGATCTATGTTTTACTAAGATACATGCAAATTTGATTTTCCAAGGTTCTTAACCTAACTAGCATGGCATGGGGAACTTTGAAACATAAAAGCTAGTAGGAGAACATACCTTTCTTGTTGCTTGGATTCCTTGAGAACCTTGTGAGCCTAGCATCTCAAGTGTGATGCCTCAAATGTTTCACACAACACCACAACTCTTGGAATAACTTTGAGAGAAGTCCACACACACTCAAAATCGGCTAGCCCTCTTGTTCTACACATAGTGCCGATTTTGGTAGCCCATGGGGTCCTTTTATAGTTGTGTCACAAGTAACATGTAAACCCTAATTGACATGGCTTTTCATATTTCATGATCCATGGGTTTATAACCTCCATGGACTATCCATGGAGCACTCTATGGGTTTTAGCCCAATTCAATAAACCATGGATCATTAGCCCACTATATAAAAATGGACGATTTACACAATCAACCCCATATATTTAATTAGTCTCCTTTTGATCACTTAATTAATTCCAAATTAATTCTTGATCAATACTAATCAAATAATATTATTAATATATTAGAACTTATAATATATTAATAAACCTTAGGTGTGCTTTCTCTCATTTGGTCTATCCAAGTATTGCAATGCCATGCAACCCAAATGGACCATGCCAACCGGGTCAAGTATATACCAGAAATAGTTATAGACTTAGACATCGTATCCAACATTCGGGAAATGAGACAAGTTAAGGCCCAAATATATTGGTCCACTTGTTGTATTGGAGTGTATTGGTGACCAAGTGTATAGATTGGAGTTGCCACCAGAGCTGGAGGGGATTCATGATGTGTTCCATGTGTTCTACTTACAGAAGGTCCTAACTCCGGAGCCTAGTATATTACCATTGGACGAGCTAGAGTTTGATGAGTCTAAACGACTAGTGGAGGAACTTGAAGAAATTATGGAGCGAGAAACCAAGCAATTGCGGAAGCAGAGTGTAAAGCTTGTGAAGGTACTATGGAAGAATAAGCATGGAAGTGACAAGACTGTTGGATTAGGTGTCTAAGCCCATAACTATAATTGGTATGTACTTGACCCGAGAGTAGCATGGTTTATTTCGGGTTGCCTTCACCAGAGCAATTTGATAGGATGGATATTTGAGAAAGAGGTTATTTATTAATATACTATAAGTATAATATATTAATTGAGAAATCATATTATTTAATTGGTATTGATCAAGAATTAATTTGGAATTAATTTAGTGATCAAAAGAGACTAATTAAATTAACAGGGACTGATTATGTAAATCAATGACACATATAGTTTGGGCCAAGGATCCATGATTGATTAGTGATGGACTAAGTATATGTGAGAGTCCATGAAGTGTTAGTCTATAAGGCTTATCATGTGGATTATTGGATTTATGGCCCAAGTGAATGAATTAGGGTTTACAAGTTGTAACCCTTAGGAATTCCACACTATAAAAGTAACCCCTAGCATGCAAAAATTAAACTAACTCTTCCATGTCCTCCAATTGTTTGTGGTGTTTGTGACTTGTTTGAGGCATCGTACTTGGGACTTATTTTCGTTTTTCATGGTGGAAATTGGTAAATCGTCATTTACCTACCTTCAAATATTTTGCAATTGGATTACGACATCCCTCTTCCGAATTGTAGAATATTCTGTCGGGTTCTTGCCTTAATATTTCATTTAGGTGTTATATTAATGATTAAATAACCTGACTTCAATTTCTCCCTTGTAGATGTCTAGTTTTGACAACTATGGTCTTCCCGAATCTATTGGAAAAAGCTTTCCTTATGAAGATGATGTTCCACGTTTCGATCGTGAAAATGGAAATCATACTTCACTTCCTCCACCTCCTCCAATAGTTCTCCCTGAACCATATGTTCGTCAACTTGAAAAGTTCAAGGCCACTCAAGCCCTATTGGCAAGAAAACATGAAGATGGAAAGTATGTATGTGCTCACATCTTGGACATGAAGCTGCATATTGACAGGCTGGGAATGTTGGGTATCGTGTTCCCAATGAAGATGGCTGTTTATTTGGTTCTTCATTCACTTCCTAAGTCATACAGTGAGTTTGTTAAAGACTACTATGTAATAGATCACGACGTGACCCTGTCACACCCCCAAACCGGAACGGCGGAAACGTTCAGGGGCGGAGGACGTCATGTACAGTATCACAACAATTGCATAATAGTACTCAAAGCAAAAACAACCATTACATTGCTAAAATATAGTGTTTACATCTGTTCAATACATAGTTTGTATGACATAAAAAATGTATAGCAAAAGTGTAAAAGACGCGACTCTTTAAGCTCCGTCTTCTCAAAACCTGTGGGTGTACATGTCTACCGGTTCCCTGAGAATACAAGTGGTTTTGAAAGTGTATCAAAATTTAAGTTGGTGATTTCATAAGTATGTTTTTGAGATGGAAAGCCTGTCTTGGTTCTTTGAAAATGTTATAGTGTACTTCCAGAAAATCCAATATTTTCTTTAGTAAATGAAATGTAGTCTTAGGCCTTAAGTCCAAAAGGTACGTTTGTTACTATACTCTGAAATAGTAAACCGTAGTCTTATTAATAAATAAAACTATATCATGAATGTTCTTGAACTTGTATGCTGTACTAGTGTACTCTGTACTGGAAAAGTAGTGTACTGTACCCTGATGGGTACAACGAAGTAGTGCCTCACAACCCTGTATTAACTAGTTTAAGTGTAGTGTAGTAGTGTTCTCTTGTACTTGAAACTATATCCAAGAGACTCTGGTTATAATTTATAGGATTTAGACCTGTACCCTGATGGGTACAACGAAGTAGTGCCTCACAACCCTGTATTAACTAGTTTAAGTGTAGTGTAGTAGTGTTCTCTTGTACTTGAAACTGTATGTATTACCTTGTAGTAGTGTACTTTGTAATATAAAATAATTATACTTAAATAATTATTTTAGTAGTGTATCCTTGATTTAGCGAAATAGAGTAGTGTTCCATAAACTATACCTATTATAGTTTATATACTTGTTTCTGTATAATGTTCTTCGACTTGTAAAATAGTGTAGTGGTTCTCAAACTATACCAATTATAGTTTAAATGTATGTTCTTGTATCGTTTGTTGAACTTAGCAAAATAGTGTAGCGATTCAAAAACTATACCTGTTATAGTTTAAATGTATGTTCTGTAATGAACTGAAAACCTTTGCAATTTATCAGTGTGTATAAAGCAGTAACAAAAGATTTGAATAAAGTTCCCTTTTGCTCGGCATGTTACAAAAGGGTTAATATATATATATATATATATATATATATATATATATATATATATATATATATATATATATATATATTGATTAATGCAACGATAAATTGGTTTGAAACAATTGCAAATGGTTTGAAATCGTTTGAATGTTATCACAAGAGTCCTTGTGTTTAACTTGTATCCCCCCCCCCCTTAAAAACATTGAAAAATAGTGAAAACGTAGGGGTATGAACTCACCTCTAGTACGTGTTCGAGTTTGGATAGCGAAACTGTAGAGACGATCCTCGAGCTAGCGTACGTGGAAGTAACGGTATCCTAATAATATTTAAACATGTAATCGTATTTAAATTTGCGAAATAATTAATTAAAGTGTTAGACAACACTTAATTTATGTAAGGAATACTTACAAAAAATTACTGAGAATTATTTGGAGTGATGATAAGTGTTTGCGGTCTATCCCTCACCGATATCCCTTGATTTCGGTCTTAAAACCTCAACCGAGAACCAAGTTCTCGGTCTTAAGGGGGTTTTCTCGGTCTAGGTGGTTTTCGGTCAGCTTGAAGATTTGAAGATTGTTCTTGGTGTTCTTGGTGAATTTTATGAAGATTTGAAGGTTTTTGCTTGAAGATTTGAAGATTCTTGGAAGATACTTGAGAGCAAAATGAGGGTGTTTTCGGTTTGAAAAGTGAGAAATGACTTATATTTTCGGGTGAATATATATATATATATATATATATATATATATATATATATATATATATATATAGGGGACAGTTCAAATAAAAACAGTAAATAGTGTGAGAACGTAAAAACACTTTTTTATGTTATTATTCTGCAATGAATTTTGTATCGACAACTTTATGTCATTATTCAGCAAAGAATAAATGAATAGTCAAAGGTTAAAATTAAAATTAGAATTTACTACAAAAATGCACATATATAAGTTTATAATAGAATAATAACATTGTAATGAATATATAACTAATCGAAAGTTAATACTCCCTCCGTCCCAATATTATTGTCCACAGACAAAAAACATCCAGATTAAGAAAGCATTAATTACCACTAACTTTATATAATAAAATGACAGTTTTGTACTTACTTTGCATTTAATGTTCCATTAAATGCTTAGTTGGTTAAGTAATAATGAGGGGTATTTTGGTAAAAATGTTATTTATTTTTAGAAGTTGACTATTATTTTGGGACAACCCAAAAAGGAAAGATGGACTATAATTTTGGGACGGAGGGAGTATTTATATTAGAATTACTTCAACAATACACATATACAAAATTCATTACAGAATAATAACATAAACATAGTGTTTTTACGTTCTCACATTATTTACTGTTTTTATTTGAACTTACTACTATATATATATATATATATATATATATATATATATATATATATATATATATATATATATATATATATATATCGAGAGGGTTTTCAGTTGGTGGGGTTTGCGGTCCGAGGGTTTTCGGCCGAAAAGGGTTTTCGGTGCGAAGGTTCTCGGTTCCAAAGGGAATATTTTTGATTTTTAAGTGTATATTATTCCAAACATTAAATACTTATATAAAAACATCATTTATATAAATTTGAATCATATTTAACCCTTATGATCTTAACAAAATCAACAAAACTCGAACTTTATTTAAAGGGTTTGACTTTTATTGACTTGAAAAATAACGGGTTGTTACATTATCCCCCTGTTAGAGGGAATTTCGTCCCGAAATTCTTTCTATAGAGAGTACATCATGGACTAGGGAAAAGATGCAGGTATTTTTGTTTCATTTGATCTTCTTGCTCCCAAGTGAATTTAGGTTCCCGCTTGGCATTCCAACGAACCTTCACTATTGGTATGAGACTTTGTTTCGTTCGTTTGACTTCCCTATCCATGATTTCTACTGGTTCTTCCATAAAGTTAAGACTCTCTTTTATCTCGATTTCATTGAGTGGAATCACAAGAGTCTCGTCGGATAAGCACTTCTTTAGATTTGACACATGGAAGACAGAGTGTACGTTGTTCAGTTCTTGTGGTAGACGGAGTTTGTAAGCTACTGGGCCGATTCTTGCGAGAATCTCGAATGGCCCAATGTACCTTGGATGTAGTTTCCACGCTTTCCGAAGCGTATCATACCCTTCCAGGGTGAGACCTTCAATAGAACGTGGTCACCAACCTGGAATTCCAAAGGTTTTCGTCTCTTGTCTGCGTAGCTCTTTTGTCTATCTCTAGAGGCTTTCAGTTGTTCTCGAATTTGAACAATCTTTTCTGTGGTTTCTAGAATGATCTCCAGGCCATTGAGAGTGCTATCAGGGACTTGCCCTTTTGCTAGCTGCGTGTCACCCACTTCAGCTGTAACATCCTGTTATTTTCAATATTATAAAAGTCAACCTTAATCAACAAAAGTAAATATGTCGAATAAAAGTCAAACTTGGTGAATTATTATTTTAATAAAGTTAAAATAAATAAGTTTGATACATTTAAGCACTTGATAAAGTGTTGTATAAAATAGTAGCTAAAATCACCCAAAAACCGAGAAGCCTCGCTTTTCCTTCTTCTCTTCGGACCGCAAACAAAGGGAGCCGCAAACTGAAGAGCGCCGAAACAGTTCGCAACTTTGAACCCTTCGCAACCGTGAACCCATCGCAACCGTGAACCCTTCGCAGCCGCAAACCGAGGATCTTATCTCCTCGGGAAGTGTTTACAGCCGTAATCTCCTATGTATATATATATATATATATATATATATATATATATATATATATATATGTTTGGCTGATTTTTCCCTTCATTCTACACTTCCCACACGAAAACTCAAGAATTCTCTCTCAAGTATCATCAACCGAAAACCTCGTCTCTCCTCAAGAACATGAGAAACTTCTTCTTTTCTTGAATTTCATGAGAAACTCTCTTGAATTCAACGTAGAATCTTGCAAGGATCATACCTTGATCTTGTAATCAACTTACAAACACTTCCAATCTCCATAATTTGGGCCGAAAACCCTTGAATCTTCTTGGTTTCACCAAGAACACCAAGAACACATACTTGAAGGTGGCCGGAAACCCAAGAACATCAAGAACTTCTGGCTGTAAAATCCAATCAACCATCCATTTTGCTTCTAACACTCTTATTTGTAAGTTAAACCTAGAAATTGGTTCATTTCCTTATCATATTTGTGATTATATTCATTAAAAGTGTACATATATATTACATGAAATGATTATAGGATTCGTTTTGCTTCGGGATCTAACTTGTGGAAAAACATCCTAAAAACGAACCTTCAATCGAATCACTCACAAAAGGTGAGTTCATACCCCTATATTTTTATGATTTTTAACTGTTTTAAGGGGGGAATACAAGTGAAACACAATAAAAATTGAGTTAATATCTAAAATGTTTTGAATGTTTTTAGTGTTATAATTATCAAAATTACATATTTATATCTGTGTAAATTATATAATTTGGATTCAGAAGATTTAGAATATGTAATTTGACCCCATTTCCTGTTCCTTGTTTGGTTGTGGGCTTGGGGTAAAGTTATTTAATCGAAGATCTAATTAATCACATTATAAAAATATTACATTTATATAAATATAAAATGGTTTTCAAGCTGTTTAGTTCTACTTGAGTACAATCAGTGGATTTCATAGAACAAGAATATTACAGATTCTTAGAAAAGTTAACAAAGATTTTCATTACGGTAAAACAAACAGTTAAACTATAATAGGTATAGTTTAGAGAACTTATTCATTGGTTTCAAGGTTCATAGTACATAATAGAAAACAACCAGAGAACATTTTTCAGAAAACAAATAGAATACTTTACTGAAAACAAACATATAAACTATATTTTATATAGTTTACGAAACTTACTTACAGTGTATTTATTACAAAGTAACTTTTCAATATTCTATTCATAATCAACACTATAGCATTTGCGAGACAACCTTCATGTACTTTTTTAAGTACCCAACAAGTCCTGAAATTATAACCAGAGTCTCCTGGCGGGAGAGCGCGATACTTGTATATAGATCTATATGGGACTGACAATCCCACACCTGAACTGCTAGCTACAGTTAGGCAGGCATGCCTGGGGTGACAAATGTCCTACCAATTGCGACGCCTGAAGAATGTCGTGTTCAGGCGATCATAGGTTATCTAGTATGGTTATAATAACTCACAATTTGGTATTGAACAAAATGATTAGTGTATGAATAAGTAAACTTCACATAGTTTAATTTGATTATAAAACTATAACACAGTATTTTACAAGTACAGTTATACTAGCCAATTACAAATACATTAGTTGCATACTAATACAAGAATAGAATACTATTTCAATATAAAGAAAACATACTTTTCACGGTTTTATGAGAACTAAACCACATTTTACTACTTCAGAGTACAATGACTTTCACGTATTTTGCTTACAAAATACTATAGTAGAAAATATAGGATTTTCTGGGAAATACATATTTACAATATCAAGAAACAAGAAAACATATTTCAATTACAAACATACTTATGAACTCACCAACTTAATTATTGACATTTCTTTTCAAATATACTTGTATTCTCAGGGAAACGGTAAGACAAGTACAGACACAGCATTTGAGAAGACGGAGATATATAAACTCATGTCTTTTAAACTTATATTTTGGTGGTATATACTCTATCTTTTGATTACAGATGTAAAACTTATAACTTTGCAAATACAATGGTTCTTGTTGTACTTTGATTACTATTATGCATTTTTGTGATACTACACATGACGTCCTCCGACCCCGAACGTTTCCTCCGTACGGGTTTGGGGGTGTGACAGATTGGTATCAGAGCATTGTTTATAGTGAACTCAGTTTATCAATCCATAAAAGATATACAAAATATAAATACTATGGGGCTGAAGCGCTCTGACTAAAAGTATACTTTTAAAATCTAAGTATTTTATAAGAAGTATACTAACATGCATATATACAAGAAACAATGTCACAGTAAGAACGATACAAAATTATTTGGATGTTCGACATTACAGTTTAACCTGGACAATTATGTAATCATATCTGGGATCAATATAGCATGATCAATTATATTTATTTGACATATGACCAACATGTGTCTGGGAGTGATTGTGGTGTTGCAACAAGCCTAAAACTTACCTAAGTACCAGAAGAACTCTAGAATCAAACATAAAGATAAAATACTATAGGAATATTTTGTGACACTATAACACAGAAAAAACAAGATACAAAAAAGTCATCTTTACTAGAAACAAACATGTGAAAACAAAGGATCATTACTGGTAGAGCTATAAGTATTAAGTATATATTACAGTTATATATAATTAAGGTTTTATAGACTTAGACTGGGTGGTTTAGCTTTACTTCATTTTCCTTGTTTGGATGTGGATATAGAGTAGTATCATTTATTTGAAGGTCTATTCTACCCAAGTTATATATAATTAGTATACACTTTATGGTTATAGGAGGACCCATTATGAGTCTTACCATACATAATAAATTAACTATTAACTATAAGTTTCTTATATGGAAACTTGAAATTGTTTATTTGACTTATCAAATCAATTAGATGTCTCTTATATCCCTATTCTCGCATAGATAACATGGCTGGATTTCATCTACCGGGAGATCCATACTTTCCCAATCAAGGGAATGGAGGATGGCACAATGCTGAACCAGAGAATGATCATGTAGATCCAATAGAAGAGGATTTTCCTAAAGATTTTGACTCAGAATCAGGAGTTTATAACCCACCTCAAGTTGCCCAGAATCCCAATCCTCGACAAAATTTTCATGGTCCGACACCTCAGTGAGCAGTGAACTTAGATAGGTGGAGTCATGAGCAGGGTCAGGACCGTCCTTACAATGGAGACCGAAGCTTCTATAATCTTGACGAAGGAGGCTCAGCAGACAGAGCCGTTACAGTGTTAGTTCGTCGGATTGCACGTAATGATGAACAAGGAAGATCTGCCATTCATGAAGTCGTACAAAATAATGCTACCGCTAGAGTTAACACAACTTGCCTTCACCACCTAATTGAAAACCATGAGACAACCAGGAATATTACTGAAACCTTACGAAGGGAACTAGATGCAAGCCGAACTGAATTTAGAGAACTTCGAGAATGCCAAGTGACACTATAAAGGCGTATGTTTTCCACAGAAAGCCAGTTGGCTAAATTCCGGGCTGAACCTAGTAGGAATCCAAACAACACTCCTCGCGAGTAGAGCATACTCTACTCACTCTTTTGGGATGTAGTTTAAATCTATGTATATACACTAGTGATGTTTTCATGTACATAGTACGACCTCAAAATTTCATTTTTTTTCGATAGGTCAATATGCTGTCAAGTTTTCAGTTAAATTGGTATATTGTAGACCTACTACAAGGTCAAATTTTCCGAACTCTATGTATCTAATATACCAATACATGACAGGCATCTTATTTCCTTTGAAAAATCACTATCCAATGTCACATTATCACTTTACAAATTATTCCTTGTAATGGACTACTATGTAAACTTTTTCTGAATACATGTAGAACTAATGTAATTAGTTCAAACAAATCTGATTTATTATCACTATTGGTGTCTTACTACCTTTCCATTTTTATATCTTGAAGCAAAAGATGCCTTCCAGAAAGAATCCGAGACACGTCAATGTCAATGAAGCACCGACACAACGTCCACGACCACCTCCCCAATATGATGCTGCTGTCTTCCAAGCAACAGTAACTGCCGCCATGACGCAAATCAACGCCAGTGGTACTAGTGGAGCTGGTAGTGGTGGTCACAATTTCAATCATGGGGAAAGTATTGGGCACCCTCGCGAGTGTTAATACAAAGACTTTACAAATGCAAAGCCTAAAAATTTTAATGGCACAGGAGGTGTCATTACTCTGACACGCTGGTTCGAGAAAACAGAATCAGTGTTTGAAATCTGTGCTTGCCCTGAAGCAAGCAAAGTAAAGTTTGCAGCTTGTACCTTCCTAGACAGAGCCCCTTCCTGGTGGAATGGCTATTTCAAATCCTTATCCCTTCCAGTCACCAATGCTATGGGCTGGGATGATTTAAAAATCCTGATGCTAGCAGAATATTATCCCCGAGGCGAAATTCAAAAGCTAGAGGAAGAACTCTGGAGTCTGACGATGAAAGACTCCGATATTGCTGCATATACTGCCAAGTTCAGTGATCTGGCTATTCTGTGTCCACGGATGATTCCCACTGAAATTAAGAAAGTTGAGAGATATATCTGGGGACTTTCTCCTCAGATACAAGGGAATGTAATAGCCGCTAACCCTCTCACTTTTGACAGTGCCAAACGTTTGGCACAAACACTAGTAGACCACGGAGTTTGTCAGGGCTTTATGGTACCAATCCCGGAGAAGCCCAAGGAAGGGAACAGTAAGAAAAAATTCTGGAAAAAGCGAAAGGGGAAATCGTCTCAAGAGCCCTCGAAAAAGCAACAAACAGTGGCAACACACGCTGCTATTGTTGCTGCTGCTGTTCCAGCCCCTGTTCCTACCATTGTGTCTACTACTCCAGCAACCCCATGTAGATACGTTGGAACTTTGCCAAAGTGCAATAAATGCAACTTCCATCATATGGGAGCTTGCAAAGAAATGCACTGCAAGAAGTGTAACAGAAAAGGGCACACTGCCCGTTTCTGTAAAGCACCAGCACAACCCATTTCTCAAGTCCATGCCACGGGAGTGAGCCAAGCATGCTATGAATGTGGGGAAGTAGGGCATTTAAAGTGAAATTGTCCTAAGTTAAAGAATGCTGGTGGTACTGGAAGATTCTTGGCGATTGGCTATGAAGAAGCGGTAGCGGATCCTAATGTGGTGACCGATACGTTTCTTCTCAACAATTCTTACGCATGCATTCTTTTCGATACCGGTGCAGAGAAAAGTTTCGTAAGCCATAAATTCAAACATCTTCTAAAACAAAATCCCAAAGCAGTAAAAGATACATTCACCGTTGAGATAGCCAATGGAAAAACCGAGAATACAATTGACATATACATAGGTTGCACACTTACTCTAAATAACCATTCGTTCCAAATTGACCTTATCCCGGTCTCAATTAAAAGTTTTGACATCATAATCGGCATGGATTGGTTAAGTCTTAACCATGCTGATATCCCATGTTACAAGAAAGCTATTCGTCTTAATCTGCCAAGTAACGAATCTCTCGTTATCTATGGCGACAAATCTGGTGCAAATCTCCAAATCATTTCTTGCGTCAAGGCTCAGAAGTATTTTCGCAAAGATTATTGCGCCTTCTTAGCTCACATTGTTGATAAGACACAAGAAGTGAAAAGCATCAAGGATATCCCTGAATTCTGTGATTTCCCTGATGTGTTCCCTGAAGATATCTCAGGAGTTCCTCCTTAACGCCAAGTCGAATTCCGAATTGACTTAATTCCCGGAGCTACTCTTGTAGCTAAAGCCCCGTATCGTCTTGCACCTTAAGAAATGCAAGAACTATCCAGCCAGTTGAACGAACTTCTCAGTAAAGGCTTCATTAGACCAAGCTTCTCACCCTGGGGAGCACCGGTCTTGTTCGTGAAAAAGTAGGATGGATCGTTTCGCATGTGCATAGACTACCGAGAATTAAACAAACTTACTATTAAAAATCGATACCCTTTACCACGGATAGATGACCTCTTCGATCAACTTCAAGGAGCTAGTTTCTTCTCCAAGATTGACCTGAGATTAGGATACCATCAACTACGAGTCCAGTAGGCCGACATTCCAAAGACTGCTTTCAGAACTCGCTACGGTCACTACGAATTCGTAATGATGCCCTTTGGTCTAACAAATGCGCCCGCTGTATTGATGGACCTGATGAATCGAGTGTGTCGACCTTACTTAGACAAGTTCGTTATAGTCTTCATTGACGATATACTAGTCTATTCTCAGAGTAAGGAAGAACACAACCAACACTCACGACAAGTCTTAGAAACCTTAAGGGCATAGAAATTGTACATAAAATTATCAAAATGTGAATTCTGGATTCGAAAGGTGGAGTTCCTAGGTCATGTAGTCAGCAAGGATGGGATACATGTTGACCCGTCCAAGATCAAGGCTATCGAAGGTTGGGTGACCCGACAAACCCTAACAGAAATTCGTCAGTTTCTAGGTCTCGCTGGCTACTACATGAGATTCATTCAGAACTTTTCAAAGATCGCGAAGCCACTCACCACCTTGACCCAAAAAGGTGTGATATTCAAATGGGAGGAGAAACAAGAAACTTCTTTCTAGACACTAGAAGAAGCCCTTTGCAGCGCACCGATCTTGTCCTTCCCAGAAGGGACGGAAGATTTTGTAGTCTATTGCGATGCGTCCGAGCAAGGGCTAGGTTGCGTTCTTATGCAGCGAGGAAAGGTTATATCCTATGCAACGAGAAAACTTAAGAACCATGAAGTCAACTATACTACGCACGATCTCGAACTGGGAGCAATGGTTTTTTCCTTGAAGATCTGGAGGCATTACTTGTATGGTACAAAATGCACAGTCTTTACGGATCATAAAAGCCTTCAACACATCTTTGATCAGAAGGAACTCAACATGAGGCAACAACGATGGGTAGAGCTACTAAATGATTACGAATGTGAGATTCGTTATCACCCTGGCAATGCCAATGTGGTAGCAGATGCCCTTAGTCGGAAAGAGTACTCGGGCCGCCGAGTAAAGTCTCTGACCATGACTATCCATTCCCACCTATCTACACAGATCAAGGAGGCTTATCTTGAAGCCTTGAAACCTGAGAACATGACAAGTGAAGTCTTGAGGGGAATGAAAAAGAATTTGGAAATCAAGGGTGATAGAGTTCGTTATTTCATGAATCGAATCTGGACACCGAATGTTGGTGGCTAAAGAGATGTTGTCTTGAATGAAGCCCATAAAACTCGATACTCCGTCCACCCGGGTTTAGACAAGATGTATTTGGACCTAAAGAAACTCTATTGGTGGCCAAACATGAAAGCCGAGATAGCTACTTTTGTGGGCAAGTTTCTAACTTGCGCCAAAGTCAAAGTAGAATATCAAAAGCCCTCAGGTTTATTTCAACAGCCAGAAATACCTGAGTGGAAGTGGGAATGGATTACAATAGATTTCATAACCAAGTTACCCAGGACAACGGGTGGTCATGATACCATTTGGGTTATTGTCGATAGATTAACCAAATCCGCACACTTCCTGCCAATAAAATAAACAGATAAAATGGAGAAGTTAACAAGGACGTACATTAAAAAGATAGTATGATTGCATGGTGTGCCAATATCTATTATCTCTGACCGAGATAGTAGATTTACCTCGCAGTTTTGGCAATCATTGCAAAAGTCCTTGGGAACAAATCTTGACATAAGTACAACGTACCATCCTCAGACCGAAGGGAAAAAGCGAGAGAACAATTCAAACGCTGGAAGACATGTTAAGGGCCTGTGTGATAGATTTCGGTAAAGCTTGGGATACCCATTTACCACTTATTGAATTCTCCTACAACAACAACTATCACACTAGTATCAAAGTTGTACCCTTTGAAGCTCTCTATGGCCGTAAGTGCAGATCCCCTCTGTGTTGGGCTGAAGTGGGCGATACGCAACTAGCAAAGAACCAAATATCTGATAGTACTCTAACCGGTCCTGAGATCATTCGTGAAACCACAGAAAAGATTGTTCAAATCCGGGAACGGTTGAAAGCTTCTCGAGATAGACAGAAGAGTTATGCGGATAAACGACGAAAACCCTTGGAATTCCAGGTTGGTGACCACGTTCTGTTGAGGGTCTCACCCTGGAAAGGAATGATACGTTTTGGTAAACGTGGAAAAATGAATCCAAGGTACATTGGACCATTCCAGATCATTGCTAGAATTGGTCCTATTGCTTACAAACTCAATCTACCGCATGAACTTAGTAACATTCATCCCGTTTTTCATGTCTCAAATCTTAAGAAGTGTTTGTCCGATGAGACTCTTGTTATCCCACTCGATGAAATCGAGATAAATGAGAGCCTCAATTTCGTAGAAGAAACGGCAGAAATCATAGACAGGGAAGTGAAAAGAACTAAACAAAACCATATCGCGATAGTGAAGGTTCACTGGAATGCAAAACAAGGACCTGAATTCACTTGGGAATGGGAGGATCAAATGAAACAGAAATATCCACATCTCTTTCCCTAGTCTTAGTGTATCTGTATAGTCTTCAATTTTGGGATGAAATTCCCTTTACGGGGAGATAATGTAACATCCTATTATTTTCAATATTGTAAAAGTCAACCTTAGTCAACAAAAGTCAATATGTCGAATAAAAGTCAAACTTGGTGAATTATTATTTTAATAAAGTTAAAATAAATAAGTTTGATACATTTAAGCACTTGATAAAGTGTTGTATAAAATAGAAGCTAAAATCACCCAAAAACCGAGAAGCCTCGCTTTTCCTTCTTCTCTTCGGACCGCAAACGAAGGGAGACGCAAACCGAAGAGAGCCGCAAATCGTTCGCAACAGTGAACCCTTCGCAGCCGTGAACTCCCCTCGTAGCCGCAAACCGAGGATCTTATCTCCTCGGGAATTGTTTATAGCCGTAATCTCCTATGTATATATATATATATATATATATATATATATATATATATATATATATATATATATATATATATATATGTTTGACTGATTTTTCCTTTCATTCTACACTTCCCAGCCGAAAACTCAAGAATTCTCTCTCAAGTATCATCAACCGAAAACCTCCTCTCTCCTCAAGAACATGAGAAAATTCTTCTTTTCTTGTATTTCATGCGAAACTCTCTTGAGTTCAACTTAGAATCTTGCAAGGATCATACCTTGATCTTGTAATCAACTTACAAACACTTCCAATCTCCATAATTTGGGCCGGAAACCCTTGAATCTTCTTGGTTTCACCAAGAACACCAAGAACACATACTGGAAGGTGGCCGAAAACCGAAGAACATCAAGAACTTCTGGTCGTAAACTCCAATCAACCATCCATTTTGCTTCTAACACTCTTATTTGTAAGTTAAACTTACAAATTGGTTCATTTCCTTATCATATTTGTGATTATATTCACTAAAAGTGTACATATATATATATATATATATATATATATATATATATATATATATATATATATATATATATATATATATATTACATGAAATGCTTATAGGATTCGTTTTGCTTCGGGATAAAACTTGTGGAAAAACATCCTAAAAACGAACCTTCAATCGAATCACTCATAAAAGGTGAGTTCATAGCCCTACATTTTTATGATTTTTAACTGTTTTAAGGGGGGAATACAAGTGAAACACAATAAAAATTATGTTAATATCTAAAATTTTCTAATGTTTTTAGTGTTTTTAAATTGTTATAATTATCAAAATTACATATTTGTATCTGTGTAAATTATATAATTTGGATTAAGAAGATTTAGAATATGTAATTTGACCCTATTTCCTGTTCCATGTTTGGTTGTGGGCTTGGGGTAAAGTTATTTAATCGAAGGTCTAATTAATCACAATTATATAAATATTACATTTATATAAATATAAAATGGGTTTCAAACTGTTTAGTACTATTTGAGTACAATCAATGGATTTCATAGAACAACAGTATTACATATTCTTACAAAACTTAACAAAGATTTTCATTACGGTAAAACAAACAGTTAAACTATAATAGGTATAGTTTAGAGAACTTATTCATTGGTTTCAAGGTTCAGAGTACATAACAGAAAACAAGCAGAGAACATTTTTCAGAAAACAAGTAGAATACTTTACTGAAAACAAACATATAAACTATATTTTATATAGTTTACGAAACTTACTTACAGTGTATTTATTACAAAGTAACTTTTCAATATTCTACGCATAATCAACACTATGGCATTTGTGAGACAACCTTCATGTACTTTTCTAAGTACCCAACAAGTCCTGAAATTATAACCAGAGTCTCCTGGAGGGAGAGCGCGACACTTGTATATAGATCTATATAGGACTGACAATCGCACACCTGAACTGCTAGCTACAGTTAGGCAGGCATGCCTGGGGTGACAAATGTCCTACCAATTGTGACGCCTGAAGAACGTCGTGTTCAGGCGATCATAGGTCATCTAGTATGGTTATAATAACTCACAATTTGGTATTGAACAAAATGATTAGTGTTTGAATAAGTAAACTTCACATAGTTTTATTTAATTATAAAACTATAACACAGTATTTTACAAGTACAGTTATACTAGCCAATTACAAATACATGAGTTGCATACTAATACAAGAATAGAATACTATTTCAATATAAAGAAAACATACTTTTCATGATTTTATGAGAACGAAACCACATTTTACTACTTCAGAGTACAATGACTTTCACGTATTTGCTTACAAAATACTACAGCAGAAAATATAGGATTTTCTGGGAAATACATATTTACAATATCAAGAAACAAGAAAACAGATTTCAATTACAAACATACTTATGAACTCACCAACTTAAATATTGACATTTCTTTTCAAATCTACTTGTATTCTCAGGGAAACGGTAAGACAAGTACATACACAGCCTTTGAGAAGACGGAGATCTATAAACTCATGTCTTTTAAACTTATATTTTGGTGTTATATACTCTATCTTTTGATTACAGATGTAAAACTTATTACTTTGTAAATACAATGGTTGTTGTACTTTGATTACTATTATGCATTGTTGTGATACTACACATGACGTCCTCCGCCCCCGAACGTTTCCGCCGTTCCGGTTTGGGGGTGTGACATCAGCTCATCACATAGGTGATCTAAACTTTCGGCCATAGAGGGCTTCGAACGGGGCAGCCTTGATGCTAGAGTGGTAGCTATTATTGTATGAAAACTCGACAAGTGGAAAATGGGTATCCAATGCTTTACCAAAGTCGATTACACATGCTCTCAGCATGTCTTCTAGTGTTTGAATGGTTCTCTCACTCTGCCCGTCAGTTTGTGGGTGGTAGGTTGTACTCATGTCCAACCTAGTTCCCAGAGATTTCTGTAATGACTGCTAGAATCGCGAGGTGAATCTACTGTCTCTATCCGAGATAATAGATATGGACACACCACGTAGTCGTACTATCTCTCTAATGTAAGTTCTGGTTAATTTCTCCATCTTGTCTGTTTCCTTTATTGGTAGGAAGTGAGCGGATTTGGTTAATCTATCAACGATTACCCAAATGGTGTCATGATCATCCTTAGTTTTGGGCAACTTGGTTATGAAATCCATTGTAATCCACTCCTACTTCCACTCAGGTATCTCTGGCTGTTGAAGTAAACCCGAGGGCTTTTGATATTCTACCTTGACTTTGGCACAAGTTAGGCACTTGCCCACGTAAGTAGCGATCTCAGCTTTCATTTTCGGCCACCAATAGAGTTTCTTGAGATCCAGATACATCTTATCTGAACCTGGAGGAATGGAATACCGAGTCTTGTGGGCTTCATTCATGACAACATCTCTGTAGCCACCAAATTTCGGTGTCCAGATCCGGTTCATGAAGTAACGAACTCCGTCACCCTTGATTTCTAAGTTTTTCTCCATTCCTCTTAAGGCTTCATCTGCCACATTATCCGGCTTCAAGGATTCCAGTTGAGACTTTTTGATCTGTGTGGACAGATGTGAATGTATTGTCATGGTTAGTGCCTTCACTCTACGACCTGAGTAGTCCTTTCGACTAAGGGCATCTGCTAATACATTGGCTTTTTCGGGATGATAGCAAATTTCTCATTCGTAATCACTGAGTAGCTCTACCCATCGTTGTTGTCTCATGTTAATTTCTTTTTGATCGAATATGTGTTGGAGGATTTTGTGGTCGGTGAAGATGCTGCACTTGGTACCGTAAAGGTAATGCCTCCAGATTTTTAGTGCAAAGACTACAACTCCAAATTCAAGATCATGAGTGGTGTAGTTGACTTCGTGTGCCTTTAGCTCTCTCGAGGCATAAGCAATAACCTTTCCTCGCTGCATAAGCACATATCGTAGCCCCTGATTAGATGCATCGCAGTATACTACGAATTCTTATGTCCCTTATGGAAGAGACAAGATAGGGGTGAATCACATGGCTTGCTTCAGCGTTTGGAACGCGGTGTCTTGTTTCTCTCCCCAACTAAAAGTTATACCCTTCTGAGTTAGGGCAGTGAGAAGTTTAGCGATTCTGGAGAAGTTTTGTATGAATCTGCGGTGGTAGCCAGCAAGTCCTAATAATTAGCGGATCTCTATTGGCGTTCTAGGTACTGGCCAGTTCTCGATTGCCTTTATTTTGGAAGGGTCCACATGTATTCCTTCTTCACTGACTACGTGACCAAGGAAATTTACCTTCCTAATCCAAAACTCACACTTTGAGAATTTAGCATAAAGCTTTTCCGCCCTTAATGTCTCTAAGATTTGTCTCAGGTGCTGGCTATGATCTTCCTTACTTCGTGAGTAAATGAGTATATCATCTATGAATACTATCACAAATTTGTCTAGGAAAGGACAACACACCCGATTCATTCGACCCATGAATACTGCTGGTGCATTTGTTAGACCGAAGGGCATTACTACAAACTCGTAGTGACCATAACGAGTTCAGAATGCTGTTTTGGGAACCTCATTCTCATGGACTCATAATTGGTGATACCCTGATCTTAGGTCAATCTTTGAAAAGTAACTGGCTCCTTGGAGTTGATCGAAGAGGTCATCTATTCGCGGAAGAGGGTATCGATTCTTAATGGTAATCTTGTTTAGTTCGCTGTAATCTATGCACATTTGGAAAGATCCATCTTTCTTCTTAACGAACATGACCGGTGCTCCCCAGGGTGAGAAGCTCGGTCGAATGAATCCCTTACCGAGCAGTTTGTTTAATTGGCTGGATAATTCCTGCATCTCCACTGGTGCTAGGCGATATGGGGATTTGGCTACGGGGGTAGCTCCAGGAATCAAGTCGATTCGGAACTCGACTTGGCGTTCAGGTGGAACTCCAGGGAGATCCTCGGGAAAGATGCCAGGAAAATTACAGACTTCGGGGATGCTCTCGAGGTCTTTTACTTCTTTTTTTTCATTGAAAACATGGGCTAAGAATGTATGACACTCTTTGCGCATGTATTTTTGGGCTTTGATGCAAGAGATGATGTGAAGGTTCATATGCGGTTTGTCGTCGTAGATAACGAGGGTTTTGCCACTTGGCAGATTGAGGCGAATGGTTTTTTCGTAGCATAGAATATCAGCACGGTGAGGACTTAACCAATCCATGCCGATGATGATGTTGAAGCTTTTTATGGAGACCAACATAAGGTCGATTAGGAAAGAATAGTCGTTTAGAGTGAAGGTACAACCTATGAATATTTCGTTAGTGCTCTCTTTCTTCCCGTTAGCCATCTCGACAGTGAATGTTTCGTTTAGTGATTGTAGTTTGTGTTTGAGTAAGTGTTTAAATTTATGGCTGACGAAACTCCTCTGTGCACCACTATCAAAGAGTATGCATGCATAAGAGTTATCGAGAATGAACGTACCCGTGACTACTGTGGGATCCCCTACTGCCTCCTCCTGGCCCATTGCTAGCACTCTTCCTGTGTTGCCGACATTCCTTGCTTTCAGACAATCCCTCTTGTAGTGCCCGGTTTCACCACACCCATAGCAGGTCTGGCCTACTCCGGCTCCGGGGGCTTGGACATTAGGCTGCGTCGGTATCTTACAGAAACGGGTAGTATGCCCCTTCCTGTTGCAGTTGGTGCATTTGATTTACCGACAAGGCCCGTGATGGTGGAATTTGCATTTGTTGCACTTCGGTAGGTTGCCAGCATATCGACTAGGAGGTGCTGGAGCAGCAGGAGTAACAGCAGGAATGGTAGCAGCGTGGACTGCCACTGTTTGCTGTTTCTTTTAGGGCTCCTGCGAGGATTGCCCCTTTCTCTTGTTCCAGAATTTGTTCTTGCTGCCACTCTCTTTAGGTTGTTCAGAAATGGTTGTCATGGAGTCTTGACAATCCCCATGATCCACTAGTGTCTGTGCCAGACGCTTGGAACTGTCAAAAGTAAGTGGATTGGCAGCTATAACGTGTCCTTGAGACGGAGGAGTTAATCCCCAGATATACCTTTCCACCTTCTTGCTCTCCGGGGTGACCATCTCGGGACACATAAGAGTTAGGACACTGAATCTAGCAGTGTAAGTAGCGATATCAGAGTCCTTCATCTTCAATCTCCATAGCTCCTGCTTTAGTTTTTGTATCTCGCCCCTTGGGCAGTTCTCTTCTAGCATTAGTTCCTTTAAGTCATCCCAACTCATGGAATTGGCTATTGGGAGAGTCAATGACTTGACTTGGCTGTTCCACCAAGTGAGAGCTTTGATTGTGAAAGTGCATGCTGCAAACTTCACTTTGCTGGCTTCAGGGCACACACAGATCTCAAATATTGATTCGGTGTTCTCGAACCAGCGTGTGAAAGCAATGACACCTCCGGTGCCATCGAAGGATTTGGGTTTAGCGTTCGTGAAATCCTTATAGGAACACTCCCTTGGGTGTCCATGACTATCTTCGTGGTTAGAAGGGTTGGCACCACTACCCGCCCCACTAGTGCCACTCGCATTGATCTGCGTCATGGCAGCAGCCACAACAACAGTTACTGCTACTTGGAAGACATTAGGGTCATATTGTGGAGGTGGTCGCGGTGGTGGAGTTGGTGGTGCTGTAACGACCCAAAAATCAAGAATAAAAAATTCATTTTTAATATAATCAAACATTGATACCGTTTATTTCAAACATTTCAATTCATCATTAAGTATAACATATATCAGAGTTCAACCCAAAATCATTCATTGTGGAAATCTTAGGTGTGCGCACTGCAATATTTCCGAGCCCTTCTTTTCCAACTGATGAAACCTGAAACCAAAACTGTAAACCGTAAGCACGAAGCTTAGTGAGTTTCCCAGAGCATACCCCACACACAATCCACATATCATAACCTGTTAGCTATAAAAGCTACCTCTACCACATAATACATATCGATTAGCTATAAAAGCTACCTCAACCACATATCACATATAAATTAGCTATAAAAGCTACCTCTACCACATATCACATATCAATTAGCTATAAAGTTATCTCTACCATTAGCCACAAAGGGTATCTCTACCCTTAGCCATAAAGGCTATCTCTACCCTTAGCCATAAAGGCTATCTCTACCATTAGCCCCAAAGGCTATCTCTACCATTAGCCACAAAGGCTATCTCTACCATCAACTGTAAAAGCTATCTCTACCACGTATCACTGCATAATTATGCCACACACCTCTACACAACAAGCATACCAACTATCATAAAATCACTAGCATACCACTTAGCATAAAGCTAACTATCATACCACATATCTCTACTACAACTAGTGCTCCACATAACATAAAATGGGCCGAACTTGGTGCCTTAGACCCATTGGTATGGTGAATTCCTTAGTTGCTGCCCCGCCAGCTTCCTGAGCTGTCACTACCAACCAATATACCCAATTAGCAATTAGGTTCCATACAATAATCCTTAATCCATGCATGGGGGTAAAATGACTATTCTACCCCTGGTCTAGTATGATCCAAAACTAAGGCCGAACCCAAAACAAAAGCCCGATACTATAATGTCCATAAGTCCTTTAATGGCCCAATTTCCAAATTGGGCTCATAACCATAATGGGCCTCCACAAATAAATACAAATCCCAAAACCTGATGGCCCAAGAGGGCCCTAAAACACAAAGTCCATTGTTTGGCCCAACCCGAGGCCCAAAACACACCAAACCCAAAACTGATGAGTACGCGGGGCGTACTCTTCTGTACACTAAGCGTACTGGCTGAATGGAATTTACGCTGCGCGTACCTGCATGTACGCCCATCGTACTCCTCTGTTAGGCCACTTTTCCATTAAGTGCTTAATACTCTACTACAGAAGCTACAATTATAGATCCAAGTCCTCTTCAACGTCTTAAACCACAAAGTTGTTTACTTGATGGCTTTGCATGACCCACATAAGCTCAACAAAAATGATAATCTACTTCCATGGAAATGGTCTTAACTCATGTATGAATCCACTAAGACATCCAAGATGGCAACTTTCTGCCTTAGGGACTCATTTAACACTGAGAGTGGCAACTCCAAGCCTAAGAATCGGATTTTAACCATAAAATTTCATCCTTGGGACCAAAATGAACTAAAAATCACAATGGTAGATCTACGAGATGAATGATCAAGGTCAAATCTTTATACCTTCATCAAGCTGAGAATGAGTCCCAAAAGCCAGATCCACAAGCTCCTCCTTGATTCCCATCTTTGAAACAAGTTCCATTTTCTTGAAATGCACCAAAAACCACGCAAAATGCACCCACAAAGCTCACAACACTCTTGGATGAAGCTACCACTCGAAATTAGGGTTTAAGTCTCTGAGAATGAAAGGGAGGCGCACCCCCTCAGACTTAAGATGCTTTAAATAGTGAGCCAACCCTAAAAATTAGGGTTTTGGAGATCTTGGACGTACGTTGGGCGTAATCCCCGTACGTTGGGCGTACGTCTTTAGCACCCACGATTCATTAACCAACACTATGCTGGTCATACCCCAGATTATGCTGGGCGTACTTACCTGGCTGCCACCTTGCATACATGGGCTGAAATGCAAGCTTTTCCATTCAGGGACCAATTCTGCCAACAACTTCGAAGTACTATAACTTCTTCGTTCTAAGTCCGTTTCCGAAGAACTTTATATCCACGAAAAGGTGGCATGAAGCCATACGCTCCTAGCTACACCCCAAGCCTTAAAACCTTTCGAATAAAACCCGAGACCCATAAAAGACTGAATCGTCAGATTGCGCTTATACCCCTGACCTCCGATGACGCAATCGAACATCTTCAAAACCGGGTGTTACAGGTGCATTATTTTTCTTCCTGTTGGACTTCTTTGGAGGCATCTTTCTCTATAATTATTTAAGAGAAAATCATGATAAGTCCTCTATAGTGGTCATGAGTCAGGTGATATTGAACAAGATATATCCTATCCTGACTATTATAGTGTTCTATTAAGCGATTTACAGTGGAAGTCTACTAATATAAGTAAACAATTGCAAACTTCATTTCTTGAAATTTATAGCAACACTTGGAACAATTTGTATAGTGTGACTCACACTGGGCCCCCCTATAATCACCTAGTGTATACAAATTATATATAACTAGGAGCAAATAGACCTTCGAATAAATGATCCTACTCTAAGTCCACAACCAAACAAGGAACAGGAAGTAAAGCTAAATCACAAATTCTAAGTCTATAAAAGCTTAATTATACATAACTCCTATGTATATACTTAGCAATTATAGATCTACCAGCAAGAGTCCTTTGTTTTCACGTGGTTGTTTCTAGTATTATAGTGCTACAAAATACTCTTATAATATTTTAATTTCATGTTTGGTTCTAGAGTTTCTCTTGTATGTATTGTGGGTAAGTTTTAGACTCGTCGCAACACCATGATCACTACCAAACACATGTTTGTCGTATCTCAAATAAATATAGTTGATCAGACTATATTTATCCCAGATATGTTTACATAACTATCTAGGTTTAATTGCAGTGTCCCACATCTAAATACTTTTGTGTTTTCTTACTGTGATACTATTTCTGGTATGTATGTATGTTTGTATACTTCTTATAAAATACTTAGATTTTAAAAGTATACTTTTAGTCAGAGCACTTCGGCCCCATTATGTTTATAGTTGTATATCGTGCATGGTTTGATATACTTAGCTCACTATAAACAATGCTCTGATACCAATCTATCACACCCGCAAACCGGAACGGCGGAAACGTTTGGGGGCGGAGGACGTCATGTACAGTATCACAACAATTGCATAATAGTAATCAAAGCAAACACAACCATTACATTGCTAAAATATAGTGTTTACATCTAGGTCTGTTCACTATTCGGATAAAACCGAATTGTCCAATTGGACAATGTGGATTGGACTATTTGGTTCGGATATTCGGATTTTTGGATTGGTTTTCAATAAAATCGAATTATTATTTTGGATTTCGGATTGGTTTTGGTTTATAAAATAAGAACCGAATAGTCCAAAAAAACCAAATAACAATTTATTATTTATTTTCTTTTAATATATCTTTAATTATTTATTAATTTTTTAATTTATTTTTCAAATAGTTTCAAAAAGTTTCACCTAATAGCAAAAATTAATATTCATTTTCTCTCAAAAGTTTTTTATTTATAAAATATTAAACTATAATATACGTTCTTAGTAGTTTACAAATTTCAAATCACAACCAAATAATTTGTTTTTGTTTCTTGTGTTAAAATGGGTAAAATTATAATTATATGACGTTTTAAAATATTTTGGTGTTGAAAACCGAAATATTAGAATCGATCCAACCGAATTGTAATTGGATTGGATCAGATCGAATTTGAATTTTGTTTGGACTATTCAGATTCATGTTTTGAAAACCGAAATCAATTTGGATTCACTTGATTGGATCAGATCAAACCGATGCATCCAAACGAACACCCCTATTTACATCTGTTCAATACATAGTTTGTATGACATCAAAAGTGTATAGCAAAAGTGTAAGAGACGCGACTCTTTAAGCTCCGTCTTCTCAAAACCTGTGGGCGTACCTGTCTACCGGTTCCCTAAGAATACAAGTGGTTTTGAAAGTGTAGCAACATTTAAGTTGGTGAGTTCATAAGTATGTTTTTGAGATGGAAAGCCTGTCTTGGTTCTTTGAAAATGTTATAGTGTACTTCCAGAAAATCCAATATTTTCTTTAGTAAATGAAATGTAGTCTTAGGCCTTAAGTCCAAAAGGTATGTTTATTACTGTACTCTGAAATAGTAAATCGTAGTCTTATTAATAAATAAAACTATATCATGAATGTTCTTGAACTTGTATGTTGTACTAGTGTACTCTGTACTGGAAAAGTAATGTACTGTAGTAGTGTCTGTAGTAGTGTTTGTATGAAAACTTTCTTGTACGAGTGCCTGGAATCCTCCAGATGTATTGTAAAATAGTGTACTGTAGCTTTATTATTTAAAATAAAACCTTTGAAGTAGTGTTAATCCCATAAACAAATGTTTTAGTTGATACTATTGTGAGTTACATATATCCATGCTGATATGACCTAGTGACCTCTACGACGTTCTTCAGGTGTCGGAATGTTATTACATTTGTCACCCCAGGCCTACCGGTTTAGCTGTTGCAAGCAGCTCAGGTGCGGGATTGTCAGACCCGTATAGATCTATACACAAATTCACTCTCTCCCTCCAGGAGACTCTGGTTATAATTTATAGGATTTAGACCTGTACCATGATGGGTACAACGAAGTAGTGTCTCACAACCCTGTGTTAACTAGTTTACGTGTAGTGTAGAAGTGTTCTCTTGTACTTGAAACTGTATGTATTACCTTGTAGTAGTGTACTTTGTAATGTAAAATAACTATACTTAAATAATTATTTTAGTAGTGTATCCTTGATTTAGCGAAATAGAGTAGTGTTCCATAAACTATACCTATTATAGTTTATATACTTGTTTCTGTATAGTGTTCTTGGACTTGTAAAATAGTGTAGTGGTTCTCAAACTATACCGATTATAGTTTAAATGTATGTTCTTGTATCGTTTTCTGAACTGAGCAAAATAGTGTAGCGATTCACAAACTATACCTGTTATAGTTTAAATGTATGTTCTATAATGAACGACAATCCTTTGCAATTTATCAGTGTGTATAAAGCAGTAATAAAAGATTTGAATAAAGTTCTCTTTTGCTCGTCATGTTACAAAAGGGTTAATAATATATATATATATATATATATATATATATATATATATATATATATATATATATATATATATATATATATATATATATATATTGATAAATGCAGCGATAAATCGGTTTGAAACAATTCCAAATGGTTTGAAACGGTTTGAAATCGTCTGAATGTTATCACAAGAGTCCTTGTGTTTAACTTGTATCCCCCCCCTTAAAAACATTGAAAAATAGTGAAAATGTAGGGGTTTGAACTCACCTCTAGTGCGTGTTCGAGTTTGGATAGCGAAACTGTAGAGACGATCCTCGAGCTAGCGTATGTGAAAATAACGATATCCTAATAATATTTAAACTCGTAATCGTATTTAAATTTGCGAAATAATTAATTAAAGTCTTAGAAAACACTTAATTTATGTAAGGAATACTTACAAAAAATTACCGAGAATTATTTGGAGTGATGATAAGTGTTTTCGGTTTACCCCTCACCGAAATCCGTTGATTTCGGTCTTAAAACCTCAACCGAGAACCAAGTTCTCAGGCTTAAGGGGGTTCTCTGTCTGAGTGAGTTCTCGGTCCAGGTGGTTTTCGGTCGGCTTGAAGATTTGAAGATTGTTCTTGGTGTTCTTGGTGAATTTTATGAAGATTTGAAGGTTTTTGCTTGAAGATTTGAAGATTCGTGGATGATACTTGAGAGTAAAATGAGCGTGTTTCCGGTTTGAAAAGTGTGAAATTACTTATATTTTCGGGTGAAAATATATATATCGAGAGAGTTTCCGGTCTGAGGGGAGTTTTCGGTCGGTGGGGTTTGCGGTCTGAGGGTTTTCGGTGCGAAGGTTCTCGGTTCCAAAGGGAACATTTTTGATTTTTAAGTGTATTTTATTCCAACCATTAAATACTTATATAAAAACATCATTTATATAAATTTGAATCATATTTAACCCTTATGATCTTAACAAAATCAACAAAACTCAAATTTTATTTAAAGGTTTTGACTTTTATTGACTTGAAAAATAACGGGTTGTTACAGACCCTTATCGATCTAACATATATGCTTATTGCTGTCGAATCAGCAATGATTTGGCGCACCTGGAAGGCGGAATTGATTGGAAGATCTATCTCCTAAACTTCCATGAACATAGGCAATAACATAGATATCCCAGAAATGATTCCTTCTCCTAAAGGAAAGGAATTGGCCATGGTCAAAAGATTTGATCATAAGAGAAAATCCAGTTCTGAGATAGTTCCATGTGCAGATGCCAAATAGTCCACTTGTTTCTACTACCATTTGAAGGGACATTGGAAGCGAAGTTGCCCTGACTACCTGAGAGATCTAAGAGATGGTCAAATCAAATTGTATGGTTCTGCTTCAGGTAAGTCCACTATCTAACTCTATTAACTTCCTTTTTGTAGATTCTTAATACATGATGTGATAAGATTACATTTTGATGTTTTGTAGGATCGAAGGAAGCTTAAAGGAAGTGCATGCTGATTCTGATCGCGAAGAGATGGATTTCGATCGCATGGTTCGCTGAACAGATTTTTGAGAAGCTACTTAGGAGTTATGATGGATTGCTTAGAAATATTTAGTAACATAGTTTTCATTTGTAATTGCATTGTAAGGACAAGTTCAACTGCACATTTTATAAATAAAGAAACATTTGATTTTGTCTTGTTTTATATTTCCTTGCAATGGAATTTGTGAAAATTGATGTTTGTATGTTTCTATTTTTTAGCAATATTGGAAAATAGATTTGATTCTTTCGTTTGTGGTAGTGTCAGAAATTTTCCAAATAAGGAAAGATTCTCATCACCCAAGTTTCAATTGGACAGAAACTTGGAATCATGCGACTTGTATTGTGTAATGAATGAGAACTTTCGGCTTTAGGAAATTAAGACTAATTCCTTGTTCACATGTATATGTGAGTCAAGTGAAGGACTAGGGAATCTAGTACACATTATTGTGCACTAGTCAGGTCCACCACAAAGAACAATAAGACTATTCGTCATGATTTACTAAAAGTTTAGTGAATATGATTATGCTTACAAAATTAAGTATAATTCTGAATCATTGAAAAAGTTTCAATGTATAGCAGAACGAATAAGAAGAGTCAATTAGGCATAAAGATAAAAAATTTCTCCAATCTGGAAAAGAAAGGAAAATACTTTAGTGTCGTGTTTTATGATCATCTTAATGATTATGAAAACCATATCATAATTGATCCTCTAAAGACACCTTAGTACATAAGTATGGATAAGAAGAGGAATCATAAATTTTTGAAATGGTTAAATCAAGAAGATGAGTCGTACGTCATTCCAAAATCAAGTCTTAGTGTCATACTCCAAGATTGTGCCTTGAGTGACATATCTTAAGTAGGTTTATAACACATTTAGAATTGATAGTTGTGATGTCTTTAAGACAAATACCAACTAAGACCAATTGTATGAAGTGTTTTTCCTTGATAAGAATCCGCACTGACTCTTGAATATTTGTTTGTCAAGGAATGTTTCTTGACAAGAGAAACTTATACGTCAAGAGGTCAGTGGGAGTCTTAAAGACCTTGAAAATTTTCAAGAACTAATCAATAATAAACCTATTGTTTATCACTAGCACACGACTTGAGGTTTGTACCCTATTGTGTTGATATATTCTTGTTTCTGTGCCCATTCCAGTTGAAGTTGACTATGCATGTGAGTTCTGTGAGTTCTCAATTGTTTGCATAAGGCAAAGCACCTTGATCAGTGAAAGTTCATTGATCAGTAAGGGTGATCTGCTAAGCAACTTGGAAGACATGGTAGGCCCTTGTGTTGCCAAATGGCAAGAAATTAAGATTGAGTAAGTTCAGTCCATATAAGTGTAATTTTGTCATAGACCTTGTCTTATGATAATGGTTGGAAATGACAGTTTCACATGGATAGATACACCATAAAATCTAAGTGACAAAGGTTTCTCTTCAATTCATGAAAATGATTGTGAGGAAACACTTTCACTAAGTAGATTTTGAGTTGCGTTCTCAAATTCGATTATGATTACGACATCCCTCTTCATAGTTCGAATTGTGAGAAATAGCAAATAGTTTGAACATTCGAGACTTACTGCCGTAAGTTCTGAAATAGTTTAGAAACACATATGAGCTTTCTTATAAAAGGTGTATGAGCTTAGATAAAGGCTTATCGAAGCATCTTGTATCGGAAATCTGAACTTTGGAAAGAAATTCAATAAGCATTGATTTCTAGAAGTCCAGCTGATTCTGGATACATGTCAAAGCTAGTGGGAGCATAAATGTTATGCTAGTAAAATGTAATTATTATGCAAGTGGGAGCACAATTATTATGTTAAGTATTGCGAGTTAACAATGCTAATTATAGAAAAAAATGTTTCAATTTGCAAAAATGTGCAGTTTGAAAAGTTGTTTTGCTATAATTAAGGGAGAGGAACTCATACTTCATTTTAAATCTAAAAGCTTAGATTGAGATTTTAATAGAATTTAGTCAAGGACATATATGAATGTTATGTTGAAATTCTTCAACATAAGGAAATTCTATATATGGAAATATTATAGCGAGAGACTGGTAAAGATTCATGTGTCTACGTAAGACATTATCAATCATGTCCCATATGCTTCGGGTATACGATCGATTGCATATGCTGTAATATTTATGTGTTCTGAATTTTCCAAATGCCTAGGGCATTAAGTGGGAAAATAGACCAGAACTGCATATGACTAAAGCTGTTAAACAACTGTCAAGGACAATCCAAGGTTCGTCAAAGATTGGTTACTTATGGACAGTTGGAAGTATAGTAATGGATGGACCATATTGACATGGTATGAATAGATATGACTCTATTAAGAATGGATTGTCATATGGGAAATATGGAAACGTTTGGATAATGGGAGATGTATATTAAGAATCTATGTGTAAGTTAGAAACTTCCATGCAAGAAGGATGTTCAAAGGAATGTACTTTGAATGTGAGACTTTGTATCTATGGAATTGTCTTGTGACAATCTCCAGTGGAATATTTTGTAATTTCATTGTCCAAGTCTCTGTGAATTTGGTGCATTGACATTACAAAAGGATCATTGCATGATAGTTTAGAATCTAACATATTCTAATAGTGGCAAGAATTTAGTATTCTTACACTAGGAATAAGGATTTGGAATTGTGAAATGAGTATTATTCGAAATGTGTTCAATTGATCTATTTCACAAAGTAAAGACCATAGGTAAACATAGTGTGCATGCTTGGAGCATGGGATAACTATTGTTTTAATTCAAGTATTTAGTTGATTAGTCAAAACATTATATAATGAATAATATGTAATCAATATGGTGCTTAAATAATAAATTTTTTATTTATACTCAAAAGTTTTGAGACCATATTTGATTCGATTATTCTTGTGTTTCACTTCGCATGTTTTACTTCCCGAATAACTAGCTTATTCAAACATCCACATTAAATCATACTTTGGAAGTAAGTAATGAGGTAAGACTGTCATGAATCCGACTGTAGATTGTATAGAGCGTTTAGAAATAGCACAAGTTTGTTGCAGTATTCATGAGTACTCTTGTAATAAGATTTGAGTATTGGATTAAACCCACGCTCACGTGAATCACTTCATGGATTTTATCACGAGTGATTGTGAGACGATAATATCTTATATTCTTGAAACAGAGACATATGAGTTGTAGTTTGCAAGTCAGTTGCACATTGATGATACGTAAACGCACAAGTAACTTGGTGTTGTAAAACGTATTGATGTGTGTGATTTGATGAGTAAATCGAGCAAGCATATGAGTCAAAGTTTATCCGTTCCTTTTACCCAATGTAGGATAAAAGTGATATCTGTGGCCCCTCGATGATTTAGTGATGACACCCTAAGCGCTTGGCCAAGCCTGGACTGATTTGATTTGTTCAATTAGTCAGTTGTCATAAATCGGAAATCGTGAAACAACACATTAACATAGAGAATGATTATAATCCATGTCTCAGTTCATACGATATCTTGTAGAATGGAGGAATATATGATCCCTTATCTAATGGACGCGTCAGAGTTCGACAACGACTTTTGAGAGCTACGATTGCTAGTTGGTTTTTTAAATTCGTACTTGCAGTTATAGTTATTAGACTTATCCTAGTGGGAGACTGTTGGATTAGGTGTCTAAGCCCATAACTATAATTGGTATGTACTTGACCCGAGAGTAGCATGGTCCATTTCGGTTTGCCTTCATCAGAGCAATTTGATAGGATGGATATTTGAGAAAGAGGTTATTTATTAATATATTATAAGTATAATATATTAATTGAGAAATCATATTATTTAATTGGTACTGATCAAGAATTAATTTGGAATTAATTTATTGATCAAATGAGACTAATTAAATTAACGGGGACTGATTATGTAAATCAGTGACATATAGTTTGGGCCAAGGATCCATGATTGATTAGTGATGGACTAAGTTTATGTGAGAGTCCTTGAAGTGTTAGTCTATAAGGCTTATCATGTGGATTATTGGATTTATGGCCCAAATGAATCAAGTAGGGTTTACAAGTTGAAACCCTTAGGAATTCCACACTATAAAAGTAACCCCTAACATGCAAAAATCGAACTAACTCTTCCATGTGAAACCATACACGTTTTTGCATGCCTCCTAAACCTCTCTCATTGTCCTCCAACTGTTTGTGGTGTTTGTGACTTGTTTAAGGCATCACACTTGGGGTGCTAAGCTCTTATAAGACCAAGTTCTACAAGCTACAACAAAGAGGTATTCATCTAACTTGCTTTTATGTTGTTATACTCGAATATTGTATGCTGGTTAGGCTTTATGCTTTGGATAATTTTATTGCATGTATAACTAGAGAAAACTTAGATCCAAAACATTAGGGTTGTATGTGCACCATATGAGTGTTATAGTACTTAAAACCCAACAAAGACATGGGAGCTCGAGGATATATGAGGGATTGTTACCCTCGCCTGTTTGTTCCGGATCCTGATTCCTAGATAGAATCCTTTTAAAGAGGGGGGGGGGGGTTATAACCACCTGATTTTTTCCTACTTCACTTTTGAGGTTAGTTCTATTACATTTTCATGTTAAGTTACTTTTTAATTGATGAAAGTAACTTGAATGGACTAAACTGTAGAAAATGATTCCGTGATTATGTACATGGATCATATGGTCATTTTTACATTCTCTAAGGGTCCTACATGAAAGATTGACTCATATTTATACCACACTAAACCCTAATATGAGATTAATCTGTCATTCACAGCCAACAAATCCTCCTCCAAGCTACCATATTCTTGAGAGAGTGATCTAAGGTTCTTGCCATTGGAGTTGTTTTGAAGTGCAGAAGAAAAGTGGAAACTTTGGTGCACTTGGTAGACTTGTGGTGGGACTCATAAAGCTTCTCCCTTCACATCCTTTTGGTGGTACATTTTTGGATTTCTAGAAGGCAATGCTTTTGGGTTTTGGTATACTACAACATCCTATGGTGCATATACAACCCTAAATGCTTTGGATCTATGTTTTCTATAATTATACATGCAATATTGTTTCCAAAGCATTAAGCCTACAACTAGCATACAATTGACATAAACAACATAAAATACTAGTTAGGAGTTTACCTCTTTATGTAGCTTATAGAACTTCTTGTATATGGCCTTTAAGAACTTAGCACCCCAAGTGTTATGCCTCAAACGGTTCACAACACACCTAGGACAAAGGAGACTTGAGAGAAAGGCTACTTAGAACACAAAATCGGTTATCACTCTTCTTGGAATGCATGGGGCCGATTTTGGTGACTATGGGTTCCTTTTATAGTGTGGAAAAGTCTAGGGTTACATCCATGCAAACCCTAATGCCCATGACCTTTCATATTACTTAGGCTCCATGGGTTAAACTTCCATGGACTATCCATGGACTACCATATTGGTTTAGCCCATCCTAAATAACAATTGGCCCACACTATAAGAATCATTGATTTACCAAATCAATCCCCATATATTTAACTAGTCTCTTTTGATCACAAAATTAATTCCAAATTAATTCTTGATCAATACTATCTAAATACTATGATTTCATATTAATATATTAGAACTTATAATATATTAATAAATCATAAATAACCTCTTCTCAAAAGTCCATCCTATCAAATTGTCCTGGTGATATGCAACCCGAAATGGACCATGCTACTCTCGGGTCAAGTACATACCAATTATAGGATTAGACACCTAATCCAACAGTCTCCCACTTTGATAAGTCTAATAACTATTATTGCAAGTACGACTCCACAACCTGACTAGCAATTGTAGCTCTTAAAAGCCGATGTCGAACTCTGACCTAGTCAATGACGCGTCCATTAGATAAGGGATCACATATTCCTCCATTCTAGAAATCGTATGAACTGAGACATGGATTTTAATCATTCTCTCTGTCCATCTGTTTTTTCCCGATTTCTGATTTATGACGACTGACTAATTGAACAAATCAAATCAGTCCAGGTTTGGCCAAGCACCTAGATTTGTCATCACTAAATCATCTAGGGGCCCACATATATTGTTTTTATCCCTCTAAGGGTAAAAGGAATGGATAAACTTCGACCCAAATGCTTGCTTGTACTTACTCATCAAATCACACATAACAATATGTTTTATAACACCAAGTTACTCGTGCGTTTACATATGTCAATGTGCAACCGACTTGAAACGACTACTCACATGTCTCCGTTTAAAGAATATAAGATATTATCGTCTCACAATCACTCGTGCTAAAATCCATGAAGTGATTCAGATGAGCGTGGGTTTAATCCAATACTCAGACCTTATGAGCACTCATGAATGTTGTAGAAATCCTTTGTTATGTCTAAGCACTTTAGACAATCTACAAGCCAAATTCATGACACTCTTGCCTCAATACCTACTTCCAAAGTACGATCGACTGTGGATAGTTTGAATAATCTTATTATTCAGGAAGTCAAAACATGCAAAGTGAAACACAATAATAATCGAATCCAATATGGTCTCAGAACTTATGAATATAAATAAAACACCTTTTATTTAATCACCATATTGATTACACATTATTCATTGTATAATGTTTCGATTTATCAACTTAATACTTGAATTAAAACAATAGTTATCCCATGCTCCAAGCATGCACACTATGTTTTCTATGGTCTTATACTTTGTGAAATAGATCAATTGAAAATATTTCCAATGATGCTCATTTTACAACTCCAAATCATTATTACAAGTGTAATAATTCCAAATTCTTGTCAGTGCTAGAGTGTGTTAGATTCTACACTATTATGCAATATTGTTTTGTAATGTCTAGGTACCAATAGTCACAGAGACTTAACCAATATGGAAACATTCCATATTTTCCATACGACAACTCATTATTAATAGAATCCTATCTATTCATAATAATGTCAATATGGTCCATCCATTACTATACTTCCAACCTTCCAACTGTCATTAAGCGAAAAATCCTTAGCGAACCTTAGATTGTCCTTTAACAGTTGTTTAACCACTTTAGTCATATCCGATTTTATTCCTTTTTCCCTCTTAATGCTCTAGGCATTTGGAAAATTATAACACGAGAATATTATAGCATATGCAATCGATCCTATACCCGAAGCATATGGGATGCGATTCATAATGTCTAACATGAAGACATGATACTTGATCAGTCTTTTGCTATAATATTTCTATTTGCCATGTTCTCACAATTCGAATTATGAAGAGGGATGCCATAATCATAATCGAATTTGAGAACGCAATCAACATTTCCATATAGAATTTCCTTATGTAGAATCTTTTCAACATAACATTCATATATTTCCTTGACTAAATTTGATTAAAAACTTAATCTAAGCTTTGAGAATTGAAAAGAAGTATAAATTCCTCTCCCTTAATTATAACAAAACTGTTGGGTTATCAGCATTCTAACACTCCTAAGTGTACATGCAACCCTAAATACCTTGGATCTATGTTTTCTCTATTATACATACAATTATGAACATCCAAGGTATTATCCTAATCTAGCATAAAAATAATAAATATAACAAGATAGAATACATACCTCTTTGATGTAGAATGTCTTCATGAAGCTTGAGTGCCTAGTGCCCCAAGTGTGACACCTCAAATGGTTCACACAACACCAAATACACTTGGAATAACTTGAGAGAAACTTGAACACTCCTTGAAATCGTCTAGCCCTCACACTCACACATTAGTGCACGATGTCTTGAGCCATGAGATTCTTTTATATGGTGGCTATTAGGGTTACACCATGTAACTCATAACTTTACCCATTCCTTATGCTCCATGGAGTATCCATGGGTCACCCCATGGACTTAGTCCAATATAAGGAATCTTGGATCACAAGCCCACATATATAAGAATGAATGATTTACACAATCAACCCATATATTTAATTAGTCTCCTTTTGATCACTTAATTAATTCCAAATTAATTCTTGATCAATACTACTTAAATAACCTTATTAATATATTAGAACTTATAATATATTAACCAACCTTAAGTGTTATTTCTCTCATTATAGTCTATCCAAATGCATGATGCCATGCAACCCAAATGGACCATGTCGGGTCGGGTCAAGTCTTACCAATTATAGTTATGGACTTAGACATTAATCCAATAGTCTCCCACTTGGATAAGTCTAAAACTATTATTGCGTATGACTTCAGGAACCGATCAGCAATTGTAGCTCTCAAAAGCTTCTGTCGAACTCTGACCTTCTCGATGAACTCTGACCTTTGTCAATGACTTCTCCATTAGATAAGGGATCATATATTCCTCCATTCTAGATATCATATGGACTGAGACATGGATTATCAATCATTCTCTCTGTCCATTTGTTGTTTCCCGATTTCCGATTCATGATGACTGACTGATTGAACAAATCAAATCAGTCCTGGCTTGGCCAAGCACTCACATGTATCATCTTTAAATCATCGAGGGGCCCACATATATCGCTTTTATCCTGAAGGTAAAAGGAATGGATAAACTTCGACTCATATGGCTTGTTCTACTACTTGTTGAATCATACACAAAGGCACATTTTATAACATCGAGTTACCAATGCATTTTCGTGCAATCAATGTATAACCAACTCATAGTAACAACTCATATCTCTAGGTTTGAAGAATATAAGATATTATGGTCTCATGATCACTCGTGATGAAATCCATGAAGTGATTCAAATGAGCGCGGGTTGAATCCAATACTCAGAACTTATGAGCACTCATGAGTGTTGTAGCACCACTTTGTCCACCAACTTGGACCTCTACAAACCAACCCATGACAGTCTTGATTCATATCTACTTCCAACATATGACCGACTGTGGATGGTTTGAATAACTTAATCATTCAGGAAGAGCGACTTAGTTATTCTGGAAGTCAAAACATGCAAAGTGAAACACAAGAATAAATGAATCAAATATGGTATCAAACCCTACGAATATAAATAAACACTTTTATTTATCACCATACTGATTACTCATTATTCATTGTTTCGGTTTTATCAACTTTATACTTGAATTTAAAACAATAGTTGTCCCATGCTCCAAGCATGTACACTATGTTTTCTAAACACTAGTCATGCCATACACCAAGTATGTATACTATGTTTGTCTATGATCTTTACTTTGTAAAATAGATCAATTGAACATCACTCCAATGATCCTCTTTTCACAGTCCCAAATCCTCACTGCAAATGCAAGAATTCCAAATTCATGCCATTTACTGAAATCTGTTAGATTCTAAACTTATATGCATTGATCCTCTTAATGATTATGCACGAAGTCAGAAAGACTTGACAACAATCATTACAGAGCATTCCAAAGGAGATCAGCTCCTTGGAAACATCCTTCTTTCATTAAGTTTCCTAATCTTACACAGATTGAATAATTTCTAACTTTGAAACATTTCCATATTCCATTTTGACTATCACTTCTGAACAAGAGTTGCCTCCTTACAGATTATGTCAATATGGTCCTTCCAGAATTAACATTATACTTCCAACTGTCCTTGAGCAACCAATCTTTGGTAAACCTTAGATTGTCCTCGACAATTGCTTAATCATTTTAGTCGTATCCAATTCTAGACCTTTTCCCTTATAATGCCCCAGGCATTTGGAAAATTTTAGAAAGGATGAATATAGCACATGTAATCGATCCTATATCCGAAGCATATGGGATACGATTCATGATGTCTCACATAAAGACTAAACCAGTCTTTTGCTATAATATTTCCATTTCAATTTGCCAAGTTCTCAAAATTCAGATTATGAAAAGGGATGCCGTAATCATAATCGAATTTTAGAACGCAAATAATGGGCCCATATATAGAATTTCCTTATGTTGAGCCATTCCAACATGAAATTCATATACATATCCTTGATTAAATACGATTAAAATCTTAATCTAAGCTTTTAGAATTGAAATGAAGTATAATTTCCTCTCCCTTAATTATAGCAAAACAACTTTTTCAACCCCTGCAACCTCACGAATTGAAACTTTTGTTTTCTATAATTAACATTGCTAACTTGCAACCTTTGTCATAATTATCATGCTCCCACTAACATGATGATTATTAGCATAACACTTATGCTCCCACTAGCTTTGACATGTACTCAGAAATTAGCTGACTTTCTTACCAAAGTTCAGATTTCTGATACTAGATTGTTTTGATAAAACTTTATCAAAATCATACACCTCTCTTAGATAGCTCACATGTGTGTCTAAACAATTTTAGAACTATGAAAAGGGATGCCGTAATCATAGTCTCAATTGTTTAGACCTTTGCCACTTCTCACAAGTCCATGTTAGTGTGCCGGTAAACCACACACGCTCCACTAATGACTTTGAGAATGCAAATATCACAATTGCTATCTAGCTAAAATCTACTTAGTGAAAGTGTTTCCTCACCATCATTTTCATGAATCGGAGAGAAACCTTATGACACTTAGATTTAATAGTGTATGTGTTCTTATCCATGTGAATTTGTCAAAACCATAATCACAAGACAAGGTTAGTGACAAATCCAAACTCATATTGATTAAACTTGTGCAATCTTAAATTCTTGCCATTTGGCAGCTCAGGTGCCTGCCATTGCTTCCAAGTAGTTGTGCAACCAATTGAGAACTCTCAGAACTCCTATGCAAAGCCAACTTGAATAGGCACAAAAATTTCAACACGATAGGTTATAAACCTCAAGTCGTGTGCTAGTGAAGGACTTTAGGTTTTATTCTTGATTAAGTCTTGAAACTTTCAAGAGCTTTAAGACTCCCACTGTCCTCTTGACATATAAGACTCCCTTGTCAAATATTCAAGAGATAGTGCGGATTCTTTATCAAGACTAACACTTTACACAATTGGCCTAAGTTGGTCTCTGTTTTATCCAAAACATCACAACTTACCAATTTCAAATGTACAAGAGTAGATAACCTTTTACTCTTACATTTGACTAGTGTTAACAAACCCTCTTTAAGATATGTCACTCAAGTTACAATCTTGGAGTATGACTCTAAGAATTGTTTTGGAACGAAGTATGACTCATCTTTTTGATTTAACCATTTCAACAATTCATGACTCCTCTTCTTAGTCATAAGAATGCACTAAGATGACTTTAGAGGACCAATTGTGATATGGTATCTTAATCATTAAGATGATCATAAACATGATACTAAAGTACTCTCCTATCTTTTCAGATTTGAGAAACTTTTATCTTTCTGCCATACTTTGATTCTTCTTATTCGTTCTGTCTCACATTGAAACTTCTCCAATGCTACAGACTTATACTTAAACTTATAAGTATAACCATATTTACCGAACTTAAGTAAATCATGACGAATAGTCTTCTTGATCTTTTGTGGTGGACTTGACCAGTGCACAAGAATGTGTACTCGATCCCTTAGTCCTTTCCTTATTCACATAAGGAATTAGTCTTAATTTTCCAAGCTGAAAGTTCTCATTCATCATACAATTCAACTTGGATGATTCCAAGTTTCGGTCCAATTGAAACTTGGGTGATGAGGAACTTTCCTGATTTGGTAAATTTAGACACTACCACAAATGAAAGAATCAAATCCATTTTCCAATATTGCTGTCAGTGGAATCATATAAGCAACAATTTTCCACAAATGCCATTGTAAGGATACTTCAAATAAATAAAATTAAACAATTTTCTTTTATTTTAAAAGTTTGCGGAAAAACTTATCCTTACAATCCATATGGAAAATTGTTGTTATCTATTCCTTAGCAATATATCATAACTTCTTAAGCAACTGCTCAAAATTCTGATGCGATCGAAATCCACCTTCGCGATCAGAATCAGCATATACTTCCTTTAAGATTTCTCTCTATTCTTTGATTCTTAAAACATCAACATGTGACCCAGTCACATCATGTAATGAGGATCTCAGAATAGAACTTAACAGAGTTAGATAATGGGCTCTACCTGATGTAGAGTCAAACTTATTGACTTTAACATCCTTAGGTAAATTTGGCAGCTTTGCAATCAACGGCCCTTCCTTTGGCAAAATAAACATATGGACCCTTTGGTAATGGGACTATCTCAGACTTAGCCTTTCTCTTTACCATTTGGTCAACCGGGTTGACTATGGCCAATCCCTTTCCATTGGGAAGAGAATGCTTTTTCTGGATTTCCAGTGTCACCATTGTCACTGTCCATAATTTTTTTTGGAAGTTGATCTTCTAAGCAAATTTGCTTTACTATCGTTCCAAATCATTACTGATTCAGCAGCACCAAGCAAATAGATATGATCATTAAGGTTCATGTCATAGTCTGTTTCATAGTAGTCCCAAAGGAACTCACTATGTGACTTAGAAAGTGATTGAACATCCAACTTTCTCAAGACTTTGACACCCAACTCTCCCGGCTTGTCAATATGTGACTTCATCTCTAAGATGTGATCACACATAGACCTTGCTTGCCATTAGGGCTTGAGTGACCTTAAACTTTTTACGAACTTGTGGGTTAGGGAGAATAATTGGAGGAGGTGAAAGAAGTATGATATCCATGGGACATCATCTTCATTTAGGAAAGCTTGTTTCAAGAGATTTGGGAAGATCATAAATGTCTAGACCAGACATCTTTTTGGGAGATATTCAAGATAGTTGATTTAAATCCTTAATATGACACCCAATATGAAATATTAAGGCTAGGATCCAACAAACTATTTTATAACTTAGAAGAGGGATGTCGTAATCCAAGCTATAAAATATTTGAAGGTAGGTGAATGACGATTCACCAATTTCCACCATGAAAAATGAAATAATTAATTAGTTTTGAATAGTTTCAAAACTTGCCCTCAAGTTTTGGAATTTGAAAAGTTTTCACTTATGAATACTTTAATTCCACTGTTGGGTTATGAGCATTCTAACACTCCTAAGTGTACATGCAATCCTAAATACCTTGGATCTATGTTTTCTATATTATACATACAATTATGAACATCCAAGGTATTATCCTAATCTAGCATACAAAATAATAAATATAACAAGATAGAATACATACCTCTTTGATGTAGAATGTCTTCATGAAGCTTGAGTGCCTAGTGCCCCAAGTGTGACACCTCAAATGGTTCACACAACACCAAATACACTTGGAATAACTTGAGAGAAACTTGAACACTCCTTGAAATCGTCTAGCCCTCACACTCACACATTAGTGCACGATGTCTTGAGCCATGGGATTCTTTTATATGGTGGCTATTAGGGTTACACCATGTAACTCATAACTTTACCCATTCCTTATGCTCCATGGATTTTAACCTCCATGGAGTATCCATGGGTCACCCCATGGACTTAGTCCAACATAAGGAATCTTGGATCACAAGCCCACATATATAAGAATGAATGATTTACACAATCAACCCATATATTTAATTAGTCTCCTTTTGATCACTTAATTAATTCCAAATTAATTCTTGATCAATACTAATTAAATAACCTTATTAATATATTAGAACTTATAATATATTAACCAACCTTAAGTGTTATTTCTCTCATTATAGTCTATCCAAATGCATGATGCCATGCAACCCAAATGGACCATGCCGGGTCGGGTCAAGTCTTACCAATTATAGTTATGGACTTAGACATTAATCCAACAAAAACAACTTTTTCAAACCTTACAACTTTGCGAATTGAAACTTTTGTTTTCTATAATTAACATTGCTAGCTTGCAACACTTACCATAATAATTATGCTCCCACTAGCATAATAATTATTAACTTACCAACATAACACTTATGCTCCCACTAGCTTTGACATGTACTCAGAAATCAGCTGGACTTCTAGAAACCAATACTTATTGAATTACTTTCCAAAGTTCAGATTTCTGATACGAGATGCTTCGATAAGACTTTATATAGGCTTCTCATAATCATACACCTTTACTTAGATAGCTCACATGTGTGTCTTAACAATTTTAGAACTTACAGCAATAAGTCTCAAATGTTTACACCTTTTTCCATTTCTCACAATTCGAACTATGCAGAGGGATGCCGTAATCATAATCGAATTTGAGAATGCAAATATCACAACTGCTATCCTTAAAATCTACTTAGTGAAAGCGTTTCCTCACAATCATTTTCATGAATCGGTGAGAAACCTTATGACACTTATATTTTTATGGTGTATGTTTTCCTATCCATGTGAATTTTTCATAACCATAATCATAAGACAAGGTTAGTGACAAATCCAAACTCATATGGACTGAACTTGTTCAATCTTAATTTCTTGCCACCTGGCAGCTCAAGGGCCTACCATTGCTTCCTATGTTGTTATGCAAACAACTGAGAACTCATAGAACTCACATACATAGTCAACTTTAACTGGAATGGGCACAGAAACAAGAAAATGTCAACACGATAGGTTACAAACCTCAAGTCGTGTGCTAGTGATAAACAATAGGTTTTATTCTTGATTAGTTCTTGAAACTTGTCAAGATCTTTTAATACTTCCACTGACTTCTTGACATATAAAACTCTCTTGTCAAGAACCATTCCTTGACAAACAAATATTCAAGAGTTAGTGCGGATTCTTATCAAGACAAACACTTCACATAATTGGCCTTAGTTGGTCTTTGTTTTATCCAAAACATCACAAGTTACCAAGTTCAAATGTACAAGAGTAGAAAAAATTTTACTCTACATTTGATAAGTGTTATAAACCTTTCTTAAGATTATGTCACTCAAGGCTCGATCTTGGAATACGACTCTAAGACTTGATTTTGTAACGAAGTATGACTCATCTTCTAGATTTAAACCATTTCAACAATTCATGATTCCTCTTATTAGCCATACAAATGCACTAAGATGTCCTTGGAGGATCAATTGTGATGTGGTTTATAATCATTAAGAAGATCATAAAACACGATACTCAAGTACTCTCCCATCCTTTTAGATTGGATAAACTTTTATCTTTCCACCTAATTTGATTCTTCTTATTCGTCCTGCTATACATTGAAACTTTTCCAATGATTCAGAATTATACTTAATCTTGTAAGCATAATCATATTCACTAAGCTGTCAGTAAACTATGATGAATAGTCTTATCGTTCTTTGTGGTGGACCTGACCAACGCATACCCAGTGTACCTGATCCCCTAGTCCTTCACTTGACTCACATATATATGTGAACAAGGAATTAGTCTTAACTTACCAAAGATGAAAATTCTCATTCATCATACAAAACAAGTTGCATGATTCCAAGTTTATGTCCAATTGAAACTTGGGTGATGAGAATCTTTCCTTATTTGGTAAATTTGACACTACCACAGACGAAAGAATCAAATCCATTTTTCCAATATTGCTACAAACATACAAACATCAATTTTTCACAAGTTCCATTATAAGGAGATATAAGATAAGATAAAATCAAAAAAATTTATTTATTTATAAAATGCGGAATTTTTTTTTTCTTACAATGCAATTACATATGAAAACTATGTTACAAAATATTTCCTAAGCAATCTATCATAACTCCTAAGCAGCAGCTCAAAAATCCGATCCGCGACCAGATTCAGCTTGCTCTTCCTTTAAGCTTCCTTTCTTTTCTTGGATCCTACAAAACATCAAAATGTAATTTCATTACATCATGTATTAAGAATATCCAAATAGGAACTTAATAGAGTTAGATAGTGGACTTACCTGAAGCAGAGTCAAACTTTTTGACTTTACCTTCTCTTAGATCTTTCAGGTAGTTAGGGCAGCTTCGCTTCCAATGTCCCTTCAAATGGCAGTAGAAACAAGTGTACTCTTTGGAAATCGTACATGGGAATATCTCAGACTTAGCCTTTCTCTTTACCATTTGGTCAAATGACTTGACCATGGCTAATCCCTTTCCATTGGGAAGAGAAAGCTTTTCTAGACTTCCAATGTTACCATTGTCAATGTCCACGAAATTTTGGGAAGTAGATCTTCCAACCAAATTTTTTTGACCAGTGCACCAAATCATTTCTGATTCAGCATCAATTAGCAAATATGTTAGATCGATAAGGGTCATGTCGTGATCTCCCATATAGTAGTCCTTACAGACCCGCTATATGATTAGGAAGTGATTGAAGAACCAAGTCAACAACCAACTTCCTTGAACCAACGACACCCAACATTCCCAACTTGTCAATGTGTAACTTCATCTCTAAGACATGTGCATACACAGACCTTCCATCTAGCCAATAGGGCTTGAGTAACCTTCAATTTTTCAAGTCGATGAATATGTGGGTTAGGGAGAATAATTGGAGGAGGTGGAGGAAGTGAAGTATGATTTCCACTTCCACGATCCAATCGTGGAACATCATCTTCAAGAGGAAAGCTTGTTCCAAAATATTTGGGAAGACCATAGTTGTCTAAACTAGACATCTACAGGGAGAAATTCAAGTTAGTTGATTTAAGTCCTTAATATAACACCCAAATGAAATATTAAGGCTAGTACCCAACACAATATTCTACAATTCGGAAGAGCGATGCCGTAATCTAATTGCAGAATATATGAAGGTAGGTAAATGACGATTTAGCAATTTCCACCATGAAAAACGAAATTAAACATTATGTTTCAAATGGATTGAAATTCCTAGATTCTTTGAGATCCATTGAACTTTTCAATGGCATGTTTAAATCTCAATTGTGCCCTTTCAAGTTTGTGACTGGGATGCCGAGGATCACAAACAAGGTGTGAATAACCATGCAAATTAGCTTGGTACACCCAATGTTTCAAACCACCTAATCAATGTGTTGGTTGACCACACACGCTCCATTGATCTATGATTAACATCAAGATAGCCTTTGCCACGCACTGTCAGTCCCAGATTAGTGTGCCGGTTAACCATACACGCTCCACTAACGACTTAACAAGGTGTAAAGTGCAATTTCATGGAATAACACAATTTTCACATTTTTCCTAAAGTAACTAAGATTGGGAATTTAATAAAAGTTTAGTTACTTTATAATTATCATTATACTTTTAATGAAAATTAATGTCCTATCCTACCCGTTCGGCTAACGACCCCCCGCTAGTCAAGGAAGCGGTGGGTGAGAGTGGACACCCATTAAACTGCCATTTTATAGGCGGTAACCTTATACCCCCTTATAGACCGGCTTCGTAAATGAGGCCTACTAACGGTAAGACTGACTTATTCTTATACATATATATATATATATATATATATATATATATATATATATATATATATATATATATATATATATATATATATATATATATATATATATATATATGTATATTATTAAACATATAATATTATAAAGTATAAGGGTTGGATTTTAACTTTTAAAACTCTAGGGTTTGGAATTAAAGTATTCAAAAAGTGAGACTTTACAAATTCCAAAACTTGAGGGCAAGTTTTGAAACTTGTCAAAACTTTTGGTTTCCATGACTTATGAGTTTAATATGGTTTTTATGAAAAACTTTTCAAGTTCCATAACTTGAGGACAAGTTATGGAAGACTTTAAAACCATTTAAAATGACTCTTAAAAAATGATACCTTTCATTTTCCATAACCTATGAGTTTTAATGATCTTTTAAAAGAAAACATTTTCATTTTCCATAACTTGAGGACAAGTTATGGATTTCATTAAGGCAATTATTTCATATTTTTAACTAAAAAAATTATCAAATAATTTATTCATGATCTAACTAAACTCATAAGTCAAGATAATTCACATCACCTATTTGCAAGAAATTAGCCTATCATATAAACTAATACAAATCTGGAAACTATGACAATTATCTTTTAATTGGATGAGCATGATCATTACCATATAAAAAAACACATTTTATGATTTAAAAAACAGTTTGTGGTAATGATCCTATCCATTTCCTGGCAAAAACTCGAAAATCTGCACCCTGGAGCACCTACTCGACGAGTTCATGAACTGGAATCGCCGAGTTCATGCTTTACTGAGTGGACTCGTCAAGTCAGTTAATGGACTCGGCGAGTTCATCAGACAGAATGCAGAAAATCGATTTTTCCAGCTTTGAAACTTAAGCAATCATCAAATATAATAGAAAACAATCCTAGGCTCTGATACCACTATTGAGTTTTGGTATACTACAACATCCTATGGTTCACATACAACCCTAAATGCTTTGGATCTACGTTTTCTCTAATTATACATGCAATATTGTTTCCAAATCATTAAGCCTACAACTAGCATACAATTGCATAAACAACATAAAATAGTAGTTAGGAGTTTACCTCTTTATGTAGCTTGTAGAACTTCTTGTATTTGGCCTTTAAGAACTTAGCACCCCAAGTGTGATGCCTCAAACGGTTCATAACAAACCTAGGACAAAGGAGACTTGAGAGAAAGGCTACTTATGTCACACCCCAAAACCAAGAACGGCGGAAACGTTCTGGGGCGGAGGACGTCATGTAAAGTATCACAACAATGCAAAGTAGTAAACAAGCAACAACATCATCCATTGCATTAATATTAGAATTTTAATACATGTGTGTTCTTTCATAATCTATGGCATGATAATAAGAAATTGAAATAAAAGACAAGTCTTGACCGCTCCGTCTTCTCAAAACCTGATCATCGTACCTGTCTACTGGTGACCTGAGAATACCAGTTATTTTGAAAGCGAGTATCAGCTTTAAAGCTGGTGAGAACATAAGTATTTTAGTGTCATTGCTTTGTAAAACTGTAAAGAGAAGATTTATAATTGTTTATGAAAACTTGGTATAAGTATGATAAACCCTAGAAAATCCCATATTTCCTACTAGTATAAAAAGCAGTCTTCTACCAAGACCCGACTGTTTTGAATATTTGCACTTCTATAAAAAGTAGGTTTTTCCCCCTAATATAACTATTACTATCCAAACGTAGCTATATTAAAACGTGTATGTGAATAAAATCACAAAGTAGCTGTAAATACGGAAAATACTATTTTGCCTCAGCAGTGACACTGCTGGCTATAAAGTGAATAATAAACATAGACTCCAGGTGGTATCGAATGGACAATACGCCTCGAAAAGTCTGAATGAAAGTAGGGTAGACTCCAGGTGGTATCGATTGAACAATACGCCTCGAAAAGTCTATTTTGACCTTTAATTCTTAATTGGATAAATAAAGGGTTGAATGTGAACTCGTAGGTAACCATGCTGATTGACGATCGAATAACTGATGACCCTCCAGGTCACTCGTAGTATGGTGACATTTTGTCACCCCTGGGCCTAGTCGGCTCAGACTGTAGCTAGCAGTCGGGATGTGGGAGTGTCTGTCCTGTATAGATCTATACACATAATGCCCGCTCTCCCTCGAGGAGACTCTGGTTACAAGGTGATACCACTAAGAAGTGTCGTATCGAGAAGTAGTATGTCACATTCTATTTAAAGTATTTAAAATAATTGTATAGACTCATGAATGAACTGACTCTGGTGCGATTCCTTGTACTAGAAATAGTAAATAGTATCTCCTAACTATACTCATAATAGTTACTAGTAATATATGTATATGAGTAATGGAAGTATACTTTTGCTACCCAAAGGTGCTGAACTGACCGATAGAACTTTTATGTCTATATATGTATACATAATATATAACTAATATTTAGACGACCTTCGGAAAAATAGCCGATGCCCTAAGGCCACATCCAAACAAGGAAAAGGAATTAAAGCGAGCTAGTAGTCCTAAGTCCTTTAAACATTACTTATATAACTATACATATAGAGGCATGCATTTGATAATATAATAGTTTAAAAGAAGTTTTATAAAACATTAGAAAAGTTTAATAACAAGAATTTATGACTTGATGTCAATTTATAAAACGATTTAAAAGCAGTTGTTTGATATAAACAGTTTAAAGTATAAGAAATCCCTTATTGGGAACATAGTTTGAAGTTCATGAAAACCTTTGTTTGAAACATCGATATAACAGGATTTGAAAGGAAAAGTGTAGTTTAGAAAACAAGTTTGATAAAGAGTTTAACGTGTAAATACATTCGAGGAAATCATTTTGAAGTAGTTTACTTGATAAAACAGCTAAAAGTGTAGTAAATTCATAGTTTGATAGTTATTAATCACATGCGATTGATATGATAACTATCATGATTCAACTTGTATCCCCCCCATGAAAGCATTTAAAAACATTTAAAAGGTTAATTAAGGGGTATGAACTCACCTGAAGTGGGTGATTCGGATGAACGGATGGTATAGGATGCTAAGTGTCAAGTGAGGACTTGAACACACGCGCGGATCCTATTTAACATGTAATGATACATTTAAGTATCTAATTAGTCATTTAATAACTAATTATGCAAGTAAAGACATCCTAATACATGAAAACACTTTGCTACAAGTGCTAGGAGTACTAAGGGTTGCATCTAAAGAGAGTATGACCTCACATTGGAGTTTACTCCCCATATGGTAGCACCATATGGGTTTACGGTTTTTGGACCATTTCCCCCATGAGTTTACGGCCGTAAACTCATGGAAATGGTGCATTTGTGTGTTTTAAGGTCTAATGCTTCACAAAGAAGGGTTCTAGGTTTGAATCAAAGGCTTAGGAAGTGGTTAGGACTCGAAAGGACTCATCATTGGAGTTTACGGTCCTTGGACCACCTTTGAGAGTTTACGGTCGTAAACACTTGGGTTTACGGTCGTAAACCCATGAGTTTACGACCGTAAACTCATGGTATCTCTAACCATTTCATGATTTGGGTTTTCTAGTTCATGCATGCAAGGTTCAAGTCCTTTTTACAAGCATTAGAAGGTGTTAGGGGCACCAAAACACCATTTGAAGGTGTTTACGGTTCTGGGAGATCTCCTTGAACCGTAAACACATATGTTCTTGGGGATTTTGATGTTCTTTCCATGGATTAGCAAGCACACTAAGTAAGTAACTAGTTAGGAAGAGTGTACTTACTTATAGGAGGCTTGTAAGAGTGTTTAGGACCCAAGAACACTAGTGTGTGTTCTTGGTGTTCTTGGTGTTTTGAAGAACAATTGAAGATCTAAGTAAAAATCAAGAATCCATGGATGAAATGATGTATAAACACTAGATTAAGTGTTGTATGAACGAATCTAGGAAGGAAAACACTTACATTTTGGCGGATTTGAAGAAGTGTGTGATGATACGTGAGAGAAAAGTGGTGGGTGTTCTTGAACTTGAAGGTGTAAAGTGAGGAAGTGAGGGAATAAGGGTAAACTCATGCCTTAAGCATGAGTTCATGGTCAAGAGGGAGTTTACGGCCCAAACTCCCCAAGTTTGGCCGTAAACACATAGCTAAGGTGTTAAAATGTTAAATTGCTACACTTCACTTATAACGATACTTCCTTTTATTTATTCGTTTGACGAAAATAAAATAAAACACCCAAACGAACTTTATACCGGCTAAAATTTAGAAGAAAAGTATTTGAATTTTATTTGAAGTGTTTGACTGTAGAGTTTACGCGAATGAAAATTTCGGGTTGTCACATCATCCCCCCGTTAGAGGGAATTTCGTCCCGAAATTAGAGTTCAAGCGGCTAAGTTATTACAAAATAACTAAGTAAGAAGATGGGGATATTCCAACTTAAACTGATCCTCGCGCTCCCAAGTGATTTCCGGTCCTTGCTTGGCGTCCCAACGAACCTTCGCTATCGGAACACGACTTTGTTTCGTTCGTTTGACTTCTCGGTCCATGACCTCTACAGGTTCTTCCACGAAGTTGAGGCTCTCGTTGATCTCGATTTCGTCGAGTGGGATTTACAAGAGTCTCGTCGGATAGGCACATTTTCAAGTTCGAGACATGGGAGGCAAGATGTACGTTACTGAGTTTGCGGGTAAGCTAGGTTTGTAAGCTACAGGGCCGATTCTTGCGAGAATCTCGAAAAGTCTTGCGTAACTTTTCTGTCGGTCTCTAGAGGCTTTCAATCGTCCATTAATCTGAACGATCTTCTCTAATGATGCCCTCTAACTCTAGATCGTGAATTTCATAGGTAGCTTTGAGGGTTTCTAACTGATGGGAGGCTTAGGTAATGACGTTACCTCGTTACATCAAAATGAAACTGAGCCCTGGGTTTGGGAGTGTCTACTTGAATTCCCTCTTCACTATCAATGTGACACAGGAATTTGACCCTTCGAATCCAAACTCGCATTTAGAGAAATTAGCGTAGAGCCCCTCTGATAGAAATGTTTCCAGGGTCTGTTAATGCTGTCGACTATGCTCCTCCTTACTACGAGAGTAGATAAGTTGGTCATCGATGGAGACGGTGACGAACTGATCCTAGTAAGGACGACACACCTTATCCATTAGTTCCATGAATATTGCAGGTGCGTTTTGTTAATCCGAACGGCATTACTACGAATTCGTAGCGCCCACAACGAGTTTGGAAGGCTGTCTTTGGAACATCATCCCCTAGTACTCGTAGTCGGTGATACCCGGATCTTAGATCGACTTTTTAAAAGAAAATCGCCCTTTTTCAGTCGATCAAATAATTCGTCTCTGTTAGGCAAAGGGGTACTGATTTTTGATGGTTAGCTTGTTGAGCTTCCTGTAATTGATGCATATACGAAGTGATCAGTCTTTCTTTTTGACGAATCAGACCGGAGTTTCCCCAGGGTGAGAAGCTTGGTCTTATAAAGCCCTTGTTGAGTGGTTCGTTAAGTTGATCGGACAGTCCTTGCATCAGTGCAGGTGCTAGACGATAGGGCGGTTTGGCTACTGAGGTAGCCCCTGGAACTAAGTCGATCCTAATTTCAACTTGGCGTTGCGGGGGGTAATCCTGGGAGTTTCCTGTTCTATCTGAATCTATTGTCTCGATCGGTGAGAAGGCATTTGATTGGATTCTTAGTTTATCCGCATGGCAGTACGATCACTCGTAGTCTTGGGCAGTCTCCGTCCTGAAGTTCATATTAGAAGTCATACATGGTTCGTCAATCACAGTCTCTTGTATACGAGTCGTATATAATTAAGATTGAAAAGTTAGTCGAATAAATGATTCTTCTTTAAGCTCACATCCAAACAAGGAAAAGAAGTTAAAGCGGAATCATCAATTCTAAACCTTTAGAACATTGATTTATATACCACCCTTGCGTATACATTCTTCAGCTATAGATCAACCGTAAGGGTCTTTGGATTGAACTTAACGTACTATACGAGTGGTATTCCGGGGAGGTTTGCTGAGGTTTCTTTGGGAAGGATACGGAACATAAGGTACCCTATGCATGAGTACCTCGGAGTTCCGGAATGACGGCCTTGCTAGAAAGGCGATTACGGAGAAAGAGACGTATGCACGAACTGGTATTGTGAGGGTCGAATTGACTCAAGTGATCTGATAGTATCGGACTCACTTGGAAAATAAAGGCATTAGATTAGATCATAAAGGTGTTACAGACAAGAGACAACATTGCAACTTTTAACAGAGTTACAATACTTTGGATTAACTACAAGACTACTGCTGCGAACAAGGTATACTACAAAAGACAAGTATACGCAGCACGTGGGTCCCTTTGACTAACGGGATCTCGCAAAAGATAAGACTCGAGTTGCACTAGTTTGAAACAGTTTAAGAGTCTGTTACAACGAAACGCCTTAACTACTTTAACGTGGGTCCGGAGTAGCCTCTCCTGCGGCGGTGATCCTTAGTATCTTCCCGTCTGCGCCAGAGTTCTTTGTTATTGGACAATCCTTCTTGAGGTGCCCTATCTCACCGCATTGGTGACATATCTAGCTAGTACTAGCATCGGTGGTGGAAGTGATGTGTCGAGTCAGAGTTATGTGGACACGGGTGTGTTCTTTGTTCATCCACTTTGAACATTTCCTTTTATAGCGTCCGGTTTCACCACCACCATAGCAAGCCTGGTTGACTCCGATGTCAGGGGCTTGAGTGATGGGTCATGCCGGTGCTCCACAACTACGAGCATGGTGCCCTATTTTGTGGCAATTGCAGCATTGCATTTCATGGCAAGCCCCATTATGATGAAAGCTGCACTTGTCACACTTCGGGAGTTTGCCCTCGTACGGTCTGATCGGTGTTGAAATGGCAGGGGTTGCCACTTGTTGCTGTGGGATGGCAAGTCTTTGGGATTGCTTGCGCTCCTTTTGGGCTTGGCGCTTTCGTTTCTTCTTCTCGGTTTTACGACTTTGCAAGTCCGTGACTGTTGTCATTTGTTGGCTTCCCGGATCGATACGACAATCGGAATTGTCAACTCCTTTGCCAGTCGTGTTTGTGTTGCCAGAGTTGAGGTTTGCAAGGACGGCTGTCACTGCAGCTGTTACTGCGGCTTGGAATGTAGCGACGTCGATATGAAGGATAGGGGTTTTGTTGCTTGGCTGGTTATCTCTGGGCGACGACATGATTCTGTTATTACAAAAGAAAATGAGTTCGTGAGTGATGATGTTTGAACCTAGATGTATTTCGACCATTCATGAAAGAATAGGAGTAAGTTCTCGAGAGTTTGACCTACATCCCTATGATGCAGTCCTAGTAAAGAGTAGAAGTAAGTTCTTAGAATGGTTATAAGACAATTGCTATCCAAGCCTTTGACAAGGATTGGAAGGAATCCTTGAGCTAATTCACCGTAGCCCATTAATCCGACGAAGTGAGGGTTTAGATAGGATTCTAATGATAGCAAAACGAAAGTATTTGAACAAGGATCGACACAGAATTTAGCCGACTGTCAATATCATTGACATTTAAGATGTAATACATTTGGGAAAAATGACCTTGGAGTAGGTCTTACATCATATCCGAAGTAGAAAAGTTTCGACAGCATAAAAGCCTAACTATAAGTACTCATGGTACTGGGGTAGTTACATAGAAAAGTGCTACTCGTAGCATAGGTAGGAAGACTATTCTTTCAACTAACGAAAGAAAGGTAGAATATCTCCTACTGGGGACGGATATCCCTTGGGTGGACCCTTAGTTCAGCCAGCTGACGCTCCATATCCAGCAGGTACCTTTCGTACACCCTTTGGTGTACTCGGAGCTCTATGACTTCAGCTCGAGTTTCAGCTAGCTCTTGAAGTAGGGTCTCATGGTCTACTCTGGATCTGTCACGAGCATCTTCTAGACGAATGGTGCGGAGGGTATGCATTCTTGCATTGGTGACAACTTCCGTGATTTGATGGAGAGCTGTCCTGCCTTGAATCTCATTTCGGGCCACTCTGCGGACTAGGATTGGCAAGACTCTGTCTGTTGAGCCCCCTTCGCTCAGGTCATAAAAACTTCGGTCTCCGTTGAATGGCATGGGCTGATATTGCCCTTGGCTCCATGTTTCCAAACTTTCCACCCACGGAGGCGTCGGGCCTTGAAAAGACGGACGAGGGTTAGGATTTGGATTGGGAGCCACCGGGGGTAGGTTCTCAACTTCAGGCTCGGAGTCAGAACCATCTGCAAAGCCTTCAGCCTGGTGATCACCCACAGGGATTGGGTGATCATTTTCTGGCTCTGCTTCAAACCCTCCTTCATTACCTTGGTTAGGGAAGTACAAATTGCCGTGGAGATGGAATCCAACCATATTATCTACGCGAGAAAAGGGATATAAGAAATAAGCACATAAGTAATTTATAGTAACACAAAATACTCCTATAGTATTTTAGGTTTATGTTTTATTGTTCTCATTGTGGTATTGTGGGTAAGTTTTTAGACTTGTTGCAACCTCACAACCATACTTAGGCACATGCTAGTTAACCCTCAGATAATATAGTTGATCAGGCTATATCTTCCCAGTTTTGACTATATGTCTCTAAGTCTACTTGTTCTGCCCAACAATCGTAATACTTTTGTTCTGTCCTAGTGACATGGATTTTAGTATGAATGCAGGCATGTATACTTAATTAAATATTTTATTATTTAAAAGTATTAACTCTTGGTCAGAGTATTTTAATCCCAATGTATTTATAGATTGTATATCTTTTATGGGTTGATATACTCAATTCACTATAAACAATGCTCTGATACCAATCTGTCACACCCCAAAACTAAGAACGGCAGAAACGTTCTGGGGCGGAGGACGTCATGTAAAGTATCACAACAATGCAAAGTAGAAACAAGCAACAACATCATCCATTGCATTAATATTAGAATTTTAATACATGTGTGTTCTTTCATAATCTATGGCATGATAATAAGAAATTGAAATAAAAGACAAGTCTTGACCGCTCCGTCTTCTCAAAACCTGATCATCGTACCTGTCTACTGGTGACCTGAGAATACCAGTTATTTTGAAAGCGAGTATCAGCTTTAAAGCTGGTGAGAACATAAGTATTTTAGTGTTATTGCTTTGTAAAACTGTAAAGAGAAGATTTATAATTGTTTATGAAAACTTGGTATAAGTATGATAAACCTTAGAAAATCCCATATTTCCTACTAGCATAAAAAGCAGTCTTCTACCAAGACCCGACTGTTTTGAATATTTGCACTTCTATAAAAAGTAGCTTTTTCCCCCTAATATAACTATTACTATCCAAAAGTATCTATATTAAAACGTGTATGTGAATAAAATCACAAAGTAGCTGTAAATACGGAAAATACTATTTTGCCTCAGCAGTGACACTGCTGGCTATAAAGTGAATAATAAACATAGACTCCAGGTGGTATCGAATGGACAATACGCCTCGAAAAGTCTGAATGAAAGTAGGGTAGAATCCAGGTGGTATCGATTGAGCAATACGCCTCGAAAAGTCTATTTTGACCTTTAATTCTTAATTGGATAAATAAAGGGTTGAATGTGAACTCGTAGGTAACCATGCTGATTGACGATCGAATAACTAATGACCCTCCAGGTCACTCGTAGTATGGTGACATTTTGTCACCCCTGGGCCTAGTCGGCTCGAACTGTAGCTAGCAGTCGAGATGTGGGAGTGTCTGTCCCGTATAGATCTATACACATAATGCCCGCTCTCCCTCCAGGAGACTCTGGTTACAAGGTGATACCACTAAGAAGTGTCGTATCGAGAAGTAGTATGTCACATTCTATTTTAAGTATTTAAAATAATTATATAGACTCATGAATGAACTGACTCTGGTGCGATTCCTTGTACTAGAAATAGTAAATAGTATCTCCTAACTATACCCATAATAGTTACTAGTAATATATGTATATGAATAATGGAAGTATACTTTTGCTACCCAAAGGTGCTGAACTGACCGATAGAACTTTTATGTCTATATATGTATACATAATATATAACTAATATTTAGACGACCTTCGGACAAATAGCCGATGCCCTAAGGCCACATCCAAACAAGGAAAAGGAATTAAAGCGAGCTAGTAGTCCTAAGTCCTTTAAACATTACTTATATAACTATACATATAGAGGCATGCATTTGATAATATAAAAGTTTAAAATAAGTTTTGTAAAACATTAGAAAAGTTTAATAACAAGAGTTTATGACTTGATGTCAATTTATAAAACGATTTAAAAGCAGTTGTTTGATATAAACAGTTTAAAGTATAAGAAATCCCTTATTGGGAACATAGTTTGAAGTTCATGAAAACCTTTGTTTGAAACATCGATATAACAGGATTTGAAAGGAAAAGTGTAGTTTAGAAAACAAGTTTGATAAAGAGTTTAACGTGTAAATACATTCGAGGAAATCATTTTGAAGTAGTTTACTTGATTAAACAGCTAAAAGTGTAGTAAATTCATAGTTTGATAGTTATTAATCACATGCGATTGATATGATAAGTATCATGATTCAACTTGCATCCCCCTCATAAAAGCATTTAAAAACATTTAAAAGGTTAATTAAGGGGTATGAACTCACCTGAAGTGGGTGATTCGGATGAACGGATGGTATAGGATGCTAAGTGTCAAGTGAGGACTTGAACACACACGCGGATCCTATTTAACATGTAATGATACATTTAAGTATCTAATTAGTCATTTAATAACTAATTATGCAAGTAAAGACATCCTAATACATGAAAACACTTTGCTACAAGTTCTAGGAGTACTAAGGGTTGCATCTAAAGAGAGTATGACCTCACATTGGAGTTTACTCCCCATATGGTAGCACCATATGGGTTTACGGTTTCTGGACCATTTCCCCCATGAGTTTACGGCCGTAAACTCATGGAAATGGTGCATTTGTGTGTTTTAAGGTCTAATGCTTCACAAAGAAGGGTTCTAGGTTTGAATCAAAGGCTTAGGAAGTGGTTAGGACTCGAAAGGACTCATCATTGGAGTTTACGGTCCTTGGACCACCTTTGAGAGTTTACGGTCGTAAACACTTGGGTTTACGTTCGTAAACCCATGAGTTTACGGCCGTAAACTCATGGTATCTCTAACCATTTCATGATTTGGGTTTTCTAGTTCATGCATGCAAGGTTCAAGTCCTTTTTACAAGCATTAGAAGGTGTTAGGGGCACCAAAACACTATTTGAAGGTGTTTACGGTTCTGGGAGATCTCCTTGAACCGTAAACACATATGTTCTTGGGGATTTTTATGTTCTTTCCATGGATTAGCAAGCACACTAAGCAAGTAACTAATTAGGAAGAGTGTACTTACTTATAGGAGGCTTGTAAGAGTGTTTAGGACCCAAGAACACTAGTGTGTGTTCTTGGTGTTTTGAAGAACATTTGAAGATCTGAGTAAAAATCAAGAATCCATGGATGAAATGATGTATAAACACTAGATTAAGTGTTGTATGAACGAATCTAGGAAGGAAAACACTTACATTTTGGCGGATTTGAAGAAGTGTGTGATGATACTTGAGAGAAAAGTGGTGGGTGTTCTTGAACTTGAAGGTGTAAAGTGAGGAAGTGAGGGAATAAGGGTAAACTCATGCCTTAAGCATGAGTTCATGGTCAAGAGGGAGTTTACGGCCCAAACTCCCCAAGTTTGGCCGTAAACACCTAGCTAAGGTGTTAAAATGTTAAATTGCTACACTTCACTTATAACGACACTTCCTTTTATTTATTCGTTTGACGAAAATAAAATAAAACACCCAAACGGACTTTATACCGGCTAAAATTTAGCAGAAAAGTATTTGACTTTTATTTGAAGTGTTTGACTGTAGAGTTTACGCGAATGAAAATTTCGGGTTGTCACAACTTAGCACACAAAATCGGTTATCACTCTTCTTGGAATGCATGGGGCCGATTTTGGTGAGTATGGGTTCCTTTTATAGTGTGGCAAAGTCTAGGGTTACATCCATGCAAACCCTAATGCCCATGACCTTTCATATTACTTAGGCTCCATGGGTTAAACCTCCATGGACTATCCATGGACTACCATATTGGTTTAGCCCATCCTAAATAACAATTGGCCGACACTATAAGAATCATTGATTTACCAATTCAATCCCCATATATTTAACTAGATTCTTTTGATCACAAAATTAATTCCAAATTAATTCTTGATCAATACTAATTAAATACTATGATTTCATATTAATATATTAGAACTTATAATATATTAATAAATCATAAATAATCTCTTCTCAAAAGTCCATCCTATCAAATTGTCCTGGTGATATGCAACCCGACTTGGACCATGCTATTCTTGGGTCAAGTACATATCAATTATAGTTATGGGCTTAGACACCTAGTCCAACAAATACATCTATCTTAGGTTCGTATTTTGTTGTCCTTCAAGCTACACACAAGGAAAAGCCAATAATGATGAAAATTTCTTGGTTTTGGTTTGTTTGATTGTCCCATTCATGTCCCTATCATCGAGGTCACCTAACAAGGGTCTTTAGGGGTTAATAACACCCTAATGGAGGCTTTGATTAGACCCACATGGAGCAGAAGCAAGGGATCAATCGATGATTAAAAATCTATAACAGTCAGTTCTCAAGATGTGAGCATTTCCATGTCACGTCTTGAGAATGAATCTGGATCGATTGAGTTTTGCGGATGTTTACTTAGTCACGACGTGAGCAACTCTTTGTCACGTCATGATGAAGTGGCCTTGACTGGTCAAAACCTAACGCTCATTTGAAGTCACGACATGAAAACCCTAAGTTTCATGAAGTGCAAAAGGAATTTATCGATCCTAAAGCACGAAGAGGCCTGAGCTCATGACGTGACACACCCTTGGTAACGACGTGAGACTCGTTTGGACAAAACCAAATCGATTTTTATGAGTTGTTTGTGATCAATTATTTAGGTATTCTTTTAGGGGCATTAGAGTGCTTGTAAGAAGGTGGTTTTCCTCTATTCTTAGCTTCACAAAACTTGGACAAGAGGCGAGTCATTTCTTGTGTGGTTTTAGCACTAGTTTGGAAGGATAACATACACCTATGTTGTGTTCTTGTCTTTTGATGGTGTGTGAAGTTAGAAATTGAAAGTCAAAGGTAAAATAAAACATAGACATATAATGTTATTTATGATGCAACTGAACTTAGGTAATTAATGGTTGCTATAATCCTAGAACTAATCAATTGGTGCAACATGTGATTGTTAGGTCCATGCTAGAGGTGAGGACTTTTGTGTGGTTGTATTATGATGTTACGCGTGCTATATTTTCTTTTTTCCACTCTTGAATGAATCTAGGAAATTCATGCTAGATGTTGTGTGATTGAAAGGTGTATCTTATTATATGCCATGACATATTGTTATATATACCTTGTGTTTGATATTCCTTGGATGTGTGTTTGACAGATGTAGTATGCCATGTATTAATACTAATAATTCACTTGCATGACTAGATAATAATATTGGTGAGTTGTGTGTTTTACCTATGTGAAAGAAAGTTAATTAATTACCTAATTAATTAAATAAAAAGGGGAAATACACATAGTAGGGTTAAAGGGTACAAACCTAAGTTAGGTATGTGACCTTATGAGATATCGCGGTGGCAGCATATCATGGAGGAAAAGTGCTTAATCCAAGTCGACGTCGAATGGTTATCTAGATGGCCATATCGAGACATGGTACTTTTAACGTCCCAAAAATATCGAGTAAAATTTTGATTTTAAATAAGTAAAACCTATTCATATATTATCCCAAAAGACGATCAAAGTAAAAGTATTCTCAAAACATTAGACTAAAATCATAAACAATCATTGTTGAAAAAATCTTCAGGGGATGCAGTGCGATCAAGCTGGGATCTTCTTTTAAAAACTTGAAGTACCTGAAAATGTTTAAAGCAAAAAACCGTAAGAACAAAACTTAGTGAGTTCTCCCTAAAATACCACATACAATACAAATCAGTGGGTCCAACCCTGGGGTATATTCCAACCCAACATATAATCATGGGCGCAACCCTGGGGTGTATTTTAATCCAATACATATAAATAGACCTAGCCCTAAGTATCTTTCAACCCAATAAATATCAATGGGCCTAGCCCTGGGGTATAATTCGACCCAAACATACAATATTGGGCCCAACCCAGGGGTATCTTTCAACCCAAACATACAATATTGGGCCCATACCTGGGGTATACTCCAACCCAAACGTATAATATTGGGCCTGACCCTAGGGTATATTTCAACCATATCAATCATGCAAAAGTCACAAAGATATCTATCATTCTACATAACATAATCCAGTGGGTCGACATTGGTTCCTTCGACCCACAAGTATCGTGAGAAGACTCACCTGAACAACTCAACAGAATCCCAACAATTACCTCAACATCAGAACAGCCAACTCAAACTCGCTAAAACCAAACCGAGACCAATCCTTAGTGAAATACTCAATTCTATCCAAGTTTTACCAAATGTCAAACTGGTCAAAAAGTCAACGGTTAGCTTAGTCAAAGTTAACGTCACATTGTGACCATTCCTTGGTCACGTAGTGAGAATGCAATGACAACACAATCACAATTCTGGACACCATCATGTCGTGACACATCCTATGTCACGTCGTGACTTCTCTTCAGAAGGCCAAAATCTTCATTAACTGCTTAATCTCATCAGAACAAGGCCCATATCCTTAGATCTAGATCCTAAATAGCTTCATAATGGATAAAGCTTCGAAATTTATCCATTAGGATGGTCCAAACAACCAAGATCTAGTCTTTAAGTCTTAAAGGGACCAAGAATTCATCTTTCTCAGCTAAATACATTAGGTCCTAGACTCCAACCTTCATATCTAAATCAACATGATGTTTAGGTGGATAAAGTTTCCAAATTTATCCATAATAATGTCTCAAGCTTTCAAGATCTAAACTTTAATACACCAAAATGTCAATCAAAATAACTTGCATGGTTGAAAGGGAAGGAAAAAGATCAAAAATTTCCTAGTTCATGAGGTCCAAGAAAGCATTCTAAACTAATTAAAAGGTATTGGAGTCCAGATCTGAAACATACAATGTTATTAGGACCTTGGAGAGTAATAAAGATGTAAAATTTATTTCCAACCTCACTAAAAAGTCAATAAAATGGAACAAAACACCAAATACACTTAGATCCAAAGATGAAATGCAATACAACTTGGAACTTTATAACTTGCAAAGGTCTAGAACGTAGACGAATGTTGAGATCTCTAATTTCCAAGCTTTAAGGATCAATCTAACATTAAAAAATTTCTCCTAAACCACCAAAAACTCCAAAAATGGATGAGAGATGAGAGGGAGGCTCAAATATTGAAAATGGAGGTTAGGGTTTCTCCTGAGAGGTTCTAGATATGATGGAGGCTAAGAAAAATATCCTAAAACATGAATCCTTACCTTTGAATACCTTGAAAACCCTAAAAAACTTTGTGGGCTTTGGGCTACATAGTTCTCATGTTGTGAGGATATATTCTCACCTCGTGAGTACTCTCACGTCGTGAGTATTACTTCTCGCCCCGTGAGAACGGATTTTCACCCAATTTCACTCCAACTTCTAACAATCATAACTTCTTCGTTTCAACTCCGTTTTCGGCGTTTTTTATGTGCACGAAAAGGTATTGACGAGACCCGTAACCCTATATAATTACTTTCGACTTAAAACAAATGGAACTAAAATCCTTAATTCAGGAAATAAGTCTGAAACGTCACTTTTCCCATTTTACCCTTTGACTCCAAGACACAAACCAAGACTTTAATCACTTATCCACCATTATCATCATCATCCAATGAGGTCTAAAACCCATTCCCTTGAATCCTAAGGCCTTTACTTGATCCATTTATTGTCCACAATCCCGAAATAACAAACTTCTCAAAATAGGATGTTACAGTACTACTATAATCATGTACCGAGACTGAAGCGATGTTGGCCATTGATTATGACAAATCAAGCATCATGTTTGGTTATAGGCATGAAATTGGTGTTCTACTGAAACACTCTCGAATGACAAGGCATTTTCTTTTACGTGCAAGTCGGAGTAGTGAAGACGTCGAACCAGGGACAATGTTACGGGTGGGAGTCACGCCCCATTTAGTGCACTGGGTTGCCATGTCATATTAGTAGCGAACAGGGTCATTATTTGGGGTACGTTAGCAATGTAATAGAACCTAGTTTAGTGAGGGACATTAATAGTAATTAAATCGAAGAAATTTAATTAATAATTAATAAGATGAAAGAATGTCTGAATTAATGTATATACGTATATGTTAATAATTATTGATGTATGATGCATGGATTGATGGGTTGCATGAATTGGCATGATATATGTGTATGTTTTGTTTCCATGCTTATGTGTTTGCGATTGACTCACTATGCTGATGTTGACACTTGTTTCTTGTCTCTTGTTGTGGCTTTGCAATGGTACATGTAGTTTGATTATTGATGGCCTGGTGAGGTTGGGTTCTTATGGGTAGTTATAGTCCTTTGAATAATAATGATGATACCAGTTTGAGACTTATTGTGATGTTTCAATTACACTTGGTTTTTGGTGTTTGTTTTGGTTGGGTTTTACAACTATGGATTTTGATGGGTTGTTTCTGAATGGTTATCAAATAAACTATTGATGATGTTTTTATAAGACTTCTGCTAACGTTTTCATGATAAAAAGTGATTAAAATAAAAAAAAATTGGTGAAAAATGACAATGTTACATACCTCAGCGGTGATGTTTTCAAGGATGGCGGAGAGGTAAACAGAGGCTCCGGTGCCAACACGGGTGGCGTACACTTGTATATGGGTGCTTTCTCATCTAAACATAAGTATGACCAATCTCAAATTTAAATAAAAAAACAGGTTTATGTTGTTCATATTGCTCATCCATTTAGGAATTATGTTGAAAATATGATTTACGTAGAAATAAGATAATCAAAAAACCTGAGACATGATTTACTGTCTTAATACATTAAGTCAATTTTTTGGGCTTAACTATAGAAGAAACAACCCTAAAAGAAAAAAATAAATATATGAATAAATAAGTAAACTTTATGTCACTAACCGTTTCTAGCACGTATAGAAACAAGCGACCAAAATGGCAAAAGCAATGAAGGCTCCACATACGACAAAATGGAAGTTGTAGCAACAACTGTTTCAGAAAGACGTTCATTTTTACTACACTGGCCACGGTGGGAAAAGATTCTCTTTCTGGTTGTCTTAAACATAATTTAATATGTTCACTACTATCCGGATTCCTGAATTTATAAGACACTATATATTCAAGTTAAAAAAAATAAGTGAAAATCAGATCAAAATTTCAAATGTGTATCAGATCAACATGTCAAATGTGTATCATGATGTGCATACTCTTTCTCTGGTAACATCTGTAACAAATATCCAACCATTTCTTTGGTTTTTTCTACTCTTTTATGTTTAGAAAACTGCAAATCTCAAAGGGGTTGATGTTTTTTACTTTTACATTTTAACCTATCTTTATTGTGAGGGAAAGATATATATATATATATATATATATATATATATATATATATATATATATATATATATATATATGAATAGGATCAGTTGAGAACACCAAAAAGGTTGAGAACGCGAGAACACATCTGGGCCACTTAAATATTCAAATCTAAGGCTATTATCAAACGGGTAATTTATGTTGATTCTAAAACTATCGGTAGTAAAATGTAACTTTTAAAATGGCATAAGGGTATAACAGTAATTGAAACTTTAGGTCAATCCTATAATTTCTCATTCCCATTCTTATTTCCATTAAAGATTGTCGTTTCCCTATTCATTCCCCTATCAAACGATTTTGTAGCCCTAATCGGACCTGCAAGCTGCTGTGAAGATAAAGACTATTGATGGAGTCTTCGATCACCTCATTTCTCCTTCATCTTTGATCTTCAACAATCCATTTACCTCTCACCAATCTGCAACGCCGCCGCCTCCTTCTGCTGCCCTAGCCCCGACAACGCAAGCTTCGCCGAAGATGGTGCAACGACGTCGACTTCCCTGACCATTGAGGCGTCTCAGAAGAGACGAGGATTTGAGACGAGGAGACGGGAGTGGATTCAAAGCATGAAACACAATTTGAGGTAATTTGGTTGAAGGAAATCGAGATACAGAGGGAATAAATCGAACGCACATGGGTGTATATCAATTCTCCTGTTCTAAATCTACAATCGATGATTTTTTTGAGGTTAATGGTCTTCATCGTGTGTATATCAATTCTCATGAATCGATTTTTGTTAATTTTAATCCAATATCATATTTTTTCATCAATTTTCTCGTTCCTGTTCTTATAGTCAATTTGATTTCATGATTATTAATTTGATTCATCTCGAACATGAAAATTTCTGATGATCTGTGAGTGAAATCGATCTTTGAAGAATCGATTTGGTGTTTGATTGAATGCTAATCTCGAAGTCTGGTGATGAACGGACGAACCAATTGGATGTGAAGACTGAATCGATTTGCTGGGATTATCGGATTCTTGGTTGTTTATAGTGATTCTGATTTTGATCGGAATTAATTTGATGACTGGTTCGCAATCGCTAAATGGGTTTTACATTCGGGGCTTAAGACATCGGTTAATTCGCAATCTGTGATAATGTTGAGTCGGAATGGTTGAGATTGTTCTACATAGTCAAAACCATAAAAGTCAAAATCGACTTATGTAAACGAAGAACAGTGGATTGTTGATTTGGTTGTGGAGGGCGTATTTGACATCGGGTTCATTGGATTTGTATCTGGGACGATTGGGCTGTTTGATGAAATGCGTGAGAGAGGTATTCATTTGTGAATAGCTGGGTATTCATTTGTTAATAACAATGTATTCATTTGTAAATAGCAGTGTAATCATGTGTGAATGAGAGTATTTATTTATGATTAGATGTATTCTTTTATTCATTTGTGAATACCAGGGTATTCATTTCTTAATAACAATGTATTCATTTGTAAATAGCAGTGTAAACATGTGTGAATAAGTGTATTTATTTATGATTAAAGGTATTCTTTTATGAAGAAATGATAATTTTTACACCCATTTTGTTTTCGGTTGATTAAAAGAAAGGTGGATTACTTGTAAATTGATATGTATTCATTTGTGATTGTAGTAGTATTAGTTTTTTTGAAAAAAAATCGTTATGAATACAAATGTATTGATTTGGGGTTGGATTTCTATTAATTTTTTCGAAAAAAAAACGTGAAATAGGATAAAAAAAATTATTTTTTAAGAAAAAAAAAAATTTATTAGTAAAAAAAAAAAATTTTGATAAATTTTTTTTTTATATTTCATTAATAAGAAAAATAAAAAATCAAATATTTCCTTCTTTTTTGGTAACTGATCCTAAATTTAAGGGAATTTGATTGATTTTATTTTATTTTAATTTAATTAAAATATACAATTACTAATAGGACCTTATATATTGATTGGTCTAAAACTGTTCTCGCGTTCTCAACCTTTTAGGTGTTCTCATTTGATCATTTCCTTATTTATATATATATATATATATATATATATATATATATATATATATATATATATATATATATATATATATATATTGATGTATATCATACATTATTTCAACTTTGAATTACTAAAATAAGGTTTAAAAGAGTTTCTTCTTATTTTTTCTTACTTTTTACCTTTGTTTTTCTTCTCCTTTTTTATGTTTTAATGATGAATAGATACATTATCAAATATTCAATTACAAATAATTTAAATATATGTAATTGCATATTGTGCTATTAGAAAACAATATTACTTTTGATAATAGCTATTTGTTTGTTTACATACACAAGAGTAATCATTCGAATACAGTTATGGGTTTGGATTTGCTCAAGATGAATGGTAGATGTGCATAATTCATATTTCACACCTAAAGCACACAAAAATTTTCCTTTGGCACGAACAATTTGAGAAGTTTAGATAGTATCGCAACTGATCATAGATCTGAACAAATAAGACAATATACAAATGGAGAGAAACTAGGAAGAGATACCTCCGACGAATAGGTTGTTGGAGTAGCGACAACGTAACATCGAATAAAGCTGATAACTTCCATTCACCCACATCATCTACAAAAACCTGAAACATAAATAAACAAAGGTAAGCAACGAAACCGAAATTAAACCCAAATCGAACAGTAGAACTCTAAACTTGTGTGGAAGAAAGAGAATATGAAAACCAAAATCAAACCCAATGGAAACCTATTTATACCCAATTCTAACCATAGGTGTCAAGCGGCTGAAAGAAAAATCAACCCTATTTATTGTGATGTCAAGAAGACCTATTGGTGTTAAATGTTGACCAGATTGAAGTAGAAGAGCAGACCCAACTACTGTTCAATTTTAGGGAATACAGTTGACTGCATCACAATCGAAGAAAAGATAGTGTTCAAGAAGATGATTGGATGAATTTTTTATAACTTGAAACTTACCATTGAGTTATTGGGAGCAATGTAAGCGAAATCAATATGACAGTGGAGGCCATTTTCTGGTTTATAGCATCTCTTATCTTAACAAAATCTAAATCCAACATGAGGTAATGATCGAATGACTTAGGTGTTGTTTGATTTTTTGAAGCAAAAAATTCATGAAGTCTGCGGACCACCTTTGCAACCCTCTGCAGTAGAAGAGGTGGACCAAATGGCTGCAGACTGTAATAAGAACCGTGTTTGTTTTTTTAACATCTGCATACTGCTGCAGATATTAAAAAATTAAAATAAATTAATTTTATAAACCGAAAATAATTTTTTAATACGGAAAATTTAATAATGTATAACATTTCGGCAAGAATTAATGATATTTTAGTAAAAGATAATGATATTTCAACAAAAAATAAAAAGATTTTAGTAAAAAATAATGATATTTCATCAAGAAATTATCATTATTCAATATAAAAAACGAAAAAAAAAATCAACAAGAATAAACAAAAAAAATACGAAAAAAAGTGAAATAAAATTTCAACAACATATAATCAAAATTTCAGCAAGAAAAAAGAAGAAGAAGAGGTTGGAAGAGGCAGTACAAGTGTTGCGCCAAACAGAACACGCGCAGAGGTTTTTGACTCCGAAGACTTCTAAAAAAACAAACAGTTGCGAGATGAAAAGTGTTGCGCGTGTGCTGCGCCGCGCAACAATAAAACGTCTGAAGATGTTTTTTCCAAAACACAAACAACACCTTAATAGGTTTCTTCCTATCACGGAGGCGTTGATTTCATCGAAGGCGATGAACGAATATTGGAGAGAATACGAGCGGCAGGGAAGAAGCGAGAATGTTCACATTAGTAATCTTTTAGGAAATAAGGCATGGACTAAAGTTGTCAATATTTGAAACTCCTATGGCAAATGCATGAAGTAAACAAAAGTTACTATTAGTAAAGGGTTTGTGAATATATATATATATATATATATATATATATATATATATATATATATATATATATATATATATATATATATATACAATTATATGTGAATATGATTGAAAATAGTTGGTTTAAAAAAAATTGATGATAGTTTTAACTACGTTTTTCATAATCTATGTATGCCATAATAAGTATGTTAGCCTAAGTATTTAACAAAATTTGAAATGGCCAAAATTTTGAAAAGTATAGACTTGAATCTTTCCTATTTTGTGATGATTTCGAGGATATAATGATTCCTATTATAACATCCTCAAACTAGGCCTAAGAGTTTTTGCCATCTTTAGTAAAATAATTATTTAGAAATAAACATATAAAAAAATCATCTGAATAAATTAAATATAACTAAGTAGATATTAATGATAAATGTAATGGTAAAAATCTTTTAGAAGTTTAGTAGAGTTAAATTGCATATATTATGTTAAAGGACTAAAATTTCCAAATTATGAAAGAAAGGATTTAACTCTTATAGACCAAATGGGACTTCCATGTCAGAAATTATATGGGGAAGGGTGAATTTGGGAAATACAAAAGTTACTAGTTAGTGTTAGTCAAAATAGTGATCCTAATGCAAGGTTATTGTGTGCAGGGATCATTGTTTCCAAATGTCCTAAGACTTAAATTAGATATCTCTCTATCCTCTCCCTTGTTCATTCAACATATTCAACCTTTAGGAATCCCCTCCATGATGAATTTTCTTCTATCATGATGACTGAATCCCAAAAATCTAATTGGTGAAGATCTAGCCAAGTTCTCTTCATATCCTAGCTTTATGAGGTAAATCCTTTTTCTAATCTTTTCATTTCATAAACTAGGTTTGATTCATGTTGCCAAATCCGGATGAAAAGTATTATTCTTCATTCATTAGAGCTTCTAAACTCTAAAATCCAATTAGATTCAATCTCCAAGCAACATCTCTTCCATAGATTCTCGAATGTAGATGTGAATGAAATTTATAGGTTTTTCTAATCCTAGGACTCTTAACCCCAAATTTCCTAATATCCTTTGTTATTCATATGATTTTCTAGTGTTTTATTCTTCATTAAAACCTCATTTTATCAATACTTTGTTGTATAAGTTGGTTGATGAAGCTTTGATGGTGAATTGGGGTTTTCAAACCCTAGATCTCTCAAATCCGAATTTAAGGATCATTAGATGTTTATCACTTGGTTATAATGCTTGTAAACATTATAATTCATCATAATGTTGCTATATAATCTATGGACAGTTGAATTCCATCTCCAATGATAGAATTGGTTACTATGAACCATGACCTCATAACTTGAGTTGTACATTGGAAATAATAACTTGTACACTACCTTATAAACTCTTTAATTATTCCAAATAAAAGTGTAATGTATTAGTGTATGAATTATATAGTTTATATGTTCATACTAGTTATGAGTTAATGATTCCATTGAACCAATGATTGGAATTGGTGATTCCAATGGTAGATTACGATTAGAATGTAATAACATAATTTTTTAAGCTAGTTTAAATCAAATTAGGATTTGATTTGAAACATTATTTATATTAATTAGATTTATGATGGTTTTGTTATGATCAAATAGTACTTCAAATGAATAAAATGAAATTGTAATTTCAATTAGGAACTAGAATCAATACAACACCCTAGTTGTGATGTGATCAAAATGAATCAAATGGAATCATAAATTAGAAATGGAATTTAGTATTTGTACGATAAGTAAGATGATTATAATCTTGTTAAGTTGTTTATAAGTTACTAGAATAGTTATTGGTGAAGTTGGAAGCTAATAAGATCATGTGGGACAATGTTTATGTTTGATGTTACATGATCTTCCATATGGCTCTTGTGTCATTGAAATGTCTTAATAACTAGTTCATGGATAATATAGGACTTAATTAAGATGAAATAATGTTATTTATGATAATTTAATTGATTAAAACTTTAGGTGCAAGAGGCGCCAAGTTCACGACAATATTGACGAAAAAACTTTTTTGAGATGAGCTGAGCATTAAATATTACATGATTGTGTAATTTAATGATGAAGAAATGTTATCTATGATGAAATGAATATTAGAAGACTATGTAATTAACTGTGAAGATGACAATTAAGTTATACAATTAAGCCCTTTAGCCTTTGAACCCCCCTTTCCCCCCCGGTTATTCCAAACCCTACCATATAATGTTACAACAAGTAAAATGACACTAAATGAGTATAGATATCTCTTAGGTGTATTTTGGAAACCTTTTGTATACATTATTAGGTGGTGATTAGGACGCTAGTGGAGCATTTAAGCAAGGTAAATTAGCTTCACAAGTTGTTGAGGTAAGTATAAACCCATAATACATATACCCTATCACTTTATTTGATATGTTTTGAATATTATATGTATATTATAAACTCTTGAATGTTATGTGGCCTCATTATGTTAGTGCATTGCATGAAAATGAATTTTGAATATGTTTAATAAATAGAGTGAATTCGTTTGAAAAATGGTTTGAGAATCCTTAATGTGCATTGCATATAGGTTGGTTTTGTGAGTGTCTGTAACAAATTGGTGAATTCGTAGATGACAAAGTATAGAAAGGAGAGATTCCCTTGAGTTGAACATAAGCTATTTCCCAGAATCATAAGCTACAAGCTATATAGAATTTGCAAGTCCATTCCGTGGTAGTTATGGTAATGGTTACATAGCTCTCTAAAGTATACCTAAAGGAGTGATTCCTTTTATACGACATTTATAGTTATAAATTTGTTCATTTGTTGAGTCAATGGAAACAGATTGGAATAATATGAAGCACCAATTCGGATAGAGCCTTAGACTATTTTCCCGTAGAACGTGATATGCTTATTTGAGAGTAGTGGATTGATTATGGGTTAGATGCATATGCATTTGCATTGTTTACAACTGATAAACTTATCCTAAACTTACAATCTTTCTATTTTTATTATCATAAGGTTTGGAAATGATTTGTGAAATGAGAAAATGGTTGAGAAATGATTTGATTTTTACAAAAAAGAGTTTTCAATTTTTTTTTTGTGAATTTAGACTTAGGATTTAGGTATCATCATTACCCAATTCAATTTCATAACTTAATTATGGTATTACTTACTAGGCTCTTTAAGCCTAACATTTTATTTTGACATGTTGTAACAACTGGTAAAAATCGGTAAGAGTTCGACAGTCAAACCACCGTGAACCGCTAGGTATTAATGACTAATTGTGTGTAATTTTATTTTTATAATGTATATTAAATATATTACATTTATAATTTCTTTTAGAACATATCAAACTGCTCAAACAATCTATCGTTGAAGATCGAATCGAAAACCACCAAAAATTTAATTTATTTATGGCGTTAAAAATAAATTTTTGTATCAGATATATATATAAGAGTTATGGATAAGATATTTGAATATATTACGTTCACCTAACATTGTGGATATAAAGAACATCCAAAATGGAGGTCATATGAGAAAGTTAAGCCTCTTTAAAGTTACAAAAATCAGTATTTATCTGATTTTTCTAAAACAAACCGTGCACTGCTTCATTTGGAATAGCTACGAACCTCGAAAATCACTTTTGAGCACATTTTTGAATTCAGACTACGGCCTATTATTTTATTATATTTTTATAATACTTTTAACCTTGACCAAAATCAGATTCATAAAATATGTCGAATCCGATCCTATTAATCGCGAAACTTTAAACGCTAATTTACGGAGTTTGATATATCAAAATTTGAATCCGTCCGCGTTTATGAAATCACCACCACTAGGACAATCAACAGACAATTTCATAAAAATATTATGGAGTCGGGATCGATGGCACGAGAATCGAGAATCGAAGATTACATCACAAAATAAATAAATAAGTAAAATACATATCACTTGATTTTACACAAAATATCTTCAAAATATGATTTTGTACAACAAAATCATTTTGAATCAATTAAAATATTTAAAAATCATATATTTTTTTATTGACTTTCACTAATGCATCTAGCTTCAATTAAAAACTACACTTCTACTTCCCTCACCAATTGCAAACACTCAAACTCTCCTTCTCCCTTTCTTCTTTTTTCTTTGAGAGACTGTTAACCCCTCCCACCGGTGATATCAGTTTTCTGTCCACCAACATAGCAAGCCAAACGCCCCTGGATCGGTACTCGATCTGTTGTCCTTCCATTCCATGCGTGTGTGCTATAGGATCATAAATAAGAACCAATAAGGAAGCTGCCGGAGCAGCCTTCCTTACTACATCAGACGATGGGGATCGTCTCCTCCTCCTCATCTGCGTTGCAAATCGTCTCTAGAAAACCAAACCAGAAGAAAGGAGGCCACTTCCTCCGACCTAACCTCCCTCTCACCTCCGCTGTCGGCGACTAAGACTTCAAATCCTATAGAAGATCGTCGGTCTTGGCGATTGAACCTCCGCCGAAGACCCCTTGTCGCTGATTTCGTCTTCTTCTTCATCGATTGAACATCACAGAACCACCACCAATGCCTTCGTTTTAATCTTCCTTCGAAATCGTCAAGCATCGGAGGTGCTTTTCTGATTCACCACTGCCTAGACGTGCTTTTTATCCCAATGACCGCCTTCATGATTTTCTTCTTCGAACAAAGTAGAAAAAGAGAATTTCGTTCCCACTCCTTCCCTTCTTGTGCTGCAATCAATCGAACCAGGAGAAGAAGGAATTCTTCGGAGCCTTGCGGTGCCGACGCCCCTCCTCACGATCTCACAACTATCATCGACGCTCCCATGATCCGTCTTCCATTCGTTTCCCTCTACTGATACGATCGACTTTCCTTAATCTCTGATCGGATGCAAGGAAGACGAAGTGCAACAACCCAATTTTTCAAACAAAATTTTCATTTTTAAATAACCAACACATTCTCGTAAAACATGAAATCTCAATAACAATTGTTTTCAAAATCCATAACATCAAACATTTTATTCAAATATCAGAGTGTCCCCAATAAGATTTCGGAGAGAGTGCATGTCGCGCCATCATGCCGGGCCCTTGCCCTTAGGCTCTGAAGTACATGAAACAATCAAAAAATTGTAAGCTAATGCTTAGTGAGTTCCCCAAAGCATACCCCATACAATCCAAATAATCACAAAAACCATATAAGATATAAAAACCACATATACCACATAAGCCATGCATACAAAACATATCGGGATGCCATGGGAACCCTCCAAGGTCTTATATTGAATGCCACTAGAACCCCCAGGTGGTCTTATCTACCTGCCATGGGAACCCCCACATGGTCTCCACTAACTACCATTGGAACCCCCACATGGTCTTCATTAGCCAAATAAATATCATACAAGCTAAAGATGCAATCATACTAGGATTCCATGGAAACCCTCCAAGGACTTACACTAATGCCATAGGAACCCCCTCATGGTCTTAAACTACTACCACGGGAACCCCCCAGGGTATTCCATACTAATGTCCTACCGACATATCACATAATCAACTAACAATCCACATATCATATAACGGGCCGACCTTGGTGCCTTAGACCCATTGTTATGGTGAGGAGACTCACCTTTCAAGAAATGATGAAGCGATAAAGTCAATCCCAACATGTTGCTCCAACTCAACTGCCTACAATCTATCATGTAACTAACTTTGTCACAATCCCGAATACCAAAAAAACCCTCAAAGTCAACCTTGGTCAACCATGGTCAAGGTCAACAGTCCATGTTGACCCAACTCGTCGAGTGCATCCAACAAATCGTCGAGTTCCTTCAGTGTTCCGAAGACCAAGAACAACTAACCAACTCACTGAGTCATCTTACCAACTCGCTGAGTTCACTCTGTATACCGATAACGAGGAAATCTCATTCCAACTCGTTGAGTTGCCAGGGAAACTCATCGAGTTTCCCCCTCTCCTAACGTATTCGGGCCCTTTCAGTCGAATCTAAAACCCCAAACTACAGATCCAGTCCCTTAGGACTGAAATATCACGAAAAGTTGCTAACTTTACATGCATGCAAGGCCTCAAGAGGCTAAAACACTAAAACTAAGCTTAGTAGAAGGTTTAGGGTATGGAGGATGGCCAAAGCTTGATAAAGCTTGAATCTTTAGGCCCAAGGAGGCCTGAGGTGTCCAGATCTGAAGTTACAACTTCAAATCATGCTCAACCCCGAAAATGGTTCTAAAATGCGCTAAAAATGCACTAAACCTCCATAGGAGAAGATCTAAGAAACAAGAGGTCAAGGTAAAGACTTTTTACCTCCAAATGGTTGCTAACACAGGGTAGATGTCGGATCTATAGCCTTCTCCTTACTTCAATCACTTCAACCTTTAAGTTTCCTTCCAAAGAGCACAAGATTCACTCTCCAAAGCTCACACACACTCAAGGAAACACTAAGGCATGGCTAGGGTTTCTCTCTGGACAGTAAGGGTGATGAGGGAGGCCACAAATGAGCCATAAGTTCTTTAAATAGGGTACAAACCCCTAAAAATTAGGGTTTCCCTTTACAGCGTCTACTCATCGAGTTGGGGCCTTCCAAAGCGTCGAGTAGACCCTAAGTCCCGCGTCCAATATGATTTCTACTCGACGAGTTGGAGCTCCCCAACTCGTCGAGTTCCAGTCTAAAACCCTAAAAATCTTGAAAAGTAAGTGATACCTGAAACAAGCGTTACAAATCCCCCCCCCCCCCAACTTGAACTAGACTTCGTCGTCGAAGTCCTTAGATGCAAACAAATCCGGGTACTGCTCCCACATCTCCTCCTCCAGATCCCATGTCCATTTGGAGCCTCATTGGTGCTTCCATTGCACCTTCACTAGCTTCACTTCCTTTTTACGAAGGACCTTGGTCTTCCTATCCAGAACCGCAACGGGCCTCTCAATCTAGTTCAGGATCTTATCCACCTGAATATCGTCCAAAGATATAACTGCAGCCTCGTCAGTGACACACTTTCGGAGCTGAGACACATGGAAAGTGTTGTGAATCTAGCTAAGCTCGTCCAGCAAATCCAAACGGTAAGCCACCTTGCCCACCCAGGCGGTAATCCTGAAGGGACCAATATACCGGGGCCCTAACTTTCCCCTCTTCCGGAACCGAATGACACCCTTCAAAGGTGACATTTTCAGCAATACGAAGTCTGCCACCTAGAACTCAAGATCCGAGCGAAGTCGGTCAGCATAACTCTTATGACAGCTTTGCGCGACCTGCAGCATGTCGCGCACCTCATGAATCAACTCGGTAGTCTTGAGCACTACCTCGGTGCTCCCCATGACTCGATGCCCAACCTCACCCTAGCAAACATGAGTCCTACACCTCCAACCATACAACATCTCAAACGGTGGTCGGACGATACTAGCATGCTAACTGTTGTTATATGAAAACTCTGCTAGTGGGAGGAATGTATCCCAACTCTCTCTAAAATCCAGTACGCATGCACACAGCATATCCTCGAGCGTCTGAATTGCACGCTTGCTCTGGGCATCTGTCTGGGGGTGGTACGCAGTGCTAAAGTGCAACTTTGTACCGAGTTCCTCATGGAACTTCCTCCACAATCTGGAGGTAAATCGAACATCGCTGTCCGAGACCACCGATACCGGCACCCCATGCCGAGCCACTACTTCTCATACATAAATATCTGCCAACTTGTTAGAAGAGATGCTCTCAGAGATCGGGATAAAATATGTGCTCTTGATTAACCTATCCATGATAACCCAAATGGAGTCCACGCCCCATGCCGTCCTCAGTAACTTCGTAATGAAGTCCATGGTGATCTCTTCCGATTTCCACATAGGAATGGGTAACGGCTGCAACTTGCCATGAGGCATCTGATGTTCGGCCTTGACCTTCCTGTAGGTCAAGCATCGCTCCACGAACCATGCAATCTCTCGCTTCATGCACAGCCACCAGTAACTCAACCTGAAATCCCTGTACATCTTCGTGGCCCCCGGGTGGATAGAGAACTTGGATTTGAGTGCCTCCTCCAAGATTTTCTGCCTCACACCCCCATTCACACTGTGTCAGAAGACCTCGACTATCCCGAAAGAACAAGGGAAACTAACCCTGAATCCGCTCAATCTTCCAGTTCTCTTTCTTCAAACCCTCCACTTGAGCTTTCTTGATCATATCCAACAATGGAGAGATCACCGTCATCCTCAAACAAATGTTACCGATCGGGGAACCCGCCGTCGTGCGGCTTAAAGCATCAGCCACCACATTGGCCTTCCCTGGATGGTACAAAATCTCGCAATCGTAGTCCTTCAGGACGTCCAACCATCTCCTCTGTCGCATGTTGAGGTTCTGCTAGTCCATCAAGTACTTCAGACTTTTTTGGTCAGTAAAGATGGTGCACCGAACTCCATACAAGTAATACCTCCGAATCCGGAGGGCAAACACCACTACCCCAATTCCAGGTCGTGAGTAGGGTAGTTCGCCTCGTGAGGCTTCAGCTGCCTCGACATACATGAGGCAAACCCCAACTTTGCCGCATCGGGTTAAAAGCTCGTGTGTTGGGTATTCTCCATGTCTACCACCCAACGTCGACTAGCTATGGGGTCCCTGACCCCGAAGAAATCAGGCGATCTGCATGCCTTGAACTCCTGGAACGAGGGAGTTCAGGCCCCAACCTGGTATGCAGCAATCTCGGCTCGGAAAGACCTGAGCCGCTCCTCCATGATCTCCATCATCCATTCCTTGACTGTACCAAAAATCACTGGGGTAGCGTCAAGGATGCCCCTCATAACCTCGACTACAATAAGCTCGCGCAACCTCTCATCAATGGGCTCGGTATCGTAGCCTGACCCGGATCCCGATCCTGATCCCTCTGCTTCGTGACGCGTCACAACCATCCTAATCCAAAATATCACAACAAAATGATCAAGATATCGAAAATGAGGATCCTTCCACACTGGTTCTCCTTAGAGCTTCCAGATCTGATATCTGTTTGGGTACAGGTCCTGCGCTTCCAGTAGTACGGGCCTAATACTACCTTCCACACCTACCTGTACCTTCCCCAAAGCTCTACCTGATAACTCTAATTCGTCCCAGAACAAAGCATATCTCACAGGCTGCTGTATAACTCAAATCCTAGGCTATCCTAAGACTTGCTTAATCCCATCAAACCAGAACTCCAATCAATCACAACAGGTTGCCTTATGGATGCAAATTATACACAAAACAGGATCAAATAGACTTTCGAATAAAAGACTCTACCCTAGGACCACAACCATACAAGGAACAGGAAATAAGGCCAAATCAATTATTCTAAGGCTATAAGATCCTAACAGTATACAATTTTAAAAGCATACACATAGCAAAATCCGTCCGACCATCATAATCCAAATATCAGTATAACATGGCTAACATATTGGGGAACCACTTACTTGAGCTCAGCCGATTGCATGCATTACACTCTCCCTTTTTCCAATTTAAGAAATTTTAACTTTGATTTTTTAAAACAATTTTTCCATTTCCTTAGTTTGAGTCCTGACACACCCGAGAGTGTGCCCGAATCCCTCAAACCAAGGCTCTAATACCAACTTGTAACAACCCAAATTTTCAAATAAAATTTTCATTTTTAAATAACTGTAAGGTCCTAATAAGGATCTTTAGCAGTAGTCAAGCAACAAACAATCACGAATAGAAGAATAAGATGAAAAGAAATCGAGCTTGCACACGTTTATATTCAGAAAAACGTCAGGTACAACTCGATGGGACTCTCTATAAACGCAATGGCATCAACAACAACACAAAGACCTACACCTCCACTATTTATACTGAATTGGACCGCAAACGGGGTTTACGACCGTAAACAGGGTTTACGGTCGTAAACATGTTTACGACCGTAAACTTTGTTTACGGTCGTAAACACACTTACTGATCTAAAACACATAAACAACTCAATAACTGTGTTACAGACTCATACTGAACAAAATACAATGAAAGCCTAGACCAAACCATTTACTGGACCCTTCAATCTCCCCCTTGGTTTGGTGCTAGCTTGGACTCAGCTTTTGTCGACCACCAGCACATCAGATTTTCCCAAAGCTCCGTTCCACATCTCCTTCTCGATAATTTCGGCCACCATCGAAGTGTACTCCTTTGCAACGGGCTCAAAAATGTCTTCAACCACCTTGATCTGATGAATAGAGAGCTGATGAATGTCCCACTTGCCAAATTGAAGCAGGTCCCTCTTGTCATACAAGCGAATACAATCGTCTTTAAGCTTGATGACAGCAGCAGCAACAGATTCATCAAACACCCAGTGTTGCATGGATGCGAGAGATCCATCTGGATAATTTTGAAGAATGGGAACCTACTTTACTTGAGCAGTAGCGGGCCACATCACTGATCGAAGTGGCTGACTTGTTTTGGGATCAATGATGCTAGGAGAAATCTTGATACTGCAGTCTTCATTGAAGGGAAACCCTTAGCTACTTGATCTTCCAAAAATGATTTGAACTTAGTCGCCCTGGGATTGTTTGATGGATTTGAGAAAGGAGCTTTAGACAGCTCCGAAAGATCAATCCTAGTAAAGGAATGAAAATCGTGAGCATCTTTGTATAATTCAGTATTGCCGCTCTTTCTTCTCACCATCAACATATTCATTGTGCCATGGAATCCCCACGAGATGATCCCTGACCTATCACCATAAACATCTCTGAAACGATGTTCGCCCAGATCCGTAACGGTGATCTTCTGTTGATCCCAGGGGGCATTATGTTCTGAGCTCCTTTTGAATAAAAGTTGACCCTTTTCAGCTGACTTGGCCAATTTAGCGCGTTTTAATGCCATTACACTTGGAGCCTGAGCCGGTTCTTTTTCAAAATGATCAACAATGGTGGTTGTTCTTTTAGGATTAGGAACTATGGGAGCATCTAGGTTGGGAAGATAGATCTTCGACTTCAGAGCTTTGTCTTCGATAAGTTCGGCCACTTGAATATTGAGCTTTCTATTCTCAGTCTGAAGGTCTGCGACCTTGATATCAAGCTCAATATTTCTCTGATCTAGATCTACATTTTTCCGATTAAGAGCATCGATCTCTTTTTGGAGTCCAAGAAGTGAAGGATTCTCTTCTCCTGAGCTGCCACCCCCAATAGAAATTCCTTTGCCATGTGAGGGAGGCGTTGTGAGTTGTTCTTTGGCCAAAAACCTGGCTAACCTAACCGAGGCAGCATCATGCTCTGGCCTGGGAGGAGAGAAATCCGTGGGGAATGAAGATCCACCAGCTTCATAGAAGGTACTAGGACCTTCATTGATAGGTTCAGATGAGACTATAACTGGAGTTGTTGTTTTCAGATGAGACTATAACTGGAGTTGTTGTTGGTTGAGCTGTAAAACTTTGAAGTGCACTAGAATCAGTAAATCCCTGTCTAGGGTCGAGTCTTCGTCTTTTACTTGGAGGAGGAGAGGCTAGTGTGGCTGGGTGATCACTTTCCAACGGCGCAGAAGTAGGTAAAACAACATCAAGGGGAGGAATCCCTGACGCTGTCACCATAGGAATTGCTATTTCCGCCGATGGATTGGTAGGAGGAGGTGTGGCTTCGAGAACGTCTTCTTTTTCCCTTGTCTCTGTTGCTCGAGGAGCAACTTCATCGACATTGTCAATCAATGTATTGAGGTTCATCCCAGTCATAAAATCTTCATTACTCCCAAAATTGAAAGGGATTTCATCGTTGTCGAATCCTGTGAGGTTGAGGTCTTCGTATAAATCAGTTTCCGTTCCAGACCCTTCATGGTAATCTCCTTGCACCTGAGCAGATGTGAATTCGTGTTCCTCAGCTACTTGAGCATTAGCAGCTGGAGCTTCTTCTTCATCATGATCTGAGACTGTGATGACATCCTCAGAAACAACTCTCTCGGAGGAAGTGGGCTCTGAAGACATCTTGTCCGAAGTCCCATGAGACTCGGAAGATTCATTGATTTCAGCGAATTTTCCAAACTTCTCGAGAGGATGTAATCCCTGGAAAACTACTTTGCCCTTTCGATTTTGCTTGATTAGACCAACCGTGTGTGGGCCTAGTGACTTTATATCCATCTTGTCACCGTCTTTGATCATTTCTGGGAATTGGTTGTCGATGAACACCTGAATAAATCTCAGGTATAACAAGAATGCATCTCTGGTTCCCCAGGATATAACATTTATGTTCACCAAAAACTCATCTAGAATGAACTTCGAGAAGTTGAATTTTATGCTAGCAGCCAATGAAACGATTGCCCCTGTGTTCCGAAGAGATATTTCATTAGCTCCTGATCTCCTCCCCGATATGCAGCTCACGAACACGTGTGCCAAAAATCTCCAGTAGGGAGGCAAAAGCTTCTTCACCGTGGGAGGGTAGATGCCCTCATATCCCATCCTTCTGAGAATCCTTTGAACATCATCAATCCCAATTTCAGTAGGAAAATCGGGTTGATCATTGATCAGCAATGTGTCTCTGATATATTGCTCGGTGATTACGATCTTGCATCCTTTGACCATAGCTTTAACAGCAAATGCACCATTTTCTTTTGATATCTTGGCCGTCTGCCAGAACTCCCGGACAATGTTATGATAAATAACGGGATTCACAGTGATGGCACATGACAGACACCACTCTCTTAATTTGTAGATCATTGATTTAAATTCCCCATGAGCGACCGGAGGTTCATCCAACACAATCGCCAGGTTGTGCATGTCTGCAAACTTGAGATTCGCCATTGATCTGCACTAAACAGGCCAAGTAAGAAAACAAAGTATTTAACAATTTAAAGCTTTAAGTTTTCTTAATTAACCTTAAAAATTAGTTTGACCACAAAAAAATTTGAGTTTACGATCAAAATTAGTCAACATTGAGTTTACGGTCAAAGTGGGTCAAATTGGGTTTACGGTCCAAACTGGTCAACTGACCGTAAACTGAGTTTACGGTCGTAAGCTCAGAGGAGTTTACGGTCGTAAAGCCAAAGTGAGTTTATGGTCGTAAGGCCAAAAAGGGTTTACGGTCGTAAGGCCAAATTGAGTTTACGGTTCTTGAATCTCCCAAAACCGTAAACCCTCCCAAAATGCCGACTAACACTAAAACCCATATTACTCCTCCAGTTTTGATCGATTCGATGAACAAGTAGCATATCCCCAGTCGGTTTTAGCATACCTTCGAAGTAGACTAGTCGATTTCGCAAAAACTCACAGAAAATTTTTCGAGGAGAGAGAGTAGAGAGAGAAAGGAGGCTTGCGGCTGTAAACAGGGAGAGGTAGAAGAGGGAAGGATTTACGGTAGTAAGCTTTTCCTTATATACTCCCTTAACTTTTACCTGTCTCCCACACAGTGTAAGGCCCAGTCCAAATTCCGATTAATTTTTTCAAAAATAAACATTTTGAGGATATTAAAATAAAAGTAAAATTAAAATTAAACTAAAAATAAAAATAAAATAAACTAATTTCTAAAATTCAAGAATTAAAATGTTTAAAAATTAAATTTTTGACAATTATTAAAAATAAAATAAAAATAAGAATAAACACAGACAAGAATTTATCTTAGAATTCACTAAAAAATTTTTTTTTTGTGATACTGGGATCAAAGTTGTTAGACAGCCTTAATCCACTTGTCGGTACCTTTCATCTTCACATCTTTGTCTGGTCGATCGCCGGTATTGTGGTCCACTTAAACACGAAAAATTGTGACAGATTTAGGACATACTATTAGTTGCAAGACAGGGTGATCCTAAGTTCTTAGATACTATATCAGATCCTAAGTTCCTAGATACTATATCTTAAGGACCATTCAGCTGACGACGACCAAAGATATTGTTGTCCACCTAAATTGAGCAGTGAGATCTACAGACAATCTGTAAGTGTTCAGTTTTAGTTGTATCAGAACATGTTTCCCGCTTCCTGATATGCTCCAGTAATCAAGGACTTCCAGAATACTCCTTACATCGGGTGAGCAGACAATTATTAAGAGAGAAGATAGATTTAGAATGCATATGCTATACACCTAGGTCGGATCTCTTCCAATCTCGCAGAGGGTGAAACATATGACTAACTGAAATTTTAGAGGGATTGAGAAGTAGAATGGTGCATATACTGTGTACCAGGTCGGATTGTGAGTCACGCAAAGGAGACTGTATATGGCTAACAGATAGAAAGAATTGCATAGATAGAGGATGCAGAGAAATAGAGTTGCATATGCTACATTCCAGGTCGGATCTTTCGATCACGCAGAGGAGGCAACATATGACTAACAGATAGAAAGAAAGAATATAACCTTCTACAGACCTAATTTATCGGAATTCGCCAGTCGCCCCATCAATACCGGAATTAAGGACAGAATCCGCACATCGAGGAAAAGTTAATCCACGGTTCCAAGTACAAGTGCTTTAATGTGACCAGTAGATTCCCATATATATCTCCCTGCTCAATCTATCCGAGCGTCCTATTGTCAAGCTAAACGGATCTAACTAGGTCAAGATTTGTCAAGTCTAAGAATTTCTTTAGTTCAACTCTGCCTAGTCAAGTCCATTTAGAATCTTTCGTGCCTACCGGCGCATCAAACCAGAGCATAGACCCTTCAACTTTGGGTACGTTACGCAGACTCAGATTGCATGTTATTACTTGATAATATCACTTCCCAGTACTATATCAACAAGCAAAACTGTAAACGACAATATTTTTGATTTTTCTGAATTTTTAATGTTTTTGGATTTTTGAATGTTTTCTGAAAAAAAATAAAACAGAAATAACACTATGTTTGGAATTTTTAATTTTCTAATTTTTTTGTTTGGTTTTTGTTTATTTCTCCCCCTAAATTTGTGCATGGGAGAGAATGAAATGACTAAAATGCGCAAATTTAATCTAAGCCTAAAAAAATTAATCCTCAAAACGAATCATTTTCAAAAATCCCACAAGCACATCGAATCGAGCTTTGTTAAAAGGCTTGGTGAACAGATCCGCCACATTATTGGCAGTGGGAACCTGTTCTAGCCGGATGAGCGAGCGCTCATAACAATCTCTGATAAAATGAATTTTGATATCAATGTGCTTGGTTTTGGAATGTTGGACCGGATTCTTAGTGATTTGGATTGCAGTCTCATTATCACAGTGAATTGGGGTTTCTAGATAATTCAAACCGTAGTCCAACAGCTGATGTTGGATCCATATAACTTGAGAACAGCAGGCAGATGCAGCAACGTATTCCGCTTCAGCTGTTGAGGTAGAGACGGTATGCTGTTTCTTGCACTGCCACGATATCAGCCTATCACCAAGGAATTGGCACCCTCCTGATGTTGATTTCCTGTCAAGCTCACAGCCTCCATAATTACTATCAGCAAAAGCATATAAATCAAATTCAGAATTCTTTGGATACCAAAGACCCAATTTTGGGCTGCCTTTGATATACCGAAAAATTCTTTTGACAACAATAAGATGTGAAAGTTTAGGATTAGCCTGATAGCGAGGGCATTGACAAACTGCAAACATGATGTCGGGACGACTTGCAGTAAGATACATCAACGATCCGATCATCGATCTATAGTGAGTTTGATCTACGGATTCGCCATCAATATCTGGATTCAGCAGGGGTCTTTCAGCCATTGGTGTCGATGCAGGTTTTGCGTCTTCAAACCCGAACTTCTCAAGAATATCCTCCACATACTTAGCTTGATGTAGCAGGATTCCGGTTGAATTTTGTTTGACCTGAAGCCCCAGAAACATGGTCATTTCACCCAGTGAACTCATCTCAAACCGCTTCTTCATCACGCCTTCAAATTCTTTGCAAAGCTGTGGACTGGTAGACCCGAAGATAATATCGTCAACGTAGATCTGAACTAGTATCTGATCATTACCAACATGCTTGATGAATAAAGTTTGATCAATTGTGCCGCGAGAGTGTCCATGCTCGAGCAAGTGCTTTGTTAGAGTCGCATACCATGCTCGAGGAGCTTGATGTAACCCATACAATGCCTTGTCCAACTTGTAGACACGATTAGGAAACTTTGAGTTAACAAACCCAAGGGGTTGATCAACATAAATTTCTTCCTTCACCTTGCCATACAAGAAGGCAGTCTTGACATCCATTTGGTAGACCGTGAAGTTCATGTAGGAGGCATACGCGAGAAAGATACGAATGGCTTCCAACCGAGCAACTGGCGCATGAACCTCAGTATAGTCAAGACCCTCAACTTGTCGAAACCCGCAAACCACCAACCTTGCTTTATTGTGCACTATTATACCAGAATCGTCTTGCTTGTTACGATAGACCCAACGCGTGTCGAGAGACCTTTTGCCCTTTGGTAACTCAACCAACTTCCAAACCCCGAGCTTTTCAAACTGATTTAGCTCTTCATGCATCACATCTACCCAGCTGGGCTCATTCAAAGCCATTTCAACGTTTTTGGGCTCTATTTGAGATATAAAGCAAGAATAGAGACATGCATTGACATCTCCACTCTGACTTCTGGTTTTAACTCCGTCACCCAGCTGGCCAATGACGTTATCGATTGGATGATCGCGTTGAATTCTTGAAGGAATGTCTTGGCTGATATCATTGAGTGAAAGAGGAAGAGTGTGGATGTTGGAATCTCCATCATTTGCTGGTTGATCCATATGTGGTGAATCTGCTACAAACTCATTTGCAATTTCTTCAGGAAAGAGTAGTTGCATAAAAGTTGAAGTGATAGCGGAAGCATCTCTAGACATGAACTCTCTTTCAATAGGGGTAAGAGGTGTAGCATCAGCATCAAGAGTTCTATCTTGAACTGTAGACTCTGGACTAGTAGGTTGATCAGATGACTCCCCCTCAGGTGGAGCAGAAGGCTCCCCTTCAGATCGATCAGAGGACTCCCCCTCAACCGTTGGAGGTCTGTAGACAACTTCTTCGTCTTCGTCTTCGTCAGGAACAATCTTCGAACCAAAAGAGGATCCATTTGAGCCATCTGAAGACACATTTAAGGATTTGAAAAGCGATGTGTAATCAAATAGCCAGTCAGGACCCACTCGAGCATCTATTTCATTCTCCTCCAACCAGCGCACGTCGTAGGATTCGACAATCTGCTTAGTCTTCTTGTTGTAAACCCTATAAGCGGTGCGCGCAGCATACCCTACAAAGTAACAATCATTGGCTTTGGCATTGAATTTATGGTTGGATTCCAAGTGAAGTAGGGTGCAAGGGCAGCCAAATACACGGAAATGGCTGACTGAAGGCTTGTGTCCATAGAGAATCTCGTACGGTGTCTTCATCTGAGCTTTGTTGATTAGAACACGATTCTGCACGTAGCAAGCAGTGTTAATTGCCTCGGCCCAAAAGAAAACAGGTAATTTGGAATCACAAAGCATTGTCCTTGCAGCATCTTTTAAAGTTCTGTTTCTCCTTTCAGCAACACCGTTTTGTTGAGGCGTGTGAGCAGAGCTGTATTGATGCGCGATCCCCTTTTCTGCGCAAAAGCGGTCAAGAACGGCATTCTTGAACTCAGTTCCATTATCAGTACGAAACGCCTTCACCTGGTTGTTGGTTTGTTTTTCAATCATCACAATGAACTGCTTTATCAGATCAGCGACCCCCGCTTTGTTGGATAAGAAGAAGACCCACGTAAACCGAGAGAAATCATCGATCACAACTAGACAATACGAGCTTCTGTTGATGCTCAGGACGTTGACCGGACCAAATAAGTCCATATGTAATAATTTGAGCACCTGACTGATTGAGTTGAATTGCTTGGGCATGTGTGGTTTCCGATGGTGTTTGCCTTGAGCACAGGAAACACACTTCTCAAATGTAATAAAGTCTCTGACAGGCAAGCCTCAGACCATCTCATTCTTAGCAAGGCGATTCAGGTTTTCGCGTTAGCATGACCGAGCCGTCGGTGCCACAACATTGCGTTTTGTTCGGAGACTTTTGAGAATAGGCAGGTGACTTGTTTAGGGATGTTGTTGTTCATGTCAATAATGTAAGCATTCCCATCCCGCTTAGATTTGACGAGAATCCATTCTTCCGGGATGACAATGCCTGGCTTGAGAATCATGCATTCTTTATCGGTAAAATGGGTAGAATAGCCTTTGTCGCAAATTTGGGAAACACTCAACAAGTTGTGCTTTAACTCGGGAGCAAAGTTGACATTCTCAAAGCTTAGCACTCCATTTGTAACAGTTCCTCTTTGAGTGATCTTGCCACCATCTCCACCCACGAAGGAAACAAAACCCCCATTAAAAGATTGAATGTCGCTCAATTGGGAGATGTCTCCTGTCATATGCCGGGAGCAGCCGCTGTCGACGTACCAAGGATAAACGACATTCCTCCGCAACTGTCCCTGCAAAATGAGCGGAATCATTTAGATTTGGGAACCCAGGTCATTATTGTCCTGGGTTTCCTTTTCGCTTTCTTTGATTTATCCTTTAATGTTTTCAAATTAGAATCCTCATTCCTAATCACTTCAGAGGATGGAAATGATGGATTGGAAATTGATTTGGGCATCCAAAGATATTTAGGTTTTATAACATTCTCAGTTGGTTTTGAAATAGGTTTCTTATGAGTTTGCACTGAGCCTCTGGATGTTCTACCAGAAGTGGAAGACCCAGAATTGCTTTTTGACGAAACCGATCTTGGCGGAGCCTTGTTCGGTTTTGGCAAACTATTCGGAGATTTGTTAGTAAAAACCCTTTTATTCTTTTGAAAAATTGTCCTTTTTCTGCTTCGATCATCTTTCCAATCATCATTTCGAGAATGAGCTCTTGAGGATTTTCTAATTAAAGACCTTCCTCGAGATTTGTTCTCTCCTCTTGGTGACATATAGTTTACAAAGATCCTATTTTGACAATTCCTAGCTATATGACCACCAACGCCACAATTAAAACAAATATGCTTATTATTTGAACTTGTACTACATTTCTCAGATTTATTTTCTTGACAGACACTCTTACTATTCTCAGAAGAACATGCATGAGAAATAGGTTGTGAGATAAGTGAGGGTGTCTCAGATGATGTGACTTGTGGAATTGATGGTTTTTCATGAGAATCATAAGCATCAGAATTACCAAACAGTTCATCAAACATATCAAAGAAATTAAATTCAACAGTAGCAGAAGTAGAAACATCACACAAAACATTATCAATCTTAACATCAGAATCACAAACAGAAACAGAAATATCAGAATTAGGAACAGAAACAGAAACAGAAACTCCAACTCCATGCTTCGCCTGATCTAAGGGTTGATCTGCAGAGGAAGTAGAAGCGTCAGTACTTTCAACATTTATAAATCCTCCTGAAACGAAACCAGATGGCTTGCCATAAATCATGAAAGATTCATTGGCAATCTCATCTTTGGATAGGGGTTGATACTGATATGTATGATTATAAGGAGGAGGTACAGTATCATATCCTAAGCCCTTTTGTTGGTTTCGTTTGAATTGCATGCAATGATCAATCATGTTGGCAACTACCTCGCTTGATCCATCAAATTTTCTAAAATCAAAATTTGCAGTTTCAAATTGTCTTTTCAATGTATCAAGCTCGGTAATTAACTCATCATTTTGTCTTTTAACATAATCATACAGTTCACATTTCTCACTGTATTCTGCCTGAATTCTTCTAAAAGCTTTTATTTTAGTTTCTAACTGGGCCTTAAGGGGCTTTTGTCCTTTCGTAAGTTGGTAACCCTCATATCTAAGGTCCTCTACTTCTCTACGTAATAACTGAATTTCATCATGAAGAACTTTAACATACTCATTACATGCATGAGAACAAGACGGTAGATTTACCTCGCTTTTCTTGGGCTCGGAAGAAGTAGACACCATTAGAGCAAGATGTAGCTCCATCATCTCTGCTTCAGGATCAGCTACATCATTCTTCAAGGAAGCATCATCAATCTGAGCTAGGTGAGCATTTTCTGGCCCTGACATATTCAAAGCCTGAATCTGGTCCTCCCAGTCAAAAGACTGAGTGACCATAGCAGTTTCACCATTGGCCGCAGCACCTGCACGGTTGTTTCCCACTGCAACCATCGTCCTGTTGTTGTTCGTCCTACGATCAAGCTTTGGACAATCACGAGCAAAATGACCCGGCTCGTGGTAGTTGAAACATCTCAGCATGCTCTTGTTGAATCCCACCTTCTTGTCTGCATTCATGCCCCAGTTGCTCTTCCCTGTCTTCTTAGCAAACTGCTTGGCCCTAAAGACAGCCATAGCAATCTGCCACGTGATATCCATCTCCTCCATGTCTTCTGGATGAATTTGATCTAGGTCAGCAAATGATAGTTGAGGTGGAACTTCTCCAGCTACAAAGGCCTTGTAGCAGTTAACAAGCCCAGTGGCTAGAGCCAGATTTTCATCGGTGTCTTTAGTGTTAGAGGAAGAGGCTACAACTGGTACATTTGGAGGGGGAACAACTTGTGGAGTGACAAATGGCTGGTTTTGAGGATGAGGAAAGGATGATGCAGCAGCGAAGGTTTGAATCTGAGGTTGTTGAGCAGCAAACACTTGGCCTGAAGAAGACATGATTGAGGAGAGAGCATTGTTGGATGAGATTCCAAGATTTGCAGTAGAGTATGAGTTCACATGATTAATCTCTCTCTGTTTGTCATCAATATCACAAGCTTTGATGATCGCCATGATTTCAGCAAGAGTGAGGCGATTTAAATCCTTAGTCTTCTTAATCACAGCGACATTCATATCCCATGATCTAGGAAGAGAATTCAGAAGCTTCTTGTTAATCTCTAACTTGGTCAAGAAAATTCCAGATATGTTCATGTCAGTTGTGAGAGTTGTGAACCGCTGCAGCTGAGCCTCAAGAGTCTCTCCTGGTATGTAGTTGAACATATTGAACTTTTGTCTCAACATGTCCTGACGACTCTCCTTCATATCTCCATTGCCCTCATATACCTCAATTATGGCTTACCACAAGTCTTTAGCGGAAGTGTACTCACGGAAACCTTGAGCAATATCGGGAGATAATGCCATGGTTAAAGTGGCTAAAGCCCTTTCCTGCTCTTCAACTTTCTCAAACTCCTCATCAGTGTAGTTCTCAACAGCTTTGTCAATTACCTGTCCTCCAACTGTAACAGTGATTCTGACAGGTCCTCTAAGAATTCTTCTCCAGACCTTAAAGTCCTTCATTTTGATGTACTTTTCAATTCTATATTTCCATTCTGGGAAACCATCTGTAGACATTAATCTTGGAATACGCGTAGTGGTGCCCATGACTGTGTCAAGTTCGTGAAAATGATTTTGACTTTGAGATTCCATTTGAAATTGAAGAAAATTAGAGTCACAAAGTCTTTACGGTTGATGATGTTTACGACCGTAAACTGAGTTTACGGTTGAAGGGTTTACGACCGTAAACTTGGTTTACGGTTAGGACGATTACGACCGTAAACTGTGTTTACGGTTGAGCAGTTTACGGTTTATGTGATTACGGTTTATGTGTTTACGGTTAATAAAACTTGATTTACGGTTTTTGAAGATTCAAAGTTTACGGTTCTTCAAGATCTAGATTTTACAACCATAAATAGGGTTTACGGTTGGCAGCAAACTCTCAGAAAGCCTTCAGAAACACGTTTTTGCAGAAGATTCAATTCCCTTAACCAAGAAAACACTAAAACCAGGCTCGAACAATAAGAATATCGGATTAAACAGCCCAAAAATCGATTGAATGAAACTTTAACACCGGTTTCTGCTCTGATACCAATTGTAAGGTCCTAATAAGGATCTTTACCAGTAGTCAAGCAACAAACAATCACGAATAGAAGAATAAGATGAAAAGAAATCAAGCTTGCACACGTTTATATTCAGAAAAACGTCAGGTACAACTCTATGGGACTCTCTGTAAACGCAATGGCATCAACAACAACACAAAGACCTACACCTCCACTATTTATACTGAATTGGACCGCAAACGGGGTTTACGACCGTAAACAGGGTTTATGGTCGTAAACATGTTTACGGCCGTAAACTCTGTTTACGGTCGTAAACACACTTACTGATCTAAAACACATAAACAACTTAATAACTGTGTTACAGACTCATACTGAACAAAATACAATGAAAGCCTAGACCAAACCATTTACTGGACCCTTCAATAACCAACACATTCTCGTAAAACATGAAATCTCATTAACAACTGTTTTCAAAATCCATAACATCAAACATTTTATTCAAATATTAGAGTGTCCCCAATAAGATGTCGGAGAGAGTGCATGCCGCGCCATCACGACGGGCCCTTGCCCTTAGGCTTTGAAGTACATGAAACAATCAACAGATTGTAAGCTAATACTTAGTGAATTTCCCAGAGCAAACCCCACACAATTTACATAATCACAAAAACCATATAAGCTATAACAGCTACATATACCACATAAGCCATGCATACAAAAAATATCGGGATGCCATGGGAACCCTCCATGGTCTTATACCGAATGCCACTGGAACCCCCACGTGGTCTTATCTTCCTACCATGGGAACCCCCACATGGTCTCCACTAACTGCCATTAGAACCCTCACATGGTCTTTACTAACTGCCACTGGAACCCCCACGTGGTCTTGACTACCTGCCATGGGAACCCCCACATGGACTTCACTAGCCAAAGAAATATCATACAAGCTAAGCATAAAATCATACTAGGATGCCATGGAAACCCTCCAAGGACTTACACTAATGCCATAAGAACCTCCTCATGGTCTTAAACTACTGCCACAAGAACCCCCCGGGTCTTCCATACTCATGTCCTACCGACATATCACATAATCAACTAACAATCCACATATCATATAATGGGCCGGCCTTGGTGCCTTAGACCCATTGGTATGGTGAGGAGACTCACCTTTAAAGAAATGTTGAACCGATAAAGTCAATCCCAACTCGCAGCTCCAACTCAACTGCCTACAATCCATCATGTAACTAACTTTGTCACAATCCCGAATACCAAAAATACCCTCAAAGTCAAGCTTGACCCAACTCGTCGAGTGCATCCACCAACTCGTCAAGTTCCTTCAGTGCTCCAAAGACCAAGAACACCTAACCAACTCAACACGTCGTCTTATCAACTCGCCGAGTTCGCTCTGTATACCGAAAACGGGGAAACCTCTTTCCAACTCGTCGAGTTGCTAGGGAAACTCGTCGATTTTCCCCCTGTCCTAACATATTCGACCCCTTTCAGTCGAATCTACAACCTCAAACTACTGATCCAGTCCCTTAGGACTGAAATATCACGTAAAGTTGCTAACTTTAAGTGCATGCAAGGCCTCAAGAGGCTAAACCACTAAAACTAAGCTTAATAGAAGGTATAGGGTATGGAGGATGGCCAAAGCTTGATAAAGCTTGAATCTTTAGTCCCAAGGAGGCCTAAGGTGTCCAGATCTGAAGTTACAACTTCAAATCATGCTCAACCCCGAAAATGGTTCCAAAATGGGCTAAAAAATGCACTAAACCTCCATGGGAGAAGATCTAAGAAACAAGAGGTTAAGGTAAATATACCTTACCTCCAAATGGTTGCTAACACATGGTAGATGTCGGATCTATAGCCTTCTCCTTACTTCAATCACTTCAACCTTCAAGTTTCCTTCTAAAGAGCGCACGATTCACTCCCCAATGCGCACACACACTCAAGAAAACACTAAGGCACAGCTAGGGTTTCTCTCTGGACAGTAAGGGTGATGAGGGAAGGCACAAATGAGCCATAAGTTATTTAAATAGGGTACAAACCCCTGAAAATTAGGGTTTCCAACTCGTCGAGTAGACCCTAAGTCCCGCATCCAATATGATCTCTACTCGACGAGTTGGAGCTCCCCAACTCGTCGATTTCCAGTCTAAAACCCTAAAAATCTTGAAAAGTAAATGATACCTGAAACAAGTGTTACACGAAGACCCCCTTTGTATACTTGATGATTTTGGCAGAATCAATCCCTACAGTTGTGCTCTTAAATAAAAATTAACTCTTTGGTGGAAATCATTACAAACCAAGCCCCATCTGGTTAAGTCTTTACAAAAATGGCCCTTTTGGATACAATTTATCACATAATCAGTCCCTTATGTTATATGAATTACAAAACAACCCTATTTAAATTTAAATTATTTCAAGACAATTCCTGAGATCGAGATCACGCATCAAATGTGAGTTTCTAGGGCCCCTCTTTTACTGTTTTAATATTTTTCATTTGGGTAAGGGGGGGGGGGGGGGTTAAGCTCCGCAGTCAAGCACATCAAATAATGGTCAAATTCACCGCAGTACATTTTTGGCCGGTTTTAAGTCCGTTTGGATATTTTATTTTAAATTTTCCGTCAAAAGAACAAATAATTGGAGTATCCGTTAGGAGTGTTGTGGAACAAATAAACAATTAACACCTTGACTAGGTGTTTACGGCCAAACAAGGGGAGTTTGGGCCGTAAACTCCCTTTTCCCATGAACTCATGCATATAGCATGAGTTTACCCCTCACTTCTTATTTTACACTCCCAACCTCAAGAACACTCAAGATTCTCTCTCAAGTATCATATCTTATTTCTTCAAATCCGCCAAAAATGAAATCGAGTTTGGGCCGTAAACTCCCTTTTCCCATGAACTCATGCATATAGCATGAGTTTACCCCTCACTTCTTATCTAGTGTTTATACTCGATTTCATCCATGTAAATCTCCTCTTTTCTTAGATCTTCAAGTGTTCTTCAAAACACCAAGAACACACACTAGTGTTCTTGGGCTCTAATCACTCTTTCAAGCTTCATATAAGCAAGTATGCTCCTCCTATCTAGTTGTTTGCTTAGAATACATGTTAAACCCTTGAAGAACATCAAAATCCCCAAGATTACATGTGTTTACGGTTCAAGGAGATCTCCCAAAACCGTAAACACTATCAAATGGTGTTTAAGTGCCCCTAACACCTTCCATGACTTGTATAAGGGACTAGAACCTTGCATGCATGAGCTGGAAACACCAAAACACGGAATAGTTGGGTAACCATGAGTTTACGGCCGTAAACTCATGGGTTTACGACCGTAAATACATGTGTTTACGACCGTAAACGCCCAAGGAGTGGTCCAAGGACCGTAAACTCCAAAGAAGGGCCATTTCGAGCCCTAGTCACTTCCTAAGCCTTGGATTCGAGTCTAGCTTACTTCCTTGTGTGGTTTAGGACCTTAAAACACCCAATGACACCATTTCCATGAGTTTACGGCCGTAAACTCATGGGGGAAATGGTCCCAGAACCGTAAACCCATATGGTGCTACCATATGGGGAGTAAACTCCAATGTGAGGCCATACTCTCTTAAGATGCAACCCTTAGCACTCCTAGCACTTGAAACAAAGTGTTTTCATGTAATTGAGTGTCTTTAATTACTTAATTAGTTATTAAATGACTAATTAGATACATAAATGTATCATTGCATGCTCAATAGGATCCGCGTGTGTGTTCAAGTCCTCACTTGACACTTAGCATCCTATACCATCCGTTCATCCAAATCACCCATGTCAGGTGAGTTCATACCCCTTAATTAACCTTTTTAAATGATTCTAAATGATTTTATGGGGGGGGGGGGAATACAAGTTGAACTGATAAGTTATTAATTCAATCACATGTGATTAATAACTGTCTAGCAAATAGATTTTTGCATGTTAAACTGTTTTATCAAGCTAAAGGTTTTCAAATCTTGTTTTCAAATCTCTTTTAAAATACGAAAATCCCTTTTAGATTGTTAAAGCTTCTATCAAAGTCTTTTAAACTTATTTTCTTGATAGATTCATATCTATATAGATATAGTTATATAAGTAGGGTTTGAAGGACTTAGGACTGATAGCCCGTTCTATTTCCTGTTCCTCATTTGGTTGTGGACTTAGAACATCCAGTTATTTGTCCGAGTGTCGTTGAAGTTCTAGTTATATATTATGTATATCTGGTTAGATATTAAAACTCTCATTCCAGTTCAACACCTTTGGGTAGCAAAGGCATCTAGATAACTTCTCAAGTAAACTATAATAGGTATAGTTTAGAAACCAACCATAACTGTCATGAAGAAGAACTTAGTTATATCTATATTCTAAACACTTGTACTTTTAGTAAAAGAAAGGTATATAGATTTCAAAACACGAGATACATCCTCAAACGCGGATTTCACCGTTGTCGAGTGGTAACCAGAGTCTCCTGGAGGGAGAGCGAGCATTGTGTGTATAGATCTATACGGGACAGACACTCCCACATCCCGACTGCTAGCTACAGTCCCGACCGACCAAGCCAAGGGGTGACAAATGTCACATTCATTCCGACGCCAGCAGGTCGTCAAGTTTACATCCGTCAATCAATATGGTTACGAGTATCTTTAGATTTACCTTATAATTCATGGCTTTAAGGTAATCAGTATTATCACGGTATTTTCTACATATGAAACCATCATAATATATTTTCCTAGTTATACACTAGGCCTCATATTAAACCTTTAAACTGACCTACTTAGGATTAAAGGTTAACTTAGACTCTCCGAGGCGTATTGTTCACTTAATACCGCCTGGAGTCTGTATTTCATTCACTTAGACTCTCCGAGGCGTATTGTTCACTTAATACCGCCTGGAGTCTGTATTTCATTCACTTAGACTCTCCGAGGCGTATTGTTCACTTAATACCGTCTGGAGTCTGTATTTCATTCACTTAGACTCTCCGAGGCGTATTGTTCACTTAATACCGCCTGGAATCTGTATTTCATTCACTTAGACTCTCCGAGGCGTATTGTTCACTTAATACCGCCTGGAGTCTGTATTTCATTCACTTAGACTCTCATTGGCGTATTGTTCACTTAATACCGCCTGGAGTATGTATTTCATTCACTTAGACTCTCCGAGGCGTATTGTTCACTTAATACCGTTTGGAGTCTGTATTTCATTCCTTTAGACTCTCCGAGGCATATGGTTCATTCGATACCACCTGGAGTCTATGTTTTATTCACTTTTAGTCCGCATCGTTACTGCTGAGGTAAAATAGTATTTTCCCTATTACTTTTACTTGTAATCTTCTCACATATTCCTTAAAGTATAAACTATATTTTGATAATAATAGTTACCTTTGGGGGAAATTACTCCTTAAACATAAAACAATTGGGTCTTGGTAGAAGACTACTTTTATTAGAAAATATAGGATTTTCTGGAAAGAATTCTAATACTCTGTAAACTCAAATCACCATTATCTAGTGAGTTTATTTTGAAGAAAAACATGTATTTATACCAATGTCATTAAATACTTATGAACTCACCAGCATTAAAATGTTGATACTCGCTTTCAAAATAACTTGTATTCTCAGCTCGTCAGTAGACAGGTACACTCCGGGAGCTTTTGTGAATACAGCCTTGTACCTAGCTGCATTTTATATTATTCTCTGTGTTTACTTTTGATGTTGTTGTTAAATGTAACCTATGTAAAATTATTACTATTAATGCAATGGTTGTTGTACTTTGATTACTATACTGCATATGTTGTGATACTTGACATGACGTCCTCCACCCCAGAACGTTTCCGCCGTTCCGGTTTTGGGGTGTGACAAATTGGTACTCAAAATCTTTATATAAAAAGCATTTTGGTCATGAGAACCATATAACTTTGATATAAGTCTTAATTACTTATGGGTATTTTTTTTCAAACTTGCACTTTTGGATTTAAACAAATGGTATTTATAAATGATTCCAAATACATTTGTATAACTCAATTATTTTATACTTTTGATAGAAAAGTACATATTTATAAAATCTGGTCAACCAAATAAATAATAAAAATCACTTTTGGTTATAAAAAAACACTTTCTGTCAAAACGTGTAGAACTCACCAACAATTTTGTTGACGTATCTTAATGCATGTATTCTCAGGTTTATTAGCAGGTTGGAAGGAATTGCATAGAAGACTTTCCATTGTTTTACAACACCCTTGTAAACGTCGAATCGTTAGGCATGTGTCTCGATTTAGCAATTGTCTTGTCAATGTAATTTCTATTTCGATAATAATAGAAGATTATATTTGTATTGTTCAATATATGTTCAATAACTGTGATTACTGATTTACGTGGCGCATCTTGGCATTTCCGTCGGCGGTCGGGGGTGTGACAGATTGGTATGAGAGCTATTGGCTATAGCGAACTAGTTCTTTCTTAGGAAAGCGCGACTATATTGGTGCCCATTGATGTGTATGCTTCGTATATATGGACTTCTTATAAATCATGCAACTCTTCGTTCAAACTCAATCAATAGATCAGCAACCCTCACCGTCTATAATCCATCAAACCTGTAACAAAGAAACCCCCACCACAACCTTCATCTTTTTCATCTTCACATACCATCTAACCATCTCCATACCTTATTTTGTTCTTCAGCACACATCGCTGGTCATACTCATCACCATTACGATGCAGGCTAGATCCCTAGAACGATTTGCTAATATCAATATGTGATGATTTTAGCGAAACCTAGGCTTGAGCCAACGGTGGTTCTATCTAAGAGAAAGAGGGTGTCAATGACGAATAGATGTAGGAGATTGAAAGGTGCAACAAAGGTTTAACTTTATGATAAAGGTTGTCAACGTCACCATTGATGTTATAGGGGGGAAGTCAACTGCGTGAAAAAAAATGGAGGAGAAACGCAAGGAACGGTTGGGGGACGAATTAAAGCTTGTGGCTTTTTGTGGACAATGAAATAAGAGGAAAACTGGGGATGAGGGTTGGGTTTAGGGTTAGGATTAGGTTATTTTTTTTATGTTAAATTAAATCAGAAAAAAATAAAAATGAAAAGACCAAACATGGATAAAATGTTAATTTCAGATCCATTTAGAAAAAGAAATGAAACCATGAAGATCAACCACATAAGAAATATAACCACAAAGACCAAGCGTGTAACGTTTAGATAATGGTACTGGATCCTCTTGTTTAACAAAGGATAATCTTCAGAAAAGCCTAATATTTTACCCTAATTTACAACAAAGTCCCAAACTAAAATTTGTTTATGAAAAATCATGAATTGCTGGTAAAAATGACGATTGCATCCATTTTTCCCGGTTTACTAGTTGCACTAATTACATGGTTCCATTAATGTCCTATTATTTTATCACAATTTACGAATAAGTCCAAAACTAAAATTTAGTGACGATTTGACCATTTTCTTCCTATAACATACATTTTATCGATTTCATTGTTTACCTAGATGCCTAGTCATTTAATGAGTTGTTGAGATAGATATGTTGGATTATATAATGTTATGTTTGCCATAAAACTTGATAGAATGACGTATTATATATTTTTTAGAATATAAAATACATCATATGAAGGCTACGGCAATTACATAAACTAGCAACCACTTTGTCATTTTTTAAATTTATAAGAAATTTCAAATTGTCTATCTAATCTTATGTAACCCACTATATCTATCGCTGTGACAACCCGAAACTTTTTCCGTTACCGCTATGCAATTTCCGTTACTAAAATTTGAATTTTATTAATTTTCCGTCAAACTTCTTGGTTTAGAAAATCATCTAGTTTTATATAATTAAATTTATATGCAAGTCGGAACCAAAATCGCGCAAAAACCTGAATATCTCGAAAAATCAATCAGTTTCCGGCCTAAATGAGTTTACGGTCGTAAACTCGTTTACGGCCGTACACCCGTTTACGGCCAGCAAAGGGTGGACCCCCACCACACCAAGCTATATATATGAGACCCCCACCCTCATTTTGACCTTCTTGGCCGCAAACTCTCTCCTTCTGTCTCTAAAACTCTTGACCGTAAACACCTAAAACACCCTTATCTCTTCGGAAATCATCGAGAATCACCATTGGGAGTCATTTCAGGGCATTTAGAATACATTTGCATCGAAATCCAACGTTGTTGTTCTTGAGTTTACGGGCGTACACTCATCGGATCTTCAAAGGCCGTAAACCCAGTTTACGACCGTAAACCCAGTTGACGACCGTAAACTCCATTCACGGCCGTAAACACCTTGTTAAGTGGTGCATTTGTCTAAAAACCCACTTTCCTCGATTCGATCAAGTTCCGGTAACGTTCTTAACTGAAAGCAAGTGTTTCCTAACACATTATCTAACGAAATCGCTAATTTAGATACATTTATGTATTTAATTGTTATTAGGATTCCATTAAGTGTCGTGCTACGACTCGAGGGCCTTCATTCAGTCTGTTGAATCAACGCTTGTACACAGCTAACAATGAGTTCATACCCCTACACTTTTCATGATTTTTAGACGTTTTCAGGGGGGAATACAAGCCAAACACAAATGATTTTGTGAAACTAATACAAAAGGACTTTTAACAAGTATAAAACTTATGCAATTGATACAGACAAACGATTTTCACGTTTTTATAAAATATTTAGATATTTTATCCCCTTTTGTACTATGTTGAGCATAAGGGGCGTTTTCAACGTACAACCATGATTGCATAGTTTTCAGAACAATATACGAACTGGATATACTATATACATGCAAACTATAATAGGTATAGTTTGGGGTTTTCATTACACTGGGTTATACATTTCTAAACATATAAACTATGACAGATATAGATTATGATATGCATTACTACAAGAGTACAACGATCAATAATTATTTAAGTATAATTATTACCTTATACAGTATTCAACGGATTCAAATACAAGAGAACAATACAGAATTACATGTAAACTAGATTATACATAATAGTGAGACTTTACTTCAAAACTGTACCCTTTGGTGTACTGAACTAAATCCTATCATAGTATAACCAGAGTCTCCTGGAGGGAGAGCGTGAGATTTGTGAATAGATCTATTCGGGACTGACAATCCCACACCTGAACTGCTAGCTACAGGTAGGCAGGCATGCCTGGGGTGACAAATGTCATAACATCCGACGCCTGAAGAACATCGTAGAGGTCACTAGGTCATATCAAGCATGGTTATACGACTCACAATAAGTGTAAACTAACCTTTGTTTACGGGATTTCATTCTTCATTAGTTTTGTTTTAATTAATAGAACTATTATACATTAAACTGGAGGATTCCAGGGATACAACAACTGGTTTTATTTTAAATAATAAAACTACTATACATACTGGTGGTAGCCAGGGTTTTCAAACAGAACATACAATACATACTGGTGGTAACCAGGGTTTTCAAACAGAACATATAATACATACTGGTGGTAGCCAGGGTTTTCAAACTGAACATTCCATACACAGAGGTTTTCTTACAGAATTCATCATACTATACATATTGGTAGTAACCAAGCATACAAATTGATATGTTTTATACTACAAAGGAGATCGTAAGTAACTTTCATAGAAGGAACTGGTAATATCATGCTTTTACTAAAGAAAATATTGGATTTTCTTGGAAACATACGAACATCTTACAAGATACATCAACAAATTTTCACTACAAAACATAACTTATGAACTCACCATCTTTATGCTGATACTCTTTCAAAACTGCTTGTATTCTCAGGAAATCAGTAGACAGGTACTTTCTGGAGTTTTGAGAAGACGAAGAGTGTAGAGTCATGTCTTTTACTTTGCTATCACTTTTGATGTATGGAAACAAATTAAACAGATGTAAACCTTTTTCATTTACGTATTCAATGTAATGGTTGTGTTTACTTTTATTGCTATGATACAATTGTTGTGATACTACATATGATGTCCTCCACCCCCGAACATTTCCGCCGTTCCGGTTTGGGGGTGTGACTGATTGGTATCATAGCTCTTGTTTATAGTGAACTAAGTATACCGAACCTTACGTGGTATACAACTATAAACACTAAGGGGCTGAAGCGCTCTGAAAGTATACTTTTAAAATATAAGTATTTTATAAGAAGTATACAAGTATGAATACATACCTGAACCAGAGGCATAAGTAGAAAAAAACAAAAGTATTTGGATGTTGGACACTGCGGTTAAACCTGGGCAATTATGTAATCATGTTTAGGGTCAATATAGCCTGATCAACTATATTTACTCGAGACATGACCAACATGTGTTTGGGAGTGACTGTGGTGTTGCAGGCAAGCCTAAAAACTTACCAAGTATACATACATCAGGTATCGATAGAACAAAAACATAAAAATTAAAATACTATAGGATTATTTTAGCTAAAGCCGAATTCAATATAGGGAGTCATTCCAAGTGTTGCTACATATTTCTTCTTAGCGATAGTTACTTTCATTAGTAACTCTTTCTTATTTATCGCTTCGTAGAACACATTACTTATCAGGCTGATATATATCTTTGTGTTATGTCTCTTGGTTCTAAAATTCTAGAGGACTTACCATTCTCTTTTCTTCATTCTTTTAGAACAAGATGCCTCCCAGAAGAAGACCCGTCAGAAGAAACAATGATACCCCAACTGACCCAACGCCACCACCTCCACAATTCGATCCTGCCATGTCCCAGGCAGCATTTACCGCCGCCGTGATTGCAGCAATGGCGCAAATCAACCAGGGCAGCTCTGGTGGATCAGGAGGTGGACCAGACCCTCAAAATACCGGTGGGGGCGAAGGACATCAAAAGGAGTGTTCCTACAAAGACTTCATGAACGCAAAACCTAAATCCTTCGACGACAATGGAGGTGTTATTGCTCTGACTCGATGGTTCGAGAAGATCGAATCCATCTTCGAAATTTGCGCATGTTCTGAAGCAAACAAGGTGAAGTTTGCCGCCTACACCTTCACCGATAGAGCATTGACCTGGTGGAATGGTCAAGTCAAATCCCTAACCCTGCCTATCGCCAATGCCATGGGTTGGGAGAGCTTGAAAGAACTCATGCTGGCTGAGTACTGCCCAAGGGGCGAGATGCAGAAGTTGGAACATGAGCTTTGGACCCTAAAGATGAAAGGTTCCGACATCGCTGCCTACACCGCTAGATTATGTGATCTGGCTCTCCTCTGTCCGGGAATGGTCACCCCGGAAAGCAAGAAGATTGAGAGGTACATCTGGGGACTGACGGCCCCAACCAAAGGAAATGTTTTGGCTGCTAGACCCACTACATTTGATAGCGCCAAGTGCCTGGCGCAAACTATGATAGATCATGGGGTCGATCTTGATGAGGTGACAGCCGCTCCTAAACCACAATAGGAGAGTGGAGAGAAGAAGAAGAAATTCTGGAACAATCGAAAGGGGCAGTCTTCACAGGAGCCCTCCAAGAAACAGCAAACGGTGACTGTTCATGCTGCTACTACTCCTGTTGCCGTTCCAACCACCCAAGCTCCTACCAGTGGATATGCTGGTACACTTCCAAAGTGCAACAAGTGCAACTTCCATCACCATGGGCAATACCGGGAGATGTTGTGCAACAGCTGTGGTAAGAAGGGACACATAACTCGATTCTGCAAAGCACCAGTCCAACCAACCAACCAGGCTCCTGGAGCGGGCGCTGGTCAAGCCTGCTATGGCTGTGGAGAGGTTGGGCACTTCAAAAGAAACTGTCCTAAGGCAACAACAACTGGCAACACAGGGAGGGTACTAGCTATGGGCCAGGAGGAACCGGTCGCTGATCCTACCGTTGTTACAGGTACGTTCCTCCTTCACAACTCTTATACATGCATTCTTTTTGATTCTGGTGCGGAGAGAAGCTTTGTTAGTCATGCATTTAAACACCTACTCAAATGTAAATCCCAACCCTTAACTGAAACATTTACCGTCGAGATGGCTAACGGAAAGAAAGAGAGCACTAACGACATATTCATAGGCTGTACCCTTACCCTAGACAATCATTCCTTTTCCATCGATCTTATGCCAGTTTCCATAAAGAGTTTCGATGTCATAATCGGCATGGATTGGTTGAGCCCCAATCGTGCTGATATCCTTTCCTACGAGAAAGCTATCCGTCTCAATCTTCCCTCTGGCGAAGCCCTTACTATTTACGGTGATAAACTTAGTTCGAACCTTCGAATCATTTCATGCATTCAAGCTCAGAAGTATCTACGAAAGGAGTGCCATGTGTTCCTAATTCATGTTGTTGACGAAACGGAAAAAAGTTAAAGACCTCGAGAGCATCCCCGAAGTCTGTAACTTTCCTGATTTCTTCCCCAAAGATCTTCCAGGAATTCCTCCCGAGCGCCAAGTCGAGTTTCGCATCGACTTAATCCCCGGAGCTACTCCTGTAGCTAAATCTCCATATCGCCTGGCGCCGACAGAAATGCAAGAGTTATCCAGCCAGCTAAATGAGCTGATCGGCAAAGGATTCATAAGGCCGAGTTCCTCACCCTGGGGAGCCCTGATCTTATTCGTGAAAAAGAAAGATGGATCCTTTCGGATGTGCATTGATTACTGAGAACTGAACAAGCTTACCATCAAGAACCGTTATCCCTTACCCAGAATCGACCTTTTCGACCAACTTCAGGGAGCCAGTTATTTCTCCAAGATAGACCTTAGATCAGGGTACCATCAGTTACGAGTTCACGAGAACGATGTTCCCAAAACAGCATTCCGAACTCGTTACGGACACTACGAGTTTGTAGTAATGCCCTTCGGTCTAACCAACGCACCGACAGTATTCATGGACCTGATGAATCGGGTGTGTCGCCCTTTCCTAGACAAGTTTATGATCGTTTTCATTGACGATATACTTGTTTATTCGCGGAGCGAAGATGATCATAAACAACACTTGAGACTAGTGCTAGAAACATTAAGGGCAGAGAAACTATATGCAAAATTCTCAAAGTGTGAATTCTGGATCAGGAAGGTAACTTTCCTTGGTCACATGGTTAGCGAGGAAGGCATACACATGGACCCTTCCAAAATCAAAGCGATTGAGAATTGGTCAGCACCAAAGACACCCACAGAAATCCGCCAATTCTTGGGTCTCGCTGGCTATTATCGCAGGTTTATCCAAAACTTCTCCAAAATCGCTAAGCCTTTAACCACCCTGACACAGAAAGGTGTAACGTTTTATTTGGGGAGAAAAGCAAGACACTACGTTTCAAACATTAAAGAAGGCCCTGTGCAGCACACCTATCTTGTCCCTGCCCGAAGGGACGGAAGATTTTGTTGTCTACTGTGATGCATCCAATCAGGGCCTAGGCTGTGTGCTCATGCAGCAAGGAAAGGTTATCACCTATGCCTCGAGGCAGTTGAAAACACACGAAGTCAATTACACAACTCACGATCTAGAGTTGGGAGCAGTGATCTTCGCGTTAAAGATCTGGAGACATTATCTCTACGGAACTAAGTGCACTGTCTTCACCGACCATAAGAGCCTACATCATATCTTTGATCAGAAAGAGTTAAACATGAGACATCGGCGATGGGTAGTGCTACTCAGTGATTACGAGTGCGAAATACGCTACCATCCCGACAAGGCCAATGTGGTAGCGGATGCCCTCAGCCGAAAGGAGTATTCAGGTCGTAGGGTGAAGGCATTGACTATGACCATCCATTCCGAATTATCCGCGCAAACCAGAGAGGCTCAGCGGGAAGCCTTGAAACCAGAGAACATGTCGGATGAAGCCTTGAGAGGAATGGAAAAGAACTTAGAGGGCAAGGAAGACGGAGTTTACCATTTCATGAACCGGATCTGGACCCCGAAGTATGGTGGTTACAGGGAGGTTTTCATGAACGAAGCTCACAAGACTAGATACTCTGTTCACCCAGGTTCAGATAAGATGTATCTGGATCTCAAACAACTCTATTGGTAGCCGAACATTCAAGCAGAGATCGCTACTTTCGTGGGCAAGTGCCTGACTTGCGCCAAGGTGAAGGTAGAATATCAAAAGCCCTCAGGTCTACTTTAGCAGCCAGAAATACCTGAGTGGAAGTGGGAAAGAATTACAATGGATTTCATCACTAAGTTACCCAGATCTCCGAGTGGGCACGACGCCATCTGGGTAATTGTCGATCGACTGACCAAATCCGCCCACTTCCTGCCAATTTAGGAAAACTTCAAAATGGAGAGACTGACATGAATCTACATTCGAGAGATAGTCCGCCTTCATGGTGTGCCTGTATCCATTATCTCCGATCGAGATAGCAGGTTTACCTCAAGATTTTGGCAGTCACTGCAGAAGGCTCTTGGAACTAACCTGGATATGAGCACAACTTATCATCCACAGACAGATGGGCAGAGTGAGAGGACCATTCAAACATTAGAAGATATGTTGAGAGCCTGCGTCATCGACTTTGGCATGTTGTGGGACACTCACTTACCATTGGTCGAATTTTCCTACAACAACAGCTACCATATCAGCATCAAGGTTGCGCCGTTCGAAGCCCTCTATGGCCGCAAGTGCAGATCCCCTCTGTGCAGGGCTGAGGTGGGTGACACACAGCTAGTCAAGGGTCAAGTCCCTGATAGCACTCTCACGGGCCCAGAAATCATCCGAGAGACTACTGAAAAGATCGTACAAATCCGGGAACGACTAAAAGCGTCAAGAGATAGACAAAAGAGCTATGCCGATAAGAGAAGAAAACCCTTGGAGTTCCAGGTTGGTGACCGTGTTCTATTGAAGGTCTCACCCTGGAAAGGCATGATACGCTTCGGAAAACATGGAAAGATGAATCCAAGATACATAGGACCATTCGAGATGCTCGCAAGGATCGGTCCCGTAGCATACAAACTTCGCCTACCACGAGAACTTAGCAACGTACATCCTGTCTTCCACGTGTCGAACCTAAAGAAGTGTATGTCCGATGAGACACTGGTGATACCCCTCGATGAGATCGAACTAGACGACAGCTTCCACTTCGTGGAAGAACTCGTAGAAATCATGGATCGGGAAGTCAAACGAACAAAACAAAGTCGCATCCCGATAGTGAAGGTTCGCTGGAATGCCAAGCGGGGGCTTGAATTCACTTGGGAGAGCGAAGATTCAATGAAACAGAAGTACCCACATCTATTTCCGAGTCCATGATTTGTTTTCTGTGTCTGAATTTCGGGATGAAATTCCTTCTAACGGGGGGATGATGTGATAACCCGAAACTTTTTCCGTTACCATTATGCGATTTTCGTTAATAAAATTTGAATTTTGTTAAATTTCCGTCAAACTTCTTGGTTTAGAAAATCATGTAGTTTTATATAATTAAATTTATATACGAGTCGGAACCAAAATCGCGCAAAAAGCTGAATATCTCGAAAAATCAATCAGTTTCCGGCCTAAGTAAGTTTACGGCTGTAAACTCGTTTACGGCCGTACACCTGTTTACGGCCAGCAAAGGGTGGACCCCCACCACACCAGGCTATATATATGAGACCCCCACCCTCATTTTGACCTTCTCGACCGCAAACTCTCTCCTTCTCTCTCTAAAACTATTGACCGTAAACACCTAAAACACCCTTATCTCTTCGGAAATCATCGAGAATCACCATTGGGAGTCATTTCGGGGCATTTAGAACGCATTTGCATCGAAATCCAACGTTGATGTTCCTGAGTTTACGGCCGTACACTCATTGGATCTTTAATGGTCGTAAACCCAGTTTACGACCGTAAACCCTGTTCACGGCCGTAAACTCCATTCACGGACGTAAACACCTTGTTAAGTGGTGCATTTGTCTGAAAACCCACTTTCCTCGATTCGATCAAGTTCCGGTAACGTGCTTAACTGAAAGCAAGTGTTTCCTAACACATTATCTAACGAAATCGCTAATTTAGATACATTTATGTATTTAATTGTTATTAGGATTCCGTTAAGTGTCGCGCTACGACTCGAGGGCCTTCATTCAGTTTGTTGAATCAACGCTTGTACACAGCTAACAGTGAGTTCATACCCCTACGCTTTTCATGATTTTTAAACGTTTTCAGGGGGGAATACAAGCCAAACACAAATGATTTTGTGAAACTAATACAAAAGGACTTTTAACAAGTATAAAACTTATGCAATTGATACAGACAAACGATTTTCACGTTTTTATAAAATATTTAGATATTTTATCCCCTCTTGTACTATGTTGAGCATAAGGGGCATTTTGAACGTACAACCATGATTGCATAGTTTTCAGAACAATATACGAACCGGATATACTATATACATGCAAACTATAATAGGTATATTTTGGGGTTTTCATTACACTGGGTTATACATTTCTAAACATATGACAGATTTAGTTTATGATATGCATTACTACAAGAGTACAACGATTAATAATTATTTAAGTATAATTATTACCTTATACAGTATTCAACGAATTCAAATACAAGAGAACAATACAGAATTACATGTAAACTAGATTATACAGAATTGTGAGACTCTACTTCAAAACTGTACCCTTTGGTGTACTGAACTAAATCCTATCATAGTATAACCAGAGTCTCCTGGAGGGAGAGCGTGAGATTTGTGAATAGATCTATTTGGGACTGATAATCCCACACCTGAACTGCTAGCTACAGTTAGGCAGGCATGCCTAGGGTGACAAATGTCATAACATCCGACGCCTAAAGAACGTCGTAGAGATTACTAGGTCATATCAAGCGTGGTTATACGACTCACAATAAGTATAAACTAACCTTTGTTTATGGGATTTCATTCTTCATTAGTTTTATTTTAATTAATAGAACTATTATACATTACACTGGAGGATTCCAGGGATACAACAACTGGTTTTATTTTAAATAATAAAACTACTATACATACTGGTGGTAGCCAGGGTTTTCAAACAGAACATACAATACATACTGGTGGTAGCCAGGGTTTTCAAACTGAACATTCCATACACAGAGGTTTTCTTACAGAATTCATCATACTATACATATTGGTAGTAACCAAGCATACAAATTGATATGTTTTATATTACAAAGGCGACCGTAACTAACTTTCATAGAAGGAACTGGTAACATCATGCTTTTACTAAAGAAAATATTGGATTTTCTTGGAAACATACGAACATTTTACGAGATACATCAACAAGTTTTCACTACAAAACATAGCTTATGAACTCACCAGCTTTATGCTGATACTCTTTCAAAACTGCTTGTATTCTCAGGAAATCAGTAGACAGGTATTTTCTGGAGTTTTGAGAAGACGAAGAGTATAGAGTCATGTCTTTTACTTTGCTATCACTTTTGATGTATGGAAACAAATTAAACAGATGTAAACCTTTTTCATTTACGTATTCAATGTAATGGTTGTGTTTACTTTGATTGCTATGATACAATTGTTGTGATACTACACATGACGTCCTCCACCCTAAACGTTTCCGCCATTCCTGTTTGGGGGTGTGACAACCGCATTAGACATCAACTAATTTCTCACCCTTTTTTTCCTAGAAACACATATTTTACCATTTTCATTGCTGACTTGGATACATAGTCATAAATTAGCCGATAAGATAGATCTCAAATTTTACGGTAAATGTAGCATTATATAACACATTGTATCCATCTTATCAGCTCCTTTAATGATTAGACGTCTAGGTCAGCAATGAAACTGATAAAATATATATTAAATGGAGAAAAATGTCAAATCATCATTAAATTTTAGTTTAAGACTTATTCGTAAACTAGGATAAAACAATGAGATTTTAATGGAACCATGTTGTAACGACCTAAATTTTACAAAGAAAATTTTCATTTTTTTTATTTGTCAACCATTTTTCATAAAACATAAAGATTCCAATAATTGTTTTCAAAACCATCAACATTACAACATTATTATTTTCAAAACATTAGAGTGTCCCCTAAACCAGATCGGAAAAGAGAGATAAAGTGCACGCCGCATCATCACACCTTGCCTTTGCCCTTGGGCTCCGAAGTACCTGAAACAAATCCACAGACGGTAAGCTGAAAGCTTAGTGAGTCCCCCGGAGCATACCCCACACAAACCACATATCACATTACCTATAAAGCTACCTCTACCACATATCACATTAGCTATAAAACTACCTCTACCACATATCACATGTCAATTAGCCATGAAGCTATCTCTACCGTTAGCCACAAAGGCTATCTCTACCATCAGCCATAAAGGTTGTCTCTACCATTAGCCCTAAGGCCATCTCTACCATTAGCCATAAGGCTATCTCTACCGTTAGCCACGAAGGCTATCTCTACCATATGTCATGCACACATACATATCACACCTCTACGTAGCACGTAAACCAAATATCACAAGATTGGCCGGCCTTGGTGCCTTAGACCCATTGGTATGGTGAGAAAACTCACCTCTCAAAGGTTGAACTGGCAAACTGAATTCAGGTATGTGCTGTGGTGCTCTTCCCAAACTGTTTATAATCAGTGAGTAAATAACTCAACATAATCCCATAAATACCCCCAGGGTTAACCCTAGTCAAAGTCAAAGTCTATAGTCAAGGTCAACAGTCCATATTGACCTTGCCTCGTCGAGTACAATCATTCACTCGTCGGGTTCCCTGCTTAACTCATCGACTCGCCAAGTCGCCCGAGGGACTCGTCGAGTTCCTTGATGTTTACGGCCGTAAACCACCAACCGTACACCCTTGACCGTAAACCCTTGGCCGTAAACCCTTGGTCGTGAACCCTTGGCCGTGAACCCTTGGCCGTAAACGAGAAAACCCTATCGACTCGTTGAGTCACTAGAGGGACTCGACGAGTTCTCACGTATTCGGTTATTTCCAGGGGAATTTAAGGTTTCAAACTTCAGATCCATACTCTCCTAGTGAAGATGTCACGTAAAGTTGCAAACTTTAAATGCATGCATAGCCTCACATGGCCATAGCACCAAAACTAACCTTCAAACAAGGTTTTCATGCATGGAGAGGGAATGGGCTTAATAAAAGGTGCAACTTTATGATATTTGGGACCTAAGAAAGTCCAGATCTGGAACCATATCCTTGTGATAGGTCCAGATCTAAGATTGCTTCTATTTCCTCAAAGTTGGTCACAACTCTCAAATAGAATCTAGGCTCAAGGTAACAGATTCATACCTCAATTCAATGCCTAAGACGAAATAGATGCTTGATCTAACACTTCTCCCTTGATACTTCCTCTTCAAACTTGGAATCCTCCCCAAAATCTCAAGGATAAGCTCCCAATTGATCTTACTTCACACACAAGAGGGTTTGCGGCTGTAAACGTTCTTCTATGGTGCTAAGGGAGGCTACTGGGGCGGATAATGATGTTTATATTGGGGCAAACCCTAAATTTAGGGTTTTCTTTAAATAACTCGGACTCGCCGAGTCGGTCCCGTTCCACGTTTCATGATCTCACGACCCTACTCAACGAGTTGACCTCCCAACTCGCCGAGTCCATGCATAAATGCTTTCCAATTCAAACCAGGTGTTACAAGTATCCCCCACTTGAAGTCGACTTCATCCTCGAAGTCTGTCGACTCAAACAAATTGGGGTAATGATCTTGCATCTCCTCTTCCGGTTCCCAAGTCCATTCGGAGCCCTTTCGATGTTGCCATTGCACTTTCACCAGTCTTACTTCCTTATTCCGAAGAGCCTTCGTCTTCTTATCCAAAATGGCAAAGGGCTTCTCGATGTAGTTCAAGCTCTCATCCGCCTGGATATCACCCAACGAGACAACCGCAGTCTTGTCTGTGACACACTTCGTAAGTTGTGACACATGGAATGTGTTGTAAATCTGGCTAAGCTCTGTCGGCAACTCCAAGCGGTAGGCTACCTTACCTACCCGGTCAATAATCCGGAATGGTCCTATATATCGGGGCCCTAGCTTGCCCCTCTTCCGAAACCTAATGATCCCCTTCCAGGGCGACACTTTCAGCAACACGAAATCACCCACCTGAAACTCAAGATCTGTTCGCCGCCGATCAGCATAGCTTTTCTGACGGCTCTGCGCGACCCACAACCGGTCGTGCACCTGCTGAATTAATTCGGTGGTCTTGAGCACCACTTCAGTGCTTCCCATGACCCGGTGTCCAACCTCATCCCAACAAACTGGGGTCCTACACCTTCGACCATATAACAGCTCAAACGGAGCTCGATCGATACTAGCGTGATAACTGTTATTGTACGAAAACTCTACCAGTGGGAGATACGTATCCCAGCTCCCTCCAAAATCCAACACGCATGCTCGTAGCATATCCTCCAGTGTCTAGATCATTCTCTCACTCTGACCGTCGGTCTGGGGGTGGTACGACGTGCTAAAATGTAGCTGAGTGCCCATCTCCTCGTGGAATTTCTTCCATAACTTAGATGTAAACCGAACATCGCGGTCAGAAACTACCGACACAGGCACCCCGTGTCTAGCCACCACCTCACGCACGTAAATATCTGCCAACTTCTCTGTGGATATACTTTCGGATATCGGAATGAAATGGGCACTCTTCGTCAGTCTATCCATAATCACCCATATGGCATCCACACCCCTCGCCATCCTTGGCAACTTCGTAATGAAGTCCATTGTGATCTCCTCCCACTTCCACATGGGAATGGGTAGCGGATGGACCTTACCATGAGGCCGCTAATGCTCGGACTTGACCTTCCTGCAAGTCAAGCACCGCTCTACAAACCAAGCAATTTCCCGCTTCATGCATGGCCACCAGTAACTCAGCCTCAAGTCCCTATACATTTTCGTAGCTCCTGGATGTATAGAGAACTTGGACTTATGTGCATCCTCTAATATCTTCTGTCTCACTCCCCCGGTCACCGGTACCCACACCCGGCCAGACTGCGTCAAGAGACCATGACTATCCTTAACAAACAGAGGATATTGTCCTCGGATCCTCTCTACCTTCCAATTCTCTTTCTTCACTCCCTCAACCTGAGCCTCTTTGATCATCTCCAACAATGGAGAGATCACCGTCATCCTCAAAGACACACTCCCGATTGGGGAACCTGCCCTCTTACGGCTCACAGCATCGACCACTACGTTGGCCTTCCCTGGGTGGTATAGAATCTCGCAATCATAGTCTTTTAGCACGTCGAACCATCTTCTTTATCGCATATTGAGGCTCTGGTGGTCCATCAAATACTTCAGACTCTTGTGGTCGGTGTAAATGGTACACCGTACTCCGTACAAATAATTCCTCCAAATCTTGAGGGCAAATACCACTGCCCCCAGTTCCAGATCATGACTGGGGTAATTCGCCTCATGTGGCTTTAACTGTCGTGAGGCGTACGCTATCACGTGCCCTATTTGCATCAGTACTGCACCTAACCCTGAAATCAATGCGTCACAGTACACCACCAAATCATCTAATCCATCTGGTAGAACAAGGATCGGAGCCTCGCACAATCTCCGCCTCAAGGTTTCGAAGGCCAACTACTGATCTTTACCCCACCGAAACGTCACATTCTTCTTGGTCAGACGGGTCAATGGCACCGCAATCTTGGAGAAGTCCTGGATAAACCTCCGATAATAACCCGCTAAACCCAAGAAGCTACGAATCTCTGATGCATTCTTTGGTACTTCCCACCGCATCACAGCCTCAACCTTGGCTGGATCAACCGAAATACCCTCCTGGTTGATGATATGCCCCAAGAATTGTACCTCTCGCAGTCAGAAATCATACTTGGAGAACTTGGCATACAACTTCTCCGCCCTTAGGGTCTCCAGCACCTCCCTTAAGTGTTGTTCGTGCTGCTCCCTGGTCTTAGAATAGACCAGGATATCATCAATGAAAACGATCACCGACCGATCCAGCATCGGTCTACACACCCTATTCATAAGGTCAATGAACGCTGCTGGGGCATTGGTGATCCCAAACGGCATCACTACAAACTCATAATGCCCATACCGAGTCCTGAAAGCCGTCTTCGGTACATCCTCATCCCGAATCCTCATCTGATGGTATCCCGACCGAAGATCAATCTTGGAAAACTAGGACGCACCCTGCAGCTGGTCGAACAAATCATCGATCCTTGGCAACGGGTACCGGTTCTTCACCGTTAGCTTGTTTAGTTCTCTATAATCGATGCACATCCTGTGGGTTTTCACGAAAAGGATTGGTGCTCCCCACGGGGAACTGCTCGGACGAATTAACCCTCGGTCTAACAGCTCCTGAAGCTGTGTAGATAACTCTTGCATCTCAGGTGGTGCCAACCGATATGGTGCTTTTGCTATCGGAGCGGCTGTTGGGTTTTGAGCATTCTAACACTCCTATGGTGTACATGCAACCCTATAAACCTTGGATCTATGTTTTCTCTATTATACATGCAAATATTAACTATTCCAAGGTTTCATCCTAACTAGCATATTATGAAGCACCTATACTACAAAGTTCTAGTTAGATGACATACCTTTTGATGTAGCTTGATGTCTTCAAGCTTTAAGAGCTTAGCCCCAATAGTGTGGAAGCCTCAAATGGAATCACAAATCACCAAATCACCTTGGAAGAACTTGAGAGAATATGTATGCACACTAAAATCGGCCCACTCTTATTTTCACACACTTGTGCCTATTTTGTGAGCCAAGGACCCCTTTATATATTATGGAGGATTAGGGTTACATCCATGTAAACCCTAATACCCATGACCTTTCATTTACATAGGATCCATGGGTTAAAAGCTCCATGGACCATCCATGAAAGCTTAGCCCAACCTAAATGAACTTGGCCCATTCCATATATATAAGAGTCCATATTTAATTAGTTCTTTTTTATCACTTAATTAATTCTAAATTAATTCTTGATCAATACTAATTAAATAATACGATTCCATATTAATATATTAGAACTTATAATATATTAATATAAATCATAAATATACTATTCTCAAAAGACTATCCATATAAATTGTGCCGGTGAAGTGCAACCCAAATGGACCATGCCGGGTCGGGTCAAGTACATACCAAATATAGTTATGGACTTAGACATTAATCCAACAGTCTCCCACTTGGATAAGTCTAAAACTATTATTGAGTATGACTTCAAAACCTAACTGGCAATCGTAGCTCTTAAAGCCGCTGTCGAACTCTGACCTTGTCAATGACTTGTCCATTAGATAAGGGATCATATATTCCTCCATTCTAGATATCATATGGACTGAGACATGGATTATAATCATTCTCTCTGTCCATTTGTTGTTTCCTGATTTTCGATTTATGATGACTAACTGATTGAACAAATCAAATCAGTCCAGGCTTGGCCAAGCACTCACATGTGTCATCGCTAAATCATCGAGGGGCCCACAGATATCGCTTTTATCCCGAAGGTAAAAGGAATGGATAAACTTCGACTCATATGGCTTGTTCTACTACTTGTTGAATCATACACAAAGGCACGTTTTATAACATCGAGTTGCCAAATGCGTTTTCGTGCAATCAATGAATAACCAACTCATAGTAACAACTCATATCTCAAGGTTTGAAGAATATAAGATATTATCGTCTCATGATCACTCGTGATAAAATCCATGAAGTGATTCAAATGAGCGCGGGTTGAATCCAATACTCAGAACTTATGAGCACTCATGAGTGTTGTAGCACCACTTTGTCCACCAACTTGGACCTCTACAAACCAACCCATGACAGTCTTGATTCATATCTACTTCCAACATATGACCGACTGTGGATGGTTTGAATAACTTAATCATTCAGGAAGAGCGACTTAGTTATTCTGGAAGTCAAAACATGCAAAGTGACACACAAGAATAAATGAATCAAATATGGTATCAAACCCTATGAATATAAATAAACACTTTTATTTATTACCATACTGATTACTCATTATTCATTGTTTCGGTTTTATCAACTTTATACTTGAATTAAAAACACTAGTTGTCCCATGCTCCAAGCATGTACACTATGTTTTTCTTAAACAATAGCTTTCCCATACACCAAGTATGCACTCTATGTTTGTCTATGATCCTTACTTTGTGAACTAGATCGATTGAACATAATTTCAATGATTCTCTTTTCACACTCCCAAATCGTTATCGAAAAAATGTAAGAATTCCAAATTCCTATCATTTATCGAAATATGTTTAGATTTTAAACTTATATGCACTGACCCTCTTCTAATGAATGTGTACAAAGTCACAAAACTTGTCAACAGTCATTACAGGGCATTCCAATGAAGATCAACTTCATGGAAATTAAGTCTCATATTCAAAGTACATAGCTTTGAACATGCTTCTTGCATTAAGTTTTTCTAATCTTACACAGATAACTTCCACCTATGGAGACAACTCCATATTCCCATTTTGACTACCCCTTCTGAACAAGAGTTGCCTCTTTTCAGATTAGGTCAATATGGTCCTTCCAAAGTTAACACTATACTTCCAACTGTCCTTGAACAACCAATCTTTGGTAAAGCGTTAGATTGTCCTCGACAATTGCTTAATCATTTTAGTCATATCCAATTCTAGACCTTTTCCCTTCTTAATGCCTCTGGGCATTTGGAAAAATTTAGAAATGACAAATATTATAGCACATGCAATCGATCCTATACCCAAAGCAAATGGTACATGATTCATGATGTCTCACATAAAGACATGATTCTAGACCAGTCTTTTGCTACAATATTTTTATTTGCCATGTTTTCAAAATTTGACTATGAAGAGGGATGCCGTAATCATAATCGAATTTTGAGAACGCAATATATAGAATTTCCTTAAGTTGAACCAATCCAACATGAAATTCATATATATATTCTTGACTAAAGATGATTAAGGTCTCAATCTAAGCCTTTAGAACTGAAATGAAGTATATCCTCTCCCTTAATTATAGCAAAACAACTTTTTCAATCCCTGCAGCCTCACGAATTGAAACTTTTGTTTTCTATAATTAACATTGCTAACTTGCAACACTAACAATAATTATCATGCTCCCACTAACATGATGATTATTAGCATAACACTTATGCTCCTACTAGCTTTGACATGTACTCAGAAATCAGCTGGACTTCTAGAAATCAATACTTTGTTGACTTTCTTACCAAAGTTCAGATTTCTGATACGAGATGCTTTGATAAAACTTTATCAAAATCATACACCTTTCCTTAGATAGCATGCATGTGTCTCTAAACAATTTCAGAACTATGAAAAGGAATGTCGTAATCATAGTCTCAATTGTTTAGACCTTTTGCCATCTGCTTCAAATCTACTTGGTGGAAGTGTTTCCTCACCATCATTTTCATGAATCGGAGAGAAACCTTATGACCCTTAGATTTTATGGTGTATGTGTTCTTATCCATGTGAATCGTCAAAACCATAGTCACAAGACAAGGATAATGACAAATCCAAACTCATATGGACTGAACTTATGCAATCTTAACTTCTTGCCACCTGGCAGTACAGGGCCTGCCATTGCTTCGAAGTTGTTATGCAACCAATTGAGAACTTTCAGAACTCCTATGCAAAGCCAACTTTAACTGGAATGGGCATAGAATATGTCAACACGATAGGTTATAAACCTCAAGTCGTGTGCTAGTGAAGAACCTCAGGTTTTATTCTTGATTAGTTCTTGAAATTCTTTTTAGGATCTTTAAGACTCCCACTATCCTCTTGACATATAAGACTATCTTGCCAAATATTCAAGAGATAGTGCGGATTCTTTATCAAGACAAACACTTCACACAATTGGCCTTAGTTGGTCTTTGTTTTATCCAAAACATCACAACTTACCAATTTCAAATGTACAAGAGTAGGACACTTTTACTCTTACATTTGACAAGTGTTTTAAACCTTTCTTTAAGATATGTCACTCAAGTTACAATCTTGGAGTATGGCTCTAAGAATTGTTTTGGAACGAAGTATGACTCATCTACCTGATCTAACCATTTCAACAATTCATGACTCCTCTTCTTAGTCATAAGAATGCACTAAGATGACCTTTAGAGGACTAATTGTGATATGATTTCTAAATCATTAAGATGATCACAAACATGATACTAAAGTACTCTCCCATATTTTCAGATTTGAGAAACTTTTATCTTTCTGCCTAATTTGATTCTTCCCATTCGTTCTGCCATACATTGAGACTTTTCCAATGATTCAGAATTATACTTAAACTTGTAAGTATAACCATATTTACTAAACTTTAGTAAATCAAATAGTCTTAACGAGCTTTGTGGTGGACATGACCAGTGCACAAGAATGTGTACTCGATCCCTTTAGTCCTTCACTTGACTCACACATCCATGTGAACAAGTAATTAGTCTTGATTTTCCAATGCTTGAAAGTTCTCATTCATCATACTATTCAACTTGCATGATTCCAAGTTTCGGTCCAATTGAAACTTGGGTGATGAGGAACTTTCCTGATTTGGTAAATTTAGACACTACCACAAATGAAAGAATCAAATCCATTTTCCAATATTGCTGTCAGTGGAATCATATAAGCAACAATTTTCCACAAATGCCATTGTAAGGATACTTCAAATAAATAAAATTAAACAATTTTCTTTTATTTTAAAACTTTGCGGAAAAAATTATCCTTACAATCCACATGGAAAATTGTTGTTATCTATTCCTTAGCAATATATCATAACTTCTTAAGCAACTGCTCAAAATTCTGATGCGATCGAAATCCACCTTCGCGATCAGAATCAGCATATACTTCCTTTAAGATTTCTCTCTATTCTTTGATTCTTAAAACATCAACATGTGACCCAGTCACATCATGTAATGAGGATCTCAGAATAGAACTTAACAGAGTTAGATAATGGGCTCTACCTGATGTAGAGTCAAACTTATTGACTTTAACATCCTTAGGTAAATTTGGCAGCTTTGCAATCAACGCCCCTTCCTTTGGCAAAATAAACATATGGACCCTTTGGTAATGGGACTATCTCGACTTAGCCTTTCTCTTTACCATTTGGTCAACCGGGTTGACTATGGCCAATCCTTTTCCATTGGGAAGAGATTGCTTTTTCTGGATTTCCAGTGTCACCATTGTCACTGTCCATAAAGTTTTTGGGAAGTTGATCTTCTAATCAAATTTGCTTTACTATCGTTCCAAATCATTGCTGATTCAGCAGCACCAAGCAAATAGATATGATCATTAAGGTTCATGTCATAGTCTGTTTCATAGTAGTCCCAAAGGAACTCACTATGTGACTTAGAAAGTGATTGAACATCCAACTTTCTCAAGACTTTGACACCCAACTCTCCCGGCTTGTCAATATGTGACTTCATCTCTAAGATGTGATCACACATAGACCTTGCTTGCCATTAGGGCTTGAGTGACCTTGAACTTGTGGGTTAGGGAGAATAATTGGAGGAGGTGGAGGAAGAGAAGTATGACTTCCATGAGCCAAACTCGGGAAGTCATATTCATTAGGAAAGCTTGGTTTGGGAAGATCATTGTTGTCTAAACCAGACATCAACAATGGGTGAAATTCACGTAAAGTTGATTTAAGTCCTTAATATAACACCCAATATGATATATTAAGGCTAGGACCCAACAAACTATTTTATAACTTGGAAGAGGGATGCCGTAATCCAAGCTATAAAATATTTGAAGGTAGGTGAATGACGATTCACCAATTTCCACCAACATAAACGAAATGTATTATTAGGTTTTAATTGGTTTTGAAACTCCTAGATTCTTTTGAGATTCATTGAACTTTTCAATGGCATGTTTCAATCTCGAGTGTGCCCTTCAGGTTTTGTGACTGGGATGCCGAGGATCACAAAACAAGGTGTGAAGTAACCATGCAAATATACTTGGTACCCTTAATATTTACCCCTCAATCGATGTGCCGATTAACCACACACGCTCCAACGATACTATGATAAACATTAAGTTACCCTTTGCCTACCTTGTTAAGTCCAGGTTAGTGTGCCGGTTAACCACACACGCTCCACTAACAGCTTAAACAAAGTGCAAAGTGAAATTTCATGGATTAGCACCTTATTCACATTTTCCTAAGTAACTAAGATTGGGAATTTATAAGTGTTTAGTTACTTAGTATTTATCATTATACTTATAATGAAGGGAGAATTATAGTCCTTGTCCTACCTGTTCGTCTAACGACCCTCCACCGGTCAAGGAAGCGGTGAGTGAGAGTGGACACCCATTAAACTGCCATTTTATAGGCAGTAACCTTATACCCCCCTTATAGACCGGCTTCGTGAATGAGGCCTACTAATGGTAAGACGACTTGATCTTATACATATAATATATTAAACTTTTAATATTATAATAGTATAAGGGTGTATTTTAGACATTTAAAATACTTGGTGGTTTAATCTATTAATTAAACTAGACTTTTAATTTAATTAAACTCAAACCATATATTTATGGATTTAATAATACTCTTTTAATTAAACGCTTTAATTAATTATTAATAAAGTCCATAAGAGTTAATTTGAACTATTCAACAAAACATCATAATTCCAATTATTAAACTCAAAATTAAAACCATTTAATTAATTGTTTAAGTTATGAACCCAAGAGTTTTAGAATTCAATTCTTTTTTTCATAAAAAACTTTTCTCAAATTCCAAAACTTGAGGGCAAGTTTTGTAATTCTTGAAAACCTTTGGATTCCATAACTTATGGAATTAATGGTGTTTTATGATGAAACTTTTCATGTTCCATAACTTAAGAACAAGTTATGGAATTCTTTAAAACATTAACACCAAATTTTGTAACTCCATAAAAACATTGAATCAAATTTTTTTTTTTAAAAAAAAAAACTTTCATATCCATAACTTATGGAAGTTTCAAAAACCCTTAAGATCACAACTTTAAAAAAAAAACTTTTGAGCTCCAAACTTTTATGACAAAATATGTAACTCCTTAAAACATTTAGATCAAACCTTTAAAACTAATAAAATAATCATATCATTTTATCTTTTACTAAATTTGACCTAATTCAACTCATATAACAAATGATTGAAATTTTACAAATAATTCGTTTTTCACAAAACAAGTAATTATCTTAAAATTTGACAAACGTCATGTTTTTTTTCCTTTTTTTTCCAACTTGAAAATAAAACATTTGCATCAATATAACAGAAAACAACCCATGGCTCTGATACCACTGTTGGGTTTTGAGCATTCTAACACTCCTATGGTGTACATGCAACCCTATAAACCTTGGATCTATGTTTTCTCTATTATACATGCAAATATTAACTATTCCAAGGTTTCATCCTAACTAGCATATTATGAAGCACCTATACTACAAAATTCTAGTTAGATGACATACCTTTTGATGTAGCTTGATGTCTTCAAGCTTTAAGAGCTTAGCACCAATAGTGTGGAAGCCTCAAATGGAATCACAAATCACCAAATCACCTTGGAAGAACTTGAGAGAATATGTATGCACACTAAAATCGGCCCACTCTTATTTTCACACACTTGTGCCTATTTTGTGAGCCAAGGACCCCTTTATATATTATGGAGGATTAGGGTTACATCCATGTAAACCCTAATACCCGTGACCTTTCATTTACATAGGATCCATGGGTTAAAAGCTTCATGGACCATCCATGAAAGCTTAGCCCAACCTAAATGAACTTGGCCCATTCCATATATATAAGAGTCCATATTTAATTAGTTCTTTTTTATCACTTAATTAATTCTAAATTAATTCTTGATCAATACTAATTAAATAATATGATTCAATATTAATATACTAGAACTTATAATATATTAATATAAATCATAAATATACTATTCTCAAAAGACTATCCATATAAATTGTGTTGGTGAAGTGCAACCCAAATGGACCATGTCGGGTCGGGTCAAGTACATACCAAATATAGTTATGGACTTAGACATTAATCCAACAGCGGCACCCGGCACCAAATCGATGCGAAATTCCACCTGCCTCTCCAGAGGCACCCCTGGTAACTCTTCGGGGAAAACATCCCGAAAGTCCTGAACAATTGGCACACTGCATACATCCTTCGTGATCTCTACCCATGTATCCGTGATATATGCCATAAATCCCGTACAACCCTGCTGCAGGAACCTCCTAGCCCTTGCAGCCGAACAGAGGGTCGGCCCCTGCGATGCCCTATCACCATGTATCACCAGTTCTCCCCCACTTGGAGTTCTAACCCTCACCAACTGATGCTCACAGTCAATCATAGCCCCATTGGCCCCCAACCAATCCATTCCGATAATCGCTTTCAGCCCTCACAATGGTATTGGGACTAGGTCGACACGAAATCTCTCACCAAGCACATTCAGGGCACATTCCCGATACACCCTCGCAGTACTAATGGTGCGGTCATCCGTAATCTCCACCTCGAGCAGGGAGTCCAAAGTTCCTGGCGCTTCCCGGAACTTCTTTCTAAGCGCAAGAGATACGAACGATCGGGCTGCACCCGAATCAAACAAGAAATGAGCAGACATACCATCGACCAAAATGGTCCCTATACAAGCATATAATACGCATAAGCGAAACAGATACATAGAGAAGGGAAGAATAATTACGTGCCAGCCACGACATCTGGCGCTGCGCGTGCCTCTTCGGTAGTCAGCTGAAATGTACGGCTCTTCACTGTTGAAGCTTCCGCCTTAGCAAGGCGACCATCGGTAATCCTCATTGTGGCGGGCGCGCGGCATTCCCTGCTCATATGGCCCTGTTGGCTATATGCATAACATCCCGAGCCTGCGATACGGTAGGCTCCATTGTGTACCCGGCTACACTTGGCACATCGGCCCCGACCCTACTGACCCTTGCTGGAAGTGTCTAACGTCTTAGGCTTCTTAGCCTGTCCTACTGCTGCCTGAGCCTGCTCAGGCTTCCGCTTTGTGCGGGACTCGAGCTCCATTTCCCGCTCCTGGGCCTTCTTCACCATTTCATTCAGGGTCTTACACCCCGTAAAACTCATAAACTCCCGAATATCGTCCCTCAGCATGGAATGATATCGGGTCCGCCTCATTTCCTCATCGGTAGCGTATTGTGGAATTAACAAAGCTCGTTACCGAAATTTGGCGGTGATTTCCGCCACAGTCTCGGCGGTCTGCTGCAAATCATGAAACTTTCACACTAAACATTGCACCTCAATGGGTGGTGCAAACTCCAGATCAAATCGCCGAACAAACTCGGCCCATGTCATCTCAGCCACCCCGGCTGGTCCCACCTGTCTTGTAACCTCGCCCCACCAATCCCGAGCCCTGTCTCTCAGCATGCAAGAAGCAAACCTAACCTTTGCTACATCCGGGCAAGAACTCGTGCGCTGGGCGTTTTCGATATCCGCCACCCAGTGTCGGCTGGCAATGGGGTCCCTGACACCGAAAAACTCCGGCGTCCCACACGCCTTGAACTCCCGGAACGAGGGAGTCCGGGCCCTAATCTGGCCCGAAGCAATCTCAGCCCTGAATGATCTGAGTTTCTCCTCCATGATCTCCATTATACCCTCCTTAACTATCCCAAAAATGACTGGGGTAGCGTCAAGGATGCCCCTGGTAACCTCGGCTGCAATAAGCTCGCACAGCCTCTCATCTATGCCGTCTGTAGTGTCACCTGATCCATTCCCGGATCCAGATCCCGATCCCGATCCTCCCGCCCCGAAACGTGTTACTACCAAGCTGAACTGGAATGTCATAAATCATAATGGTCAGGATTTTCATAAAACGAATCTCTCCACACTGGTCCTCCTTGAATTTGTCAGATCTAACATTGGCTTGAGTACAGGTCCTATGCTTCCAGTGGTACGGGCCCAATACTACCTTCCACACCTACCTGTACCTTTCCCCAAGGCTCGACCTGATAATTCCAATTCGTCCCAAATAAACCATATACTACCAACCACCGCATAACCCACATCCTAGATTGTTCTAAGATTTCCTCTACCCAAATCAAACAGATTAATCATTACAGGTTGCCTTTATGCATGCAAATTATACACAGAAGAGGATCAAATAGACTTTCGAATAAAAGATTCTACCCTAGGACCACAACCAAACAAGGAACAGGAAGTATGGCCAAATCGATCATTCTAAGGCTATAAGCTCCTAACCGTATATAATTTTAAAAGCATACAGATAGCAAATTCCATACGATCATCCAAGTTCAAATATCAGAATTGCATGACTAGCATATTGGGGATATACTTACTTGGCTCGGCTGATCACGCGCGTTGCACTCTCATCTTTTCCTTCTTTCAAAAGCTTTTTATGTTATTTTTGAAAACAAATTTACCCTTTCCTTAGTTTGAGTCCTGACACACCCGAGAGAATGCCCAAATCCCTCAAACCAAGGCTCTGATACCAACTTGTAACGACCTAAATTTTACAAAGAAATTTTTCATTTTTTTATTAGTGAACCATTTTTCATAAAACATAAAGATTCCAATAATTGTTTTCAAACCCACCAACATTATAACATTATTATTTTCAAAACATCAGAGTGTCCCCTAAAGCAGATCGGAAAAGAGAGATAGAATGCACGCCGCATCATCACACCTTGCCTTTGCCCTTGGGTTCCGAAGTACCTGAAACAAATCCACAGACGGTAAGCTGAAAGCTTAGTGAGTCCCCCAGAGCATACCCCACAAAAACCACATATCACATTAGCTATAAAGCTACCTCTACCACATATCACATGTCAATTAGCCATGAAGTTATCTCTACCGTTAGCTACAAAGGCTATCTCTACCATCAGCCATAAAGGATGTCTCTACCATTAGCCCTAAGGCCATCTCTACCATTAGCCATAAGGCTATCTCTACCGTTAGCCACGGAGGCTATCTCTACCATATATCATGCACACATACATATCACACCTCTACGTAACACGTAAACCAACTATCACAAGATGGGCCGGCCTTGGTGCCTTAGACCCATTGGTATGGTGAGAAAACTGATGGGTTTTGAGCATTCTAACACTTCCTAAGTGTACATGCAACCCTAATAACCTTGGATCTATGTTTGTCTAATAATCATGCAAAGTTGAATTCCAAGGTTATATTCCTATTTAGCATACATGGGGAACATTTTTTAACTTGCATGAAAGATAGAATAACTTACCTTGTTGTTGCTTATGATCCTTGAAACCTTGTGAGCCTAGCACCCCAAGCGTGATGCCTCAAATGCTTCACACAACACCAAATGCTTTTGGAATGACTTTAGAGAGAATACACACTTCTAAAATCGGCCTAGCCCTCTTGTTTCTTATGTGTAGCCGATTTTGGTGGAGAATGGGTTTCTTATATAATGTTGACACATCTAGGGTTACACCATGTAAACCCTAATGTGTCATGACTCTTCATTTCCATGACCCATGGGTTTGTAACTCCCATGGAGCATCCATGGAGCATCCTATGGGTGGAACCCAACTTGATAATCCATGGAGCCTCTTAGCCCACTATATAAGATATGGAAGATTTACATAATCTACCCATATATTTAATTAGTTATCTTTTGATCACTTAATTAATTCTAAATTAATTCTTGATCAAACTAATTAAATAATATTATTAATATATTAGAACTTATAATATATTAATAAACCATAAGTGTTATTTCTCTCATTTTAGTTTATCCAATTGCATGGTGCCATGCAACCCAAATGGACCATGCCGGGTCGGGTCAAGTACATACCAGAAATAGTTATGGACTTAGACACCTTATCCAACAGTCTCCCACTTGGATAAGTCTAATAACTATAACCGCAATACTTCAGGAACCGATCGGCAATCGTAGCTCTTTCAAGGTCTCTCGGAACTGAGAAGATGATGATACGCCATTTAAGATAAGTGATAATATAATCCTCTGTTCTAGATATCAGTCGGACAAATACATGGAACAATGTCTTACTTATTGTCCAGCAGTTTGTTTCCCGATTTCCGATTTGTTTGACAAAGAACTTAATTGAACACATCAACTTAGTTCTGACCGGGCCCGGTACATAGGTCAAAACAAAATCATCGAGGGGCCCAGATATCAGCTTCTAATCCAAGAAGGAACAGATAAACTTCGACTCATATGTTTGTTCTACCACTCATTGAATTATACACAAAAGCACGTTTTATAACATCGAGTTACCAATACGTTAACATACAATCAATGCATAACCAACTCATAAGTAACAAATCATATCTCTAGGTTTGAAGACTTATATGATATTACCGTCTCACGATCACTCGAGATAAATTCCATGAAGTGATTCCAGTGAGCGTGGGTTGAGTCCAATGCTCAGAACTTATGAGCACTCATGAGTGTTGTAGCCATGTCCAACAACTTAGACCTCTGCAACCAATCATGACAGTCTTGATTCATACCTACTTCCGACATATGACCGACTGTGGAGGTTCGAATAATATGATATACCAAACATAATTATTCTGGAAGTCAAAACATGCAAAAGAAATATAGTAAACGATCGACAAGAGATAGCAACACTTTACTCATAAATAAAACACCTTTTATTCATCATCTAATGTCAATTACACTTTACAAATTTCAAGGTTAACTACTAAATCTAATATCATCCTTCAGCCCTATGCTCCGAGCATGCTGGAGATGCTTAACCCGAGTCAGTCCCTTCGTGAGGGAATCTGCTGGATTCTCATCCGATGATACCCTCTTTGCCACGAGGAGTCCTTCTTCTATTCGATGTCTGATGAAATGGTATTTTCTGTCGATGTGTCTGGATCTCCCGTGATCCCTTGGTTCCTTGGCTAAGGCAACTGCACTTTCACTATCACAGAAAATTTCCATTGGCTCTTTAATAGCTGGTACAACTCCAAGGTCTCCAATGAAGTTCTTCAGCCATATCGCCTCCTTTGCTGCCTCGCTAGCTGCTATATACTCTGATTCGCAAGTTGAATCAGCCACTGTCTCTTGCTTGGAACTCTTCCAAGAAATTGCTCCTCCATTTAAGGTAAAGACCCAGCCTGACTGAGAGCGGAAATTATCCCTATCAGTCTGAAAGCTAGCATCACTATACCCTACAACTCTCAAGTCTTTACTCCCACTGAGGGTAAGGACCCAGTCCTTAGTCCTCCGTAGGTACTTGAGGATATTCTTTACCGCGGTCCAGTGTGCCTTGCCAGGGTTCCCCTGATACCTGCTAACCATGCTCAAAGCAAAGGCTACATCAGGTCGAGTACACGTCATAGCATACATGATCGATCCTACAGCCGAAGCATAACGTATTCGACTCATTTCTGCTATCTCAGCCTCAGTACTAGGGCTTTGTGTCTTACTCAACCTGGCATTACTCTGGATGGGTAACTCTCCTTTCTTGGAGTCCTGCATGCCGAATCTCTTCAACACCTTATCCAAGTAAGTACTCTGACTAAGTCCAATTAGTCTTTTACTCCGGTCTCTCAAGATCCTTATCCCTAGAATATAGGCAGCTTCTCCTAGGTCCTTCATAGAGAAACACTTCCCAAGCCATGACTTAACTTCCTGCAGAGTTGGGATGTCATTTCCTATGAGTAGTATGTCATCCACATACAATACCAAAAAGCTAACTATACTCCCACTAGCCTTGACATATACACAAGATTCATCTTCACTCCTAGAAAAGCCAAATTCCTTGACTTTCTCATCAAAGCAAAGATTCCATCTGCGAGGTGCTTGCTTTAACCCATAAATGGATTTCTCAAGCTTACACACTCTATTAGGGTACTCTGTGTTGACAAAACCCTCTGGCTGACTCATGTAAACATCCTCAGCCAACTTTCCATTAAGGAAAGCGGTTTTGACATCCATTTGCCATATTTCATAGTCATGAAATGCGGCTATGGTTAACAGAACCCTAATAGACTTAATCTTGGCCACTAGAGAAAAGGTCTCATCATAATCAACTCCCGGAGTTTGTGAGAAACCCTTTGCAACCAGTCGTGCCTTGTAAGTGTGTACATTACCATCCATGTCGGTCTTCTTCTTGAAGATCCATTTGCACCCTACAGTCTTTTCTCAACCAAGTTCCAAACTTGATTGTTATACATGGACTGTATCTCCCTGTCCATTGCCTCTTTCCACTTGGCTGACTCAGGGCCTGCCATGGCTTCCGCGTAACTATTAGGTTCATCCAGACCTATCAGCGTCTCATCACTGATAAGTGTATCACCTTCCGCAGTAATATGGAATCCATAGTAATGCTCAGGTGCATTCCTAACCCTTGTGGAACGCCTCAGAGGTACAGACTTGTCAATTGGCTCAACAGAAGTTTCCTCCTCAAGTTGAGTGCTAGGGTTTGAAGTTCCTTCACCACTTGACTCTTGAATTTCTTCAAGGTCAACTTGCCTCCCACTGTCTCCTTGGCTTATGAACTCTCTCTCTCTCTCGAAAGAAAGCCCTCCTAGCTACAAAGACCACATTCTCACTAGGTCTGTAAAAGAGGTAACCAAAGGATTTATGTGGGTAGCCGATGAAAATACACCTCTCACTTCGAGGTTCGAGCTTATCATGAGTCTCGCGTCTCACGAAAGCCTCGCAACCCCAAATCTTAATGTGGTCTAGTTTGGGTACTTTACCAGTCCACATCTCATGTGGAGTTTTGGCAACTTTCTTTGTGGGAACTAGATTAAGGATATGGGCGGCAGTCTCTAAGGCATACCCCCAAAATGAGATTGGTAGCGAAGCTCGACTCATCATGGAACGAACCATATCCAACAAGGTTCGATTACGCCTCTCAGCTACACCATTCAACTGCGGTGTCCTGGGAGGTGTCAATTGTGAGACAATCCCACATTCCCTAAGATAGTCGAGGAACTATGAACTAAGATACTCACCACCTCGATCGGATCGAAGCATCTTAATGTTCCTGCCCAATTGATTCTCGACTTCCTGTTTAAACTCTTTAAACCTCTCAAAAGTCTCTGACTTATGCTTGATTAAGTAGACATATCCATATCTACTGTAATCATCAGTAAAAGTCAAATAATAACGATTAGCATCCCTTGTGGCATGTTTGAAGGGCCCACACACATCCGTGTGTATAAGATCCAACAAACCTTCACCCCTCTCACAAGAACCTGTGAAGGGTGACTTTGTCATTTTTCCAAGTAAGTATGATTCGCAACTATCATCTGACTTTAGGTCAAATGACTCCAATACCCCATCCTTTTGGAGTTGGCCTATGCGTTTCTTGCTTATATGTCCAAGACGACAATGCCATAATGATGCTTTATCCAAGTTATTATCATTAACAGAATCAATACACAATACATTATTTCCTAAGTTATCAACCACAGATACAGTTTCATACACACCATCACAAGGTAATGCTTTAAAATAAAGAACATTATTAAAGAAAGCATTAATCGAACCAACTTCATTATCAAATGAAAAGGTGAAACCTTGTCTATACAATGCATGAAAGGAAATAATATTTCTTGCCATTTCTGGCGAATAACAACATTTATTCAAATCTAAACTAAACCCACTACTTAGCGATAAAGTATAAACTCCAATCTTGGTGACAGGTAAAGCTTTCCTATTCCCCATGATTAAGTTTATTCTTCCATGCTCCACATTCTCACTTCTTCTTAGTCCCTGCAAATCAGAACAGATATGAATACCACAACCGGTATCAAGGACCCAAGAGTTAGAATGGGGTGAGTTATTAGATAAGATAGTGTAAATACCTGCATGGTTGGGTTTAACTTTCCCATCCTTCACATCTTGATGGTACTTTGGGCAGTTCCGCTTCCAATGTGACTTTTCATGGCAATAGAAGCATTCAGCCTCTTTAGGGTCAGAAGAAGGAGTGACAAAACCTTTCTTGGTTCCACTTGAAGAAGAGCCATCAAGGGTCCTAGCCTTGGTACCCTTCGAAGAGCTCTTCCTCTTCTTCCCTCTACCTTTCCCGATTGCCAAAACCGGGGCGGAGTTTAGAGTAGGAGTGTTAACAACCGACTTACCCTTAAGACCTGTTTCTGCGGTCTTGAGGAGTCCCTGAAGTTTGCTGAGTGTGACCTCTTCCTTATTCATGTGATATGTCATGCGGAATTGATCATAGCACGATGATAAGGAGTGCAAAATGATATCTATTGCAAGCTCCTCAGGGAAGTTCACATTAAGCTTCAGCAACCGATCCACATACCTTTGCATTTTCTGCATGTGGCTCGTGACGGATTCCCCGTCCTTCATCATGGTTGTTATGATAGAGCATATGATTTCATACCTCTCTTGTCGTGCACTTTGATGGTATCTTTCCATCAGATCTTGGTGCATTTCAAAAGGGTAGAAGTCCTCATAGGACTTTTGGAGTTCCGCTGTCATGGTGGCCAACATGATGCATGCCACTTTTGTAGCATCCCTTTCATGTGCCCGGAAGTCAGCGATCTCCTGGGGAGTTGCAGTGGTCTCATCAATCTCCTTAAGCTCCTTGTCAAGGACATATTCTTTGTCCTCGTAGCGGGTAATCATCCTGATGTTTCTGATCCATTCATTGAAGTTGGATCCATCAAAAGTGACTTTCCCACACAAGTTCATAAGGGTAAAGGAGCCATTAGGATTAGAGCCAGAAGCAGCATTGTTTGAAGACATCTGAAAGAATAGAACAAGATTAGTTTAGATATTAAGAGAGTCCTTAATAAAACACCCAAATGTAATATTAAGGCTAGGATCCAATCACAATATATTATAACTTAGAAGAGGTATGCCGTAATCCAAGCTATAACATATATGAAAGGTAGGTGAATGACGATTCACCAATTTCCACCATGAAAAACGAAATATAAATATTAGGTTTTTAATTGGTTCTTAGAAATTCCTAGATTCTTTTGAGATTCAATGAACTTTTCAAAGGCATGTTTCAATCTCAAGTGTGCCCTCCAAGTTTTGTGACTGGGATACCGAGGATCACAAAACGAGGTGTGAAGTAACCATGCAAATCACTTGGTACCCTCAAGGTTTATCACTCAATCGATGTGCCGGTAAACCACACACGCTCCACCGATGCTATGGTAAACCTTAAGTCACCCTTTACCTACCTTGTTAAGTCCAAGTTAGTGTGCCGGTTAACCACACACGCTCCACCAACGACTTAAACAAAGTGTAAAGTGTAATTTCATGGATTAGCACCTTATTCACATTTTCCTAAAGTAACTAAGATTGGGAATTTAATAAAAGCATTTAGTTACTTTATAATATTCATCATACTTTTAATGAGAATTTATAAGTCCTTGTCTTACCCGTTCGGCTAACGACCCTCCACCGATCAAGGAAGCGGTGGGTGAGAGTGGACACCCATTAAGTTGCCATTTTATAGGCAACAACCTTATACCCCCCTTATAGACCGGCTTCGTGAATGAGGCGTACTAGCGGTAAGACGACTTGTTGTTATACATACATATATATATATATATATATATATATATATATATATATATATATATATATATATATATATATTAGTAACTTATAATATTATAAAGTATAAGGGTTGAATTTTAACTTTTAAAATTCTAAGGGTTGGAACTAAAGTTTTAATCAAGACTTTACATGTTCCAAAACTTGAGGGCAAGTTTTGTAAACTTCCAAAACTTTTCATTTCTTATAACTTATGAATTAATTGAGTAATAAAAATGAAGACTCTTCATTTTTATAACTCTTGTGTTCTTTTAATGGCTTTAATAAAAGTGAGACTTTTGGTTTTCCATAACTTGAGGACAAGTTATGGACTCCATTAAAACACATTATGATCATGAATTAAACTACCATGAAGGTTACAAACAATTCATATGATCATCTAATCTTCATAAGTTCAAGAACATGAATATGAACACTTTCAAGAATCAAAAATTACACTTAAGAACAAACTTGTAATTTTAATAATTGCCATTGTAAATGGATTAGCATAAACATTACACCATCTAAAACAAGCTTTAAAACATCAAAACAGTTTAGGATAATGTTTCTAGTCCATTTCCAGCAACAAATGTGCAAACTTTCATACGAGCAGAAAACAGAAAAACGATTTTTTTTCAAGCTGTTTGCACACACAAAAAAAAAACAACAAACAAACCTAGGCTCTGATACCACTGATGGGTTTTGAGCATTCTAACACTTCCTAAGTGTACATGCAACCCTAATAACCTTGGATCTATGTTTGTCTAATAATCATGCAAAGTTGAATTCCAAGGTTATATTCCTATCTAGCATACATGGGGAACATTTTTTAACTTGCATGAAAGATAGAATAACTTACCTTGTTGTTGCTTATGATCCTTGAAACCTTGTGAGCCTAGCACCCCAAGTGTGATGCCTCAAATGCTTCACACAACACCAAATGCTTTTGGAATGACTTTAGAGAGAATACACACTTCTAAAATCGGCCTAGCCCTCTTGTTTCTTATGTGTAGTCGATTTTGGTGGAGAATGGGTTTCTTATATAGTGTTGACACATCTAGGGTTACACCATGTAAACCCTAATGTGTCATGACTCTTCATTTCCATGACCCATGGGTTTGTAACTCCCATGAAGCATCCATGGAGCATCCTATGGGTGGAACCCAACTTGATAATCCATGGAGCCTCTTAGCCCACTATATAAGATATGGAAGATTTACATAATCTACCCATATATTTAATTAGTTATCTTTTGATCACTTAATTAATTCTAAATTAATTCTTGATCAAACTAATTAAATAATATTATTAATATATTAATAAACCATAAGTGTTATTTCTCTCATTTTAGTTTATCCAATTGCATGGTGCCATGCAACCCAAATGGACCATGCCGGGTCGGGTCAAGTACATACCAGAAATAGTTATGGACTTAGACACCTTATCCAACAAAAACTCACCTCTCAAAGGCTGAACTGGCAAACTGAATTCAGGTATGTCCTATGGTACTCTTCCCAAACTGTTTATAATCAATGAGTAAATAACTCAGCATAATCCCATAAATACCCCCAGGGTCAACCCTGTTCAAAGTCAAAGTTGATAGTCAAGGTCAACATTCCATATTGACCTTGACTCGTCGAGTACAATCATTCACTCGTCGGGTTCCCTGCTTAACTCATCGACTCGCCGAGTCGCCCGAGGGACTCGTCGAGTTCCTTGATGTTTACGGCCGTAAACCACTAACCGTACACCTTTGACCGTAAACCCTTGGTCGTAAACCCTTGACCGTAAACGAGAAAACCCTCTCGACTCGTCGAGTCACCAGAGGGAATCGACGAGTTCTCACGTATTCGGTTATCTCCAGGGGAATTTAAGGTTTCAAACTTCAAATCCATACTCTCCTAGTGAAGATGTTACGTAAAGTTGCAAACTTTACATGCATGCATAGCCTCACATGACCATAGCACCAAAACTAACCTTCAAACAAGGTTTTCATGCATGGAGAGGGGATGGGCTTAATAAAAGGTGCAACTTTATGATATTTGGGACCTAAGAAAGTCCAGATCTGGAACCATATCCTTGTGATAGGTCCAGATCTAAGATTGCTTCTATTTCCTCAAAGTTGGTCACAACTCTCAAATAGAATCTAGGCTCAAGGTAACAGATTCATACCTCAATTCAATGCCTAAGACGAAATAGATGCTTGATCTAACACTTCTCCCTTGATACTTCCTCTTCAAACTTGGAATCCTCCCCAAAATCTCAAGGATAAGCTCCCACTTGATCTTACTTCACACACAAGAGGGTTTGCGGCCGTAAATGTTTTTCTATGGTGCTAAGGGAGGCTACTGGGGCGGATAATGACGTTTATATAGGGGGCAAACCCTAAATTTAGGGTTTTCTTTAAACAGCTCGGACTCGCCGAGTCGACCTTTAACTCGCCGTGTCGGTCCCGTTCCGCGTTTCATGATCTCACGACCCTACTCGACGAGTTGACCTCCCAACTCGCCGAGTCTATGCATAAATCCTTTCCAATTCAAACCAGGTGTTACACATGTAATGGGACTTTAATGGAATCATATACGTAATGAAACTGGTAAACCGGAAAAAATAAGTCAAATTATCATTTTTAACGGTAGTCCATGTTTTTTTGTAAATAAAATTTAGTTTGGGTCATTTTCGTAAATTAAGATAAAATATTAAGACTTTTATAGAGATTTCTCTTTAACAAACAACAAGAACCAACCACATAATTTTATCAATGTTTTAAGACGTTGACATAACATAGTGGCAATAGATACCAATTTAAGGTCTATGTTACTTGCACATAAGTAAATCGATGCGTAAATAGAAAATATATATTAACTTCTAAAAGGTGAACGAAAAATTATATAGTGTTTTATATTACATTTTCAAAAAGGTTAAGTCGAAAAACGTTTAAGTATTAAGTTTTTTTATAGATAGAAACATTATACACTATTTTAAATATTTTTTTTTGAAACTTTAATGCGCCCACAATATTTACCTACTACCTTAAGAACACCGTTAAAGCTTTGGTTTATTCAAAAACCTCAAGCACGACATGGAGAGGCAATGGCTGTCTACAAACTTGAACGAAAATGGCTCATTTCTTTTAAATAGCATTAAATTCACTCATATCAAATAAATCTTAGTTAAAAAAAAAAAGTGACGGAGCCGTGGACTTTATCACAATGGAATGAAATATTATCACAAATTCACAATTGAATGAAATATTATAAGGAATTTTACAAAAAATGTAGATGCATCAATTGTCATGCATATTATGCATATTCATATATGTTAAAACACACACCACAAACAAACATACATGTATATGATTTATATATGTTAAAACACACACCACAAACAAACATACATGTATATGATTTATATATGTTAAAACACACATTACAAACATCCATACATATATAGAAAAGAAAATCTCTAGAAAACTCTTAAGTTTTTGGAAAAAATTTAAAAAAAAATCCTAAATATTTTCTTTTGAATAAAAAGACCCACAAAACCGAAAATTTATTCAGTTTAGTTATTTTTTACCTATTCAACCGGTCACCATGCCACATGGCATGTCATCTGAACACATCACCATGTGATGATGTGGGGGCTGACGTGACATGCCACGTTAGCTTGTTGCTTAGTAATGAAAAAATGGCATTTTTGAAAAGAATGAAGACATGTCATGGACATGTTTGGCAAAAGTAGATGTTAGCTGGAAGTGGTTAGCGGGTAGCTGATAGCGGAAACCTGTAACTTTTATTTGTTATATGAGTGTTTGGCTGGAAACTTTTAAAATATATAAAATTACATAAAAGGACAATTGGTTAAAAATAAATAAATATATAAATAGACTTTTGGTAATTATGGAAATCGATTTCAAAAGCTCAGTAGCGTTAAATTAAATGATACATGAAATAGCTTTTAGATTTGAATCATTTTGTTTAAACTAAAAGTTAAACGCTCGTACCGTCAAACAAAACTTTTTGTTTAAACTAGAGCGTTTTGTCAAAAACTAAAAGTAGAAGCTCCCAAACGGTTCCAAAATCTCTGTGTCAAACACGTCCCATGTGACATGTCCATGTCAAGCCCCAAATCATCACATGTGTCCTAATGACATGCCATATAGCATGGTGACTGGGTGAATAGGTAAAAAAGGATTAAACTAAATAAATTTTTCGGTTTTCTGGGTTTTTTTTTATAAAAAAAATAAATAAATTTAGGACTTTTTAAATTTTTTCCCAAAATATTGGGATTTAACTGTAAAATTTATGAGACCAATGACAATTTTTTACTATCCGCTTCGTAAACACACAAACATGAAACTCAATCTTTGAACTTGACATGTTCGCATACGACATATATCCATAGAATATATAATACAGTCTTGAACATATAAAAAAGTGCGATTAATATCCATCAAACGCCATTTAAATGAGTTTTTTTTTGTTTTTGTTTTTTTAATTTCATTTTTTTGAAATAAAAATAAACTCTTTGTTAGGTTATTTTATATATATTTTTTGTTTTTTTTTTAATTTTTTAATATTTTATAGTACATCTTTGAAATTTTGTGCTTTTTTAGTTTTTGGGTTTTTATTTATTTATTCATTTTTTTGGATTTTTTTATTTTTTAAAAATGTTAATATAATTTCAATTTTGTGTTGAATCTTAAACACGGAGATGACACAAGATGACGTCATGTCTTTTTACATTTGACACGAACACGAATTTCAATTTCATTTTCGTTTTAATTTCATTTTATATCATGTTATGAATTGTCACCCTTAACTATATTATGAACATGACCGATGACCGATGTAAATAAGACAAAAACTTTAAATATGTGTTTCTTATGAAACAAACGGGGATATAAAATTGCTCTCCTATATAGTCCCTAAAAATCACAAATGCTCTATTTTCATCCTAAAAACTTGTCGTAAAAAGTGTCGAATTTGATTTCGACGGGTTCGGTTGGATCCATGCATGTAACAACTTGTTACACTCAGAAAAAACTATATAGAGAATATCAAGTTATTTATTTTTTTGTGATCAAGATAATATCAAAAGAGGCAAAAGTAAATAATGAAAATAGTCAAAATTGAGGGGTTTAGTTTAGCATAAATTTGGTACTGTAGAATTGTTGAGGTTTCGTTAAATCCAAAGATGGAAGCCAAGAGAAGCGCCCAATGTTTCTGTTTGTAAGTATTCAAATTCTCTCTTGGGACTCTCATCTCTTCCATGATTTATACAATTTCACCTCTCAATTCCTCCACCATAATCCGCCTTCTCTTCCGATCAACTCTGAAAATCGACACCATGGTATGTTCATCACCACAATTGTAGAATTTGGATGTTTTTTGAATTTTGAGTCGAATTTGAAGGGATAATTGATAAATGAATGCATGCAGTGTTTGAGACCATTACTGTTTGGATCGCTATCAAGACAAGTGAAGGCAATGGCAGTTCATCCAGCGGCCACCATAACCACCATACTACATTACAGTCGTCTCCTCCCCCGGGATCTCACCTTTGATTTAGAGAGACACCGATTCATTCGCCATGAGTTGATTGACGATCACACCTTCCTGTTCAATTTCATTGTTAATATCTTGTCATGCTTCTGGTAGCGACTCGGTCTTTGGGAAAGTGGAAACCCCCACAAAAAGTAAATTTAGAATCAAATGCTAAGTCTTCACTTAAATTGTGTTTTAAAAACGTACATTTATAATTTTTCAGTTCAAACCTACAAGTATTATCAAACCAATTCGATAAGAATTATTTGTTATTTGCCCGAACTATAAAAAATGAAGTCAGTTACTCAGTTAGAGCTCAACCTTTGATCGACATTATGGAAGCCATCAAGTTAATAGAAATAATTAAAAGATCATCCAAGTAGTGGCGGATCCAGAAAAAATGGTAACCGGAGTCCATTATATAATCATATTACTGAGTCCATTATATAATCATATTACTGAAAAGATAAAAATAAAAATAACTGAAAATTTGTATTTATAAAAAATTGTATGCAAAATCACAGATAGAACATTGTGATGCCTTTATTTATTATAATAGCATCATGTACATGCATTTAATTTGGTTTTTCATATATGTAAACCTTGAATAAGATCACATGAGTGATATGGTGGATTTTTTTTGAAATGTAATTGCTCCTTCTTGGGTTTTTTTTTCACAAAAAACAGACGATAGGCAGTTTTGTTAAGTTTTAGAACAGAAGAAACAAAGAAACAAAGAAACAACGTTCTATATGTTTAAAGGGTGCCAACAAAAAACAAGTGGGGACCAGCTGCAAAAAGATATAAACAAATGATTTTTTATTGAAAATATATAAGGTGGAAAACTACAATCAGGTGGGGTCCATGCACCCCACTTCCAATACTCTACATCAGCCACTACATCCAAGGCTATAAATTACAAACAAAAAGTTGGTGAAACAATCAAGGTTGTCTAAAGAAGATCATTTACGAATTAGGTTATGGAATTATCAAGAGCTTAAAGTTCAACTTCTTCGATAAGCAATCTAGGTGTAACATCCGGATTTCCAGGTATTTTATTTTAACCTTTTATTTTGAGTTAAAGAGAGGGACTCGACGAGTTGGCGCCTAGACTCGTCGAGTAGGATCGCGATTTGCTAACTGGATTAATGAATGGACTCGACGAGTCGGCTAGGTGACTCGACGAGTCTGTGCTGGCGGCAGAAACCCTAAATCTTGGGGCCTGTGTCCTATTTAAAGGCCATTATGACCTTCATTTGCGGCCACTGCACCCCTGAGAAACCCTAGAGAGCAGAGAGAAAGCTTGTAGTGCAAGAGGAGGGCTAATTCATCATTCTTTGGTGTGTTTTAGCAAAGGGAAGGAAGGATTTCGAGCTAGGCTGACTTGTGGGACTCAAATCTTCCATCATTTCATTCAGAGCTGCTGTGGGAGGTAAGGATTCATGTCTATCTTCATTTGAGTAATAGATTTCATGAATCTAGGGTTTCATCTCTTCACTTTGGTAAGAGATCTAGTGTGTGTGATGTCCCCTTGTGACAATATTATCAGATCTGGACCTTGAGAGGTCCAGAGAGTCCCTATTCTTCAGCTTTATGCAATCCTTTACGAGTTTTGGGGCCTAGGTTATTATATTAAGGGTTATTTTGGAATATAGAGATGATAGTGTGATGCATGGGCCTATAGTTCGAACCTTTACGTGATTTTTGAGTGCTAGAAGGTTAGATCTACTAGTTGGTGAAGCAGATCTGACCTCAGAAGGTCGTTTGAGTGTTGCCATGGAAGGAACTCGCCGAGTCCATAAGGGGACTCGACGAGTCGAGTCGGGTTAACCCGCGATTCATGACCAGTGGTGACTCGTCGAGTGGAAGGTTCGCTCGGCGAGTCGAGTGAGGTTTAGATAGACCCAGAGGACACGCTTGGACTCGCCGAGTCACCTATGTGCACTCGACGAGTCTGGTCAAAGTTGACCGTTGACTTTCGTTGATTTTTAGGGTCCAGTCAATGTTTGGACTTTTGAACCATTGGAGGGGTAAAATGGTCTTTTACCCTCCTGAGAGAACTCAGAGAGGGAATAGCCTAGCCTTTGTGAGTCGTATTGATTAGAGTAATTATTTTATGTGATTAGGCGGAGGCTAGATCAGTATTTCCGAGTTCGAGATTTACCGAGTTACCCGAGGTGAGTCTTCTCACTATACTTTACCTAGAAAGGTAATTAGAGTATGTGACAGAGTATCTTGTATGCTTTTATATGATGTGATATCTATGTGATTCTATGCTATGCATGATTCAGAGTTTAGAGAGTTAGGACCGGAAGGTCCACAGAGTTAGGGCCAGAGGGTCCACATAGTTATGGGACTGGAGGGTCCCACTGAGACACTTTGACCAGAGGGTCATACAGAGTTATAGCCTCGAGTGGCTAATATGTGTTGTATGTGGTATTTTGGGGAACTCACTAAGCATTTATGCTTACAGTGTTATGTGTTATGTGTTTCAGGTACTAGTGACGATCGCGGGAAGGCGCCGACATGATCCGTACACACACAGACCGAGGATTTTATTTGTGATCTTGGGATATGTTTTATTTGATGACAATTGTTGAACATGAGATTTGAGAATGTTTAAATGATAATCATGTTGTTGAAAAATGAAAAAATCGTTTTGAAAATTTACGTCGTTACACTAGGGGCGGACAGAATTCAAGTGGACAAACTCAAAACAATATCTAACTAGGCATGAGCACGGTTCTAGGATCTGCCCGAACTGGACCAGATCCGAAAGAACTAGAACCCATCGAAGTTGAAATGAAGAGCCATGAACCGGACCGGATTGGAACCGGAACCGGTTTTTCTATATTATAAGAACCGGGAACCGGACCACCGATTCTAGCGCCGGTTCTGGTTCCTGTCCCGGTTTTTTGGTTATTTTTCAAACTAGAGCTGGTTGAAATATTATAGATGATATGTTATCTTCCGGAGCTTATAAATGATTCAATATTTAACCAAATTATGATTATTTACATTCTAAATTGAAGTATAAATACTAAATTACATGGTGAAAAAAGAATCAAGTAATTCCGAATTCATATGAGTGAGTTATGCGCTTTTTAAAACCGGGACAAATTTACAAAAAAATGTTGAAACAGAAAATACGCAACATTGATATGTTGTCTTCCGATGTCTATAACTGATTCAATATCTAACCAAAATATGTGTTTTTATAGTCTAAAATGAAGTACAAACACCAAATTATATGCTGGAAAAATAATTAAGTAATTCCGACGTCATATGAATGAGTTATGCACATTTAAAAAAATGGGACAGATTAAAAAAAATGTTGAAATAGAGAAAACGCAGCATCGATATTCTTTCTTTCGAGGTATGTGTCTGATTAAATATCTAACCAAAATATATTTTTGTATAGTCAAAAGTGAATTACAAACTTCAAATTACATGTTGGAAAAAAAATCAAATAATTCCGACTTCATATGAGTGAGTTATGCACAATTTAAAAAACGGAAAAATTGTCAAACCGGGACCGGTTTTCATAAAAATGGAGAACCGGTAACCAGACCTTGTTACTATTGTCGGTTCAGGTTCCGGTCCGGTTCCGGTTCCGGCGGTCCTAATACTCATTCCTACCGGTGTCGGGGCCGGTTTCAAAGTCGTTATCAGCTTCATTAAATCATTTCCAGCCCATTAATTGTTTTACAACCCCACTAAGTCATTTTCAGCCCCAATTAAGTCATTTTCATCCCCATTAAGTCATTTTTCAGTCCATTAACACATTTTGGCTTCCCGATAGAACTAGAAGTGTTAGAACTGTGAATCGCATTAAGCTATTTGATGGAACCGAGAACCGTCCCATATAGTGTAAGATCGTCCAATCCGGTGTCGGTGTCGGTGCTGGTGTCGATTCATGTTCGATTCGGTTTGGACGGTCCATTTTCTCATCCCTATATCTAACTATCTTTATATTATCAATATAGTGTGATGGATATATAAATATTTTTTCTGGATAATTTTCATAAATACATATTCTTTATGATTATGTTTGTGCTTTGACTTATCTTTGTGACACGATCCCAAGCTTCGAACTTGGCAGTTTTTATAATAAGGAGACCACCCCCTTAAAGCTCAACATGCATTGGCAAGTGCTTTTTTAGCAAAATAGTCCATGACATGGAAGTACATTTTGAGATGTCAGTTTAGATGTTCTTGGTTACCATATGTCACCCATGGAGTATCACATTATCCTTGAGGGTTATATTCCACCCATGCATGGGTTGTTGGTCATTTTATGAAGTTATGGACCTAGGGTTTGATTTTGGGCTCTATTAAGCCATGCGAAAGCTTAAAGATGTCGACTTTATTAGTTAAGACCATCCCAAGCTTAAGATCTAAGAATTGGACATTTAGTCTTTAGGTATTTAGAGCTTAGAAGGTGGTTTTGGACAAAAGAGGTTTACGCAAGGCGTAACCTCTGTCTACGCGGGGTGTAACGGGTTTTGCATGTGATCTTTTTCTATGGACACCGAGTATGTATGGCGTAAAGAAGGAGTATGCATAGTGTACTCCCAAAAGTGCATCTGGGCTATTTTTGGGCCTTGGGCCATTTTTGATTTTGGGCCATGTTTAGTTGGGTCTAGTATGGGAAGGGTAAAATGCTCTTTTACCTTTAGTAAGAGAGAATAAGATTTGGACCTTTGATTTTTGGTTATTACCCTAATTCTTAATTAAGGTTGGTTTGGATGTGTTCAGTGTGAGGAGCTTGGTAGCAGCTGCGTGTGTGAGAATTCGGTTATCTTTAGATTGAGGTGAATCTCCTCATTGTATTTGCAGGTCGAAGGAACCAATGACGGACCATTGATTTATGTTTATAGGATGCTAAATGTGTATGTGACTCTTGCATGTATTGTATGTGTTTGTATGTATACCGAGCGGGGCCTGATGAATGTGTTGGGCAGGGCCCATCACATGTTACTAATAGATTTGTACCGGGCTTGGCTCATTGTATGTATGGTATGTGGTATTTTGGGGAACTCACTAAGCTTTGTGCATATGGTTCATGTTTAAAGTGTTTTCAGGTACTTAATAGATCACAGGGGAAGGGCCCGACATCATGGCACAACATCCACCCGTGTTCTTCATTTTATAAATTTGGATTGTACTTTGATAACTATTTTCTACATTGATATACTTGATGGATTTTAAAATGAATGGTTGATGGTTTTGATTGGTTTAAAACAAAAAAAATTTACTTAGCATTTTGGGGTTATTACAAGTTGGTATTAGAGCCTTGGTTTGAGGGATTCGGGCACACTCTCAGGTGTGTCTGAACTCGAACTGAGTAATTGGTAAAAAGTAAAAGATTTTCTAAAAGGTTTTTACAAAAATAGGGTGTTATGCGTGCAATCGACCGAGCTCAAGTAATTATTTTCCAAAATACCCATACATGTTTATTTGTTTCATTATGTGAATATGTATATAGCATGCTAGATTACGTCTAAGGATCTGCTTAGAATTAATTGTTTGTTAGGAGAGATACCTTTGTGTTCATATTATTATGAGCCTTTAGGACTACATGCTAGTATGGATTACAAATTATATGATAGGATGGCATGTTTAGACAGTGCACTAGTTAGAACTCGATGCTCAAATGGTGTTTGCTTTGTGCTTTTAGGAACCACTGTTAATACTAGTTAACTATCAAGAGATTATGTTAGGTTACATGTTATAGAAATTAGATAATTTAAGAAGGTTAGGTTTAACTCTATTGTGCAGCTCTTGTTCAATTCCAATCGCTGTAGCATGAGACCTTGCAGTCAAGAATTATCTATTGTTTTTTTTGTATGTAATTATATTCGTAAGGTAGTTAGCGGGTGTTAGTGGGGGTTTCTTCTGCAGCTGACGGCAGAAAGTGGTGGGAAGGTAATCCTAGGAGAACCTAAGAAGCATGCTAGCTTTGCAGATGTGTTGTTTATCAGGAATGGAGAATGTTTTGTAGTAAGGGAGTCACTTAGGGGAATCAGGACGACTCTTGAGCAAAGTACAGATACGTGTGGAAGATAGTATTGAGACCATACTACTGGATGCACTGGATCTGTACTCGATCAAGGGGAGTCACGAGGATACTAAGGAACTCGTGGGGTGTGAGATTCTTCGAGTGTTTTATAATGGTTTGCATTGTTTGTTTTTAGTATGGTGGTCACTCGAGGTGGTTCAGGTTCTGGTGAGGGATCGGGTTCGGGTTCTAGAGCCGGAGTCTTGGATGATCAGATGCGAGAGTTCATTTCGTCTAAGATTACCAACAGTATTCTAGAGCAGACTCCTATGATCTTTGGTACGATCAAGGAGGGCATTATGCAGATTTTGTATGAGCGTTTGGGCGCGTTTCTTACTAAGATTCTGGCTATGGTAGGTGCACGCTCTCTGAATTTCCGAGAGTTTTGTGCATGTAGGGCTCCTGAGTTCTTCGGGAAGAAGGACCCCATTGTTAGTAGGCGTTGGTTGGCGGACATCGCAAACGCTTTCTGGACTAGCCCATGTCCCGAGGAGGCGAAGGTCAAACTTGCATCCTGTCTTCTGAAAGACAGAGACTGTGATTGGTGAGAGGAGGTAGGCCATGCCTTAGGAGGCGAGGCGGTTGAGACGATGAATTGAGATGACTTTCTTATGAGGTTCAGTGTTGAGTTTGCGTCGGTGATCGAGGTTCAAAAGCTGGCTAGGGAGTTTCAGGACCTTCACCAGACTACTGAGACTATGGCAGAGATCACAGATATGTTCCGTAAGAGGGCTTTGTTGGTTCCACAGTATATGGTGGACGAGGAGATGAATAAGGCTAGGTACAATGATATGATGAAGGATGAGATACAAGAGTTTGTGAGCATATCCAGCTATAGGACATTGGAGGACATGATAACTCGGACCTGTGAGCCAGAGATTGATTTGGAGACTGTGAGGAAGAGGAAGTCGGTTTAGGCTCAAGTATCAGAGGGCTCAGCTAAGAAGCCTAAGGTTTTTGATTCTCGATCGAGGGGCCAATAGGGCCGAAGTCGCTATGGAAAGTGCGGTAGGACGAATGATGGGGTTTGTAGGGTAGGTGGTTCTGGTAGCTTCAGGTGTGGCAGGACGGTTCATGACAGCAAGGATTGCACTGCCACCACCACCACCCAGGTATCTAATATGATTTGCTTTTATTGCAACCAGAGAGGCCTCAAAAGGGAAAATTGTCTGATCTTAGCAGGAGGAGCGGTTGTAGTTATTGGATTAGGTGTCTAAGCCCATAACTATAATTGGTATGTACTTAATTTGATAGTAGCATGGTCCTTTTGGGTTACCTTCACTTTAGCAACTTGACAGGATGACGTTTGGAGAAAGAGGTTGAATTTATTATTTGAAATAATAAATTGATTTATTAATGTATTATGAAAATAATATATTAATTAGAAATCGTGTTATTTAATTAGTTTTTAATCAGGAATTAATTTGGAGTTAAATTTGGGATTAAAGGAACTGATTAAAAGAACAGTGGATGTTTTGCAAATCATTGATAGTTGTGAAACTGGGCTGATGGACTCCTTAAGAAGGAGTGGACGAAATTATATAGGGAAGCCCTATAGATTTTGTCGAAGGCTTCTTAGTGGGAAGTCCATGGCTTGCTTAAGCCTTAATCAGGAAATTAGAGTTTCCTCCAGAAACCCTAGCAACCCTTAGATGTATAAGGAACCCCTAGACTTAGGATTTTCGGCCAATGCTTGCATCCAGAGAACCCTAGCCGAAATTCTAAGTGCTTCCATCAACTCTCCTCTCATCCTTTTGCTAGTGGTGTTTGTGAGCCATTAGAGGTGTAACATTTGAGGCATTAAGCTTTTAAGAGTCAAGGATCTACAAGGAGTTCTTGTTATTACTACATAAGAAGCAAAGTAAACATCAAAACCCTTTTGTTATATGATTTTTGAAAATTGTATGCTAGATCTAGGGTTTATTGCTTTGGTATTCAATTGCATGTTCAACTAGTGAAAAACTTAGATCCAAAGCAATTAGGGTTGCATGATCACATAAGATGTAGTTATGCTCATAACCCATTAGTGGTATCGGAGCCAATGATGTTTTTCAGTTGAATATGATGCATATGTGAATTGTCCAAAGGAGGAGGGAACGAATTCGTCAATTTGTTCATCAGACTCGACGGGTTCCACAAGGGACTCGGCGAGTTGAGCCTACTCGACGAGTTCATTGCAATAACTCGACAAGTCGGGCTGTCAGATCCCTGATTTTTGATTTTTGATATCTTTGTTTGATTAGGATAATTTCCAAATTCGTTTTAAATGTCTAAAATAGAATTTTCGGGAAAAGTAAATTTATATCCTTATCAAATTAAGAGATTTTGTCAAATTTTAAGATAAAGACAAAATTATTTGATTAATTTTATTATTTAAAATTTGATCTAGTATTTTTGAAAAAGTTTTAAAAATACCCTTTGGTTTCGGAATTTAAAATTTAATTAAAAGTTTATTTTTGAAATCTTAAATTCTAGAACCCTAGTATTTTAAAAGTTTAAAATACACCCTTATACTATTATAAAATTAAAAGTTTAATTTATATATATGTATAAGAAAGTCAGTCTTACTATTAGTAGGCCTCATTCACGAAGCTGGCCTATAAAATGACCGCCATTGAGTATCCATTCTTACCCACCGCACTCTTGAGTAGTGGAGGGTCGTTAGCCGAATGGGTAGGATATGACATTAATCTCTCATTAATAAGTATAATGATAAATATAAAGTAACTAAATGGTTTTATAAATTACCGATCTTAGTTACTTTAGGAAAATGTGAATTTGATGCTGATCCATGAAATTGCACATTGCACTTTGTCAAGTCGTTTGTGGAGAGTGTGTGGCTAACCGGCATACTAACTTGGAGTAACAAAGGGTAGCAATGGGTAGCTCGTAAATTATCATTGATCAATGGAACATGTGTGGTTAGCCAACACATTGATTAGGTGGTAAATGACATCGAGAGTACCAAGCTAATTTGCATGGTTATTCACACCTTGTTTGTGATCCTCGGTATCCCGGTCACAAATTTGAAGGGCATAATTGAGATTAAACATGCCATTGAATAGTTCAATGAATCTCAAAAGATCTAGGAATTTCATTTCATTCAAAACCTAATTCATTTAAAATTTCGTGTACATGGTGGAATTGGTAAATTGTCATTTACCTACCTTCAAATAATTTTCAATTGGATTACGGCACCCCTTTTCTGAATTATGAATTATTGTGTTGTGTCCTAGCCTTGATATTTCATTGTGGGTGTTATATTAAGGATTTCCTACATAACCTAAAACTTGTTCTTCTTCTTTTTCAGATGTCTACCTCAAACAACGCTTCTGGCTCCTCTAACAACAACAACTCCTAAAAATCTTTCTTGATCTTGAACATTTGTGCGAGGGTCACATTCGATGGTTCCACTGTCAATGATTAGATCTGAAACATCCGAATAGCTTTGCGTTACGAGGACAACGAATACGTCCTCGATAAACAGTTAAACGAGACAAATGAAACAAAAGCTACTCCTGAAGAAATGGCTGAGTATATGGCCCAATGCAAGGATGCTACTAAAGTGTCTTGCATTATGGTGGCGACTATGACACCTGAGCTACAGCGGTTTTATGAGGACTATTGGCCTTACGAGATGTGTCAGGACTTGATGGAGAAGTACCATCGCGTCAAGAAAGGTATGAAATAGTCAGGTCACTCATAACCACCAAGATGAAGGATGAAGAGTCTGTCACGACCCACCTGCAACGCATGCAGATATATGTGGATCGTTTACTCAAGCTGAATGTGAACTTCGATGAGGAGTTGGCTATTGACATAGTATTGCACTCATTATCTCCTTGCTATGACCAGTTCAAGATGACTTATCATTTGAGCAAAGAGGAAGTCACGCTGAGTAAACTTCAAGGCTTGCTAAGAACCGATGAAAGTGGATTGAAAGGAAAGGTTGTTGAATGCACTCCTATTGCTGCTGCTCCAGTCCTGGCTATTAGATAGGGAAAGGGGAAAAAGAGGAAAGCTCCCTCAAAGCAAAATTGGAAGGGAAAGTCTCATGATGGGTCTTCTAGTAGTGAATCCAAAGGAAAAACCAATTCTGCTCCCCCTGCCTCAGATCTAAAGGATGCAACGTGCTTCTACTACCAAGACAAGGGGCATTGGAAGAGAAGCTGCCCCAAGTACCTGCAAGACATTAAGGATGGAAAGATCAAGCCTACCTCGGCAGGTATTTACACTATTTTGTCTAAAAATTCATTGCATTCTAATTCTTTGGTCATTGATACAGGATGTGGTTATCACATTTGCTCTGACTTGCAGGGACTAAGAAAAAGTAGGAATTTGGAGCTTGGAAAGATGAACCTAATAATGGGCAATAGGATATTGTCACCTATTACAAAGATCAGCATTTATTCTTTAAAGCTTAGTAGTGTATTATGTTTAGACTTGAATAGTTGTTGCTACTCGTCAGAAATGATGAGGAATATTATTTCTTTTCATGGTTTGTACAGACAAGGTTTTACATATTCTTTTAATAATGAGACTGGATCTATTAATGCTTATTATAATGGTGTATTTTATTTTGAAGCATTGCCTTGTGATGGTGTATATGAAACTGTGATGGTTGTAGAAAATTTAGGAAATAGTGTGCTGCACATTGGTTCGTCTAATGGTTTCGACAAAGCATGCTTGTGGAATTGTCGTCTTGGACATGTCAACAAGAAGCGCATTGCCCAACTCCAAAAGGATGGAGTGTTGGAATCATTTGACCTAAGGTCGGATGATACATACGAGTCTTGTTTGCTTGGAAAGATGACTAAATAACCTTTCACGGGTTCGTGTGAAAGAGGTAAGGGATTGTTGGATCTCATACACACCGATGTGTTTGGGCCCTTCAGATCTACCGCAAGGGATGGGAATCGATTTTATGTGACTTTTACCGATGATTATAGCAGATATGGATATATCAACTTAATCAAGCATAAGTCAGAAACCTTTGAAAATTTCAAAGAGTTCAAACATGAAGTCGAAAATCAATTGGGCAGGAAGATCAAGATGCTCAGATCCGATAGGGGTGGTGAGTATCTTAGTATCGAGTTCCATGACAACCTCAAGGAATGTGGAATTGTTTCACAATTGACACCTCCTAGGACACCACAGCTTAATGGTGTGGCTGAGAGGCGTACTCAAACCTTGTTGGACATGTTTCGTTCCATGATGAGTCAAGCTTCACTTCCGATATCGTTTTGGGGGTATGCATTAGAGACTGCTGCCTATATCCTTAATCTTGTCCCGACAAAGAAGGTTGCCAAAACACCTCACGAGATGTAGACAAGGAAGGTTCCCTCGTTGGCACATATCAAGGTTTGCTGTTGTGAAGCGTTCGTTAGAAGAAAAACTCACGAAAAGCTTGAACCTCGAAGTGAGTAGTGTATTTTCATCGGTTACCCACAGAAGTCCTTTGGATACTTGTTCTACATACCTAGTGAGAATGTGGTCTTCGTAGCACGAATGGGAGTTTTCCGCGAAAGAGAACTCATATGCAAAGAGGACAGTAGGAGTATGATTCATCTTGAAGAAATTCAAGAGTCAAGCGATGAAGGAACCTCTAACACTAGCGCTCAACCCAAGGAAGATATTCATGTTGAACCAATTGACGAGTCGTTACCTCTTAGGCGTTCTACTCGAGTTAGAATGGCACCAGAGTTTTATGTTTTTCATATTACTACAGATGGTGATACGTTTATCAGTGATAGTACACTGGTAAATTTGGATGAGCCTTCTAGCTACAAGGAAGCCATGGCAGGCCCTGAGCCTGCTAAATGGAAAGAGGGAATGGATAGCGAGATCCAGTCCATTTATGACAATCAAGTTTGGAACTTGGTTGACAATGTACCAGGTCGTAAGACAGTTGGGTGCAAATGGATCTTCAAGAAGAAGACCGACATGGATGGAAAGGTGAACGCGTTCCAGGCACGACTGGTTGCAAAGGGCTTTACTCAAACCCCAGAGATTGACTATGATGAGACCTTCTCACCAGTGGCCAAGATCAAATCTATTAGGGTTATGTTAGACATGCTTGCATTTCATGATTATGAAATCTGGCAGATGGATGTCAAAACCGCTTTCCTTAATGGGAAGTTGGCTGAAGATGTTTACATGTGTCAGCCAGAGGGTTTTGTGGATGCTAAGTACCCCAATAGAGTGTGTAAGCTTGAGAAATCAATCTATGGATTGAAACAAGCTTCTCGCAAATGGAATCATTGCTTCGATGAGAAATTCAAAGAGTTTGGTTTCTCTAGGAGTGAGGATGAGTCCTGTGTATATGTCAAAGCTAGTGGGAGTATAGTTAGCTTTCTAGTACTGTATGTTGATGACATACTTCTCATAGGAAACGACGTTCCAACCGTGCAGGAAGTTAAGTCCTGGCATGGAAAGTGTTTCGCTATGAAGGATCTAGGAGAGGCTGCCTATATTCTGGGGATAAGGATTTTGAGAAATAGGAGTAGAAGACTAACTGGACTTAGTCAAAGTACTTACTTGGATAAAGTGCTGAAGCGTTTTAGCATGGAGAATTCCAAGAAGGGAGAGTTACCTATCCAGAGCAATACCAAGATGAGTAAGACTCAGAGTCCGAGTACTGATGCCGAGATGGAAGAAATGAGTCGAGTTCCATATGCTTCCACCGTTGGCTCGATCATGTATGCTATGACATGTACTAGCCCTGATGTGGCTTTTTCTTTGAGCATGGTCAACAGATATCAAGGGAACCCGGGTAAAGCTCACTGGATAGCAGTCAAGAACATTCTTAAGTATCTGCAAAGGACTAAGGACTAGGTCCTTGTACTTGGTGGTAGGGATGACTTGAGAGTTATTGGTTATAGTGATGCTAGTTTTCAGACAGACCGAGACAACTTTTGTTCTCAGTCTGGTTGGGTGTTTATACTCAATGGAGGAGCAGTAACATGGAAAAGTTCCAAGCAGGAGACCGTGGTTGATTCAACATGTGAGTCAGACTATATAGCCGCAAGCGAAGCGTTAAAGGAGGCTATATGGTTGAAGAACTTCATTAGAGACCTTGGAGTTGTGCCAGCCATAAAGGAGCCCATGCAGATTTTCTGCGATAATGAAGGAGCGGTTGCCTTAACTATAACATCCCAAAAATTCAAGCCAATCTAAAACTTTTTGATTCATTTGAAATCATTCAGTTTTTTTCAATTTGTTTCCAAAATAGTTTATACGTCAGAGTTCCCAGAAATCATAATCGTAAATCGAGGAACTGTACGGTCACGCCTTCGCCTACCCGCAGTCATCCGCTGAACCTAAAACAATAAACTGAAACTGTAAGCCCGAAAGCTTAGTGAGTTACCCCCAAAATACCAACCTCATATAACCGTAATCATATCATATCAACAAATACAGAACAGCCATGCATCTCGAGTATACAGTGTGACTGGTCCGCCCGCACCGGGCCTTTAGTCCACCCGGTCCACTCTCTGAGTCTAAAGTATGACTGGACCACCCGCACTGGGCCTATAGTCTATCTGGATCTATCCCGAGCCTTCGGTATGACTGGACCGCCATACGGGCCTACAGTCTATCAGGACCGCTCGTAAGGTATGTTGGCCTTCAGCACGAAGCAGGACCGCCTCAACCCAAACATCAAGCAAATAACCATGTGCACATATAACAAGTAATCACATAACAGTCCATTGACAGACAAACCGATCTAGCAGATCATATTGTATAGCAACATCCTAACCAGGATACCGAGCTAACCGGTCACTAACATAGCATCATCCTATATACCAGGATACCGACCCTAACCAAGTCACTAAACATAATATCGTCCTAATTACCGGGACGCCGATCTAACAGATCGATAAACATATCAACAATCCTATAACCAGGATATCGACCTAACCGGTCACTAATATAGCATCATCCTATATACCAGGATACCGACCCTAACCAGGTCACTAAACATAATATCGTCCTAATTACCAGGACGCCGATCTAACAGATCGATAAACATATCAACAATCCTATAACCAGGATATCGACCTAACCGGTCACTAACATAGCATATCACCATCCTAACTACAAGGATGTAAATCAGTAAGCATATCATGCAATAATCCAAATACAAACCATAAAGGGCCGGCATTGGTGCCTTAGACCCTGTTGATATAGTGAGCATAACTCACCTTGCAGATGTCGGCTCGGTAACTAAAGTCCAACTCTCAGATCACGACCACAAACTCCACCACCTATTATCATATTAGAACCATACACGTAAGTTCTTCAACCTTTCAAGGTACCTCATAAGTCAACCCCTGGTCAAAGTCAAAGTCAACAGTCAAGGTCAACAGTCTATGTTGACCCTTACTCGTTGAGTACCCTCAGCTACTCGCCGAGTTCCTCGATATACTTGTCCAATCGCCGAGCCCTCGGAGTGACTCGTCGAGTTCCTAAGGTCCGCGATCGAAGCCCTAAGGCCCCTCGTCGAGTTTTCCTTCTAACGACTCGACAGGTTCACACGCATCCATCAATTTGGGGAAACCTTAACCAACTCGCCGAGTTGTTCATCCAACTCGTCGAGTCTATGGCGATCTTCATCGGACTCGCCGAGTTGTTCCTCCAACTCGTCGAGTTCAATGCCTATCTTCATATGACTTGCCGAGTCGACTATGCGACTCGCCGAGTCCCTTCAGTCCTTCATCCATACAGATGCTTTTTAAGCCATGCTAAGCCTCCATATTGCAGATCCAACTTCCCAAGGCATGCTTATCACGTAAAGTTGCAAACTTTACGTGCATGTAAGGCTCTAATGACTCATAATGCAAAATCCAAGCTTGAAATGGGGTTTTACACTTAAGGAGGGGTTCATACTTGCCAAAGCTGATAACTTTATGGACTTACAAATCAAAGAGAGTTCAGATATGAAGTTACAACTTCAGATCTGAGCTCATACCCAAAAAAATAGCTTCATAACCAAACCAAGAAGCCCTAATTTCATCCAAAGAGATCTAGAATGAAATGGAGTTGGGAAAACATCTTAATACCTTCCCAAAAGATGCCAACTGAAGTAGATCTTGATCCCCACGAATTCCTTGCTTCAATCCACTTGTTTCTCCCAAGCTCTTCTCACCAAAAATCCTCTTCCAAAGCTTAAAAACACACAATGGGGCACACACACACATGTATTAGGGTTTGATAAGCTCTCAAGGGACTGTAAAGAGGCTGAAGGTGGCTTATGATTCTTTAAATAGGGTGCCAAACCCCGGAAATTAGGGTTTTACCTTCCAGCTCCTACTCGTCGAGTCCCTTCTTGGACTCGGCGAGTAGGTCACTTAAACTCGCGGACCAACCCGCTGCTACTCGGTGAGTCAGGCCACCAACTCGTCGAGTAGATCTTGAAATCATGAGAATTTATAACCATAAATTGATACTCGGGAATCGGGGCGTTATAATTCTCCCCCACTTAAACTAGACTTTGTCCTCGAAGTCTGCTGCGGTGATCAACCTCGGATAGTGCTCCCGCATCTCTGCCTCCGGCTCCCACGTCCACTCAGACTCTCTTTGGTGCTCCCATTGTACCGTTACCAAGGGTACCTCCTTGTTCCGTAGAACCTTCACCCTTCTTCCCAGGATGGCCACAGGCCTCTCCACATAATCCAGACGCTCAACGACCTGAATGCCATTCAACGATACTACCGCCTCCTGATCCATAACACACTTTCGCAACTGCGAAACGTGAAAGATGATGCAAAACCCAACCGAACCTTTTTAGAAAGGTCTAACCTACAAGCCACTTTGCCAACTGACAAAGTCCTGATGATCCAACGTATCGGACACCCAACAATTGTCCCTCCTCATCATACAAAATCAATCCACTGAAACACGAACATTCATGCCTGGCCCAATCAGCCTCGGGCTGGAATACCAGGCGAGCCTACGACGGCTCCAATCATCGCTAGGATGGAATACCCTCGTATTCCTCACATGTTTGGCCCAATCAACCCTCGGGTTGGAATACCAAACATATCAAGTCCAGTCAATCATAGGGTCCGATCATCCTCAGGATGGAATACCCTAGATTTGAATACCTCCATGAACATAACTCGGGTCTACTCATAACTTGAGATCCAAGGATCTATCCTTGCGTCTCATCCACCATCCTCAGATTCGTCACAACCGAGTGCAACTCCCCCGAATCTTCAACAATACATCCAATCCGAACGCGCTCCTACAACAGACATAACCAACACAATCTTTATGCTCACAGCCTATGACTGGAATACCCTTACGTGGTCCTCAGCATAGGTCTGGATTGCCTCTGAGCCCACAGCATGAGTCTGGTATGCCATCCCTGGCCCTCAACTCATGACTGGAATGCTCCCGATGACCGATCGACACTACTGTCGTCACTTCAGTTGCCCAACACTCCAACCCTGCAGATATCCACTTTCCTCCGCCACTCAAAGGGCCTAATCGACGCTCCTCTCATCAACGAACAACATAACGATACAACAACTACCACCACATATGAATCCCAAGACACATCACAATGACTGAAACCATCATCAACATACCTACCACTACCGGCCAACCTGTATGGCACTCATATCTAACCCATATCACCCCCTTCGGGTTAGAATACCAACATGTCTAATCAATTCAACTATTGAGTTGAAATTCTCAGGGCTTGTTGGCCTACCGCCTCAACCCTACCGCTCCCTTCGAGCCTCCGTGCCTACGACTTACAGTCGGCCCGCACCGGGTATCTTGGCCTACCACATAAAGCAGGACCGCCTCAATCCTATCCAAATGCCATAGACGATCATGAGAAAGATCTAACCGGGTTCTCAGAACCTGAATGACATGATATTCTTATCCCAAACCTTCCCAAAACTGATGAATACCCATTCAGATCCACTCTCAGTCCCCAACTGGGGTATTACCCGATCCAAGAAGATGAAACCTCGGAGACACTCCGAACTGATGAGATCACCAAGATCCTTTGAACTCCGTCTGTCCACTAATAACAACTTCCGCTCAACCAAAATACACTGGAGTCTTCAGCCTACTCCAGCAGCATGTTCAACACTTGGAATAGACCTATTGATCGCTATATCATAGCAGCCTACTCAATACCCGAACATAGATCTACAACATATACAGAGTCTTCAGCCTGACTAGACCGCCCTACCAGGCCTTCAGTCTATCTGGACCACTCTCAGAACCTTCAGCATGTCTGGACCGCCTCTCTTGATGCTCTCTCCCATGCATCCTGTTCTCACCCGCTTGGGGCTTCGAACTCCTGATCTACTCTCAGGGCTATATCGCCAGCCTAACCCTAGGCCTCATGTCGATTGTCCACCCTCTCGGAAATCCGTGGTCTGTTCCCTGAAACGCGTGTCTACTACATACGCTAAATAACCCGCACTCCCATGCTGAGTGTATTGTTGAGCCCTGGCAGCTAACAAAACCCTCAATCTATCAATCCAGAAACCCTCAGAGTCGAGCACACCCTCGACCGAATACTCGAACTGAACTCAAACCATGATCAAAACTCCAACCTGATTTCCACGAATTCTGTTATCAACCACCGAGAAGACGTGATACATATGCTGGGGAGTTTTACCAAACTCCCAACTCACACAATCCTCCAACCAAGCAGCCACTTGGTTTGTCTTCCTTCCCCCAACGATGCGAGACTTATCCCATTTTCAACACCGCTCCTGCTTCTGTATCCTGGGACGATTCTCCCCCACTTAGATTCGACTAAGTCTTTACAACACATGGACATTGGGGAAATTCCCAACCCTTCTCACTTTCCCACAATCGATCCGATGACAACCAACTCTTTCCCAATTGATCACACACCTCTAATAACCAGATGAACACTTTCTGTATCCCAGTGCAACCGACAGTCACTAATGCTTGAATGGCCCCACCCTCATGTCCTGGAGACCAAAAGATAAATGCTACAAATAATACCTCAGCAACGAACCACTTCCCTTGACGCTTTCATTCGTAAATCAATAACGGTTGCTGAAACCACTGAATCCTGATGATGATGGATAACCCTTTTGTGGGACCCTATCCGTAGACTTCACACCTAATACCCCTTTTCCTAAAGGTACTCCAAACAAGTTTCCCGCTCTCGGGCTCTAGAATCATTCTATTCAGGGTTCGCACCCTAACTCACTTATCCTCTCAAACGTCCACAACTGAACTGCAACAACTGAAGCAACCTCCGCCTTAACCTGGGCTACAAACTACTTCCCAAGACATAGTCTACAATTCCAAAAGTGCAATAAATCTCACAATAAACCCTTACCGTCCGATACAAGAGATCTAAGGCAAACCGGACATCACAAAATACTTATCCCACATCGACCCACCTGTGCTCAACGACGCTGACATAATATTGCCAATCCCTTCAACCAACTGACCCCGAGCAAGAATACAACCTGATCCTGGGGTTACAAGCCTGCTCACTCCTTCGAGCTCGAAAAACTGAAAGGGCACAATCCTTGCCCTATAAAACGACAGTCCAATCCATCAATTAACCATTCCACTTCCAACTGCAAAACCCCAGCTAAACATAATCATCACTCCCTTCCGGAGTTCCCGCGACTCACATTCCGGCCTCGAGCAAACCCCCGAGCCTCTAATCTAGAAACCACGTGCTAACCTCTCCCGCTCAACCTGCAGAAATATAACGAGTACAGATCATCTTCCCGATCCCAAATAACTGCAGCCCTCTGCTCATCAGAATATGTCCCAGAACTAGGAAGCTCGACCAGCTCCTCCCTTTGACGTCGTTACAGCTGTTAAAGCTGTCGCGACAACCGTCTCGGTAATGGCTGCATAGTGCTTGTCGAAATACTCAACCATGACGGTCTTAAAAGACACAATCATTTCCGGAATCTGTCCCCGAACTATCTTGATCACCTACTCCCGGATGATCCCCTCCTGACACGATCCTCTGACAATACTGGCCTACCCTGGCTGCCATCTCTCGATCCTGATCCGGATCCGGTCTCGAAACGTCTCGAATAATCCATACCATAATCATGGGAACCGACTCCAACCCAACCCTGGGGGTTGTGACTTCCTTGATACGTGTATGGGTCCTGTGCTTTCAGTAGTACGGGCCCATACTACCTTCCACACCTACCCATATTTGTCTCAAGTATCACCACAACACCCTAGAATATACATATACATAGCGAGCGATAAATCCTCACTCTAGACGAATGCTAAATATATGATCACTAGCCTCCCGGCCTCTCACTACCCACCCATCCATGAAACTTCCATCAATCCCTGCAACACTAGTGTATGCTAGCCATACATAACGCTGGACCCTATAGACTTTCGAATATCCAATCCTACCCTTAGCCCTAATCAATAAGAACAGAACATAAGGCCAGATCAAACATTCTCAGGCTATAAGATCTTAGTTATATACAACTCTGATGCTATAGTAATCATGTCAAGTACACAAGTAACTATAGTAATCATGTCAATCTAATATAAGGAAAACCCTAGGCTAACAGGCATCATGAAATCAGGTAATTCTATCATGCAATTCCTGAAGATCCCTAGCCTAGTACTAGCATGCTGTTCTAACATATCACAATATCAAATAACAGTATGGTATTTTGGGGTCTACTTACTGGCTCCGGCCGATCGTACACTCTGCATCCTCCTTTACTTATTTTGAAAACTATTTTAGAAATCATTTTGAAAACCTTTCCTTGATTTGAGACTGGATTCACACGAATGTTCCTCCAATTCACTCAAACCAAGGCACTGATACCAACTTATAACATCCCAAAAATTCAAGCCAATCTAAAACTTTTTGATTCATTTGAAATCATTCATTTTTTTTCAATTTGTTTCCAAAATAGTTTATACATCAGAGTTCCCAGAAATCATAATCGTAAATCGAGGAAGTGTACGGTCACGCCTTCACCTACCCGCAGTCATTCGCTGAACCTGAAACAATAAACTGAAACTGTAAGCCCGAAAGCTTAGTGAGTTACCCCCAAAATACCAACCTCATATAACCGTAATCATATCATATCAACAAATACAGAACAACCATGCATCTCGAGTATATAGTGTGACTGGTCCGCCCGCACCGGGCCTTCAGTCCACCCGGTCCACTCTCTGAGTCTATAGTATGACTGGACCGCCCGCACCGGGCCTACAGTCTATCTGGATCTATCCCGAGCCTTCGGTACGACTGGACAACCATACGGGCCTACGGTCTATCTGGACTGCTCGTAGGGTATGTTGGCCTTCAGCACGAAGCAGGACCGCCTCAACCCAAACATCAAGCAAATAACCATGTGCACATATAACAAGTAATCACATAACAGTCCATAGACAGACAAACCGATCTAGCAGATCATATAGTATAGCAGCATCCTAACCAGGATACCGACCTAACCGGTCACTAACATAACATCATCCTATATACCAGGATACCGACCCTAACCAGGTCACTAAGCATAATATCGTCCTAATTACCACGACGTCGATCTAACAGATCGACAAACATATCAACAATCCTATAACCAAGATATCGACCTAACCAGTCACTAATATAGCATCATCCTATATACCAGGATACCGACCCTAACCAGGTCACTAAACATAATATTGTCCTAATTACTAGTTCGCCGATCTAACAGATCGATAAACATATCAACAATCCTATAACCAAGATATCGACCTAACCGGTCACTAACATAGCATATCACCATCTAATTACCAGGATGTAAATCAGTAAGCATATCATGCAATAATCCAAATACAAACCATAAAGGGCCGGTATTGGTGCCTTAGACCATGTTGATATAGTGAGGATAACTCACCTTGCAGATGTCAGCTCAGTAACTAAACTCCAACTCTCAGATCACGGCCACAAACTCCACCACCTATTATCATATTAGAACCATACACGTAAGTTCTTCAACCTTTGAAGGCACCCCATAAGTCAACCCCTGGTCAAAGTCAAAGTCAACAGTCAAGGTAAACAATCCATGTTGACCCTTACTCGTCGAGTACCCTCGGCTACTCGCCGAGATCCTCGATATACTTTTCCAATCGCCGAGCCCTCCGAGTGACTCGTCGAGTTCCTAAGGTCCGCGATCGAAGCCCCAAGGCCCCTCGTCGAGTTTTCCTTCTAGCGACTCGACAGGTTCACATGCATCCATCAATTTGGGGAAACCTTAACCGACTCACCGAGTTGTTCATCCAACTCGTCGAGTCTACGACGATCTTCATCGGACTCGCCGAGTTGTTTCTCCAACTCGTCGAGTTTAATGCCTATCTTCATATGACTCGCCGAGTCCCTTCAGTCCTTCATCCATACAGATGCTTTTTAAGCCATGCTAAGCCTCGATACTGCAGATCCAACTTCCCAAGGTATACTTATCACGTAAAGTTGCAAACTTTACGTGCATACAAGGCTCTAATGAGTCATAATGCCAAATCCAAGCTTGAAATGGAGTTTTACACTTAAGGAGGGGTTCATACTTGCCAAAGCTGATAGCTTTATGGACTTACAAATCAAAGAGAGTTAAGATCTGAAGTTACAACTTCAGATCTGAGCTCATACCCAAAAAAATAGCTTCATAACCAAACCAAGAAGCCCTAATTTCATCCAAAGAGATCTAGAATGAAATGGAGTTGGGATAACAGCTTAATTCCTTCCCAAAAGATGCCAACTGAAGTAGATCTTTCTCCCCAAGAATTCCTTGCTTCAATCCACTTGTTTCTCCCAAGCTCTTCTCACCAAGAATCCTCTTCCAAAGCTTAAAAACACACAATGGGGCACACACACGTATTAGGTTTTGCTAAGCTCTCAAGGGACTGTAAAGAGGCTGAAGATGGCTTATGATTCTTTAAATAGGGTGCCAAACCCCGGAAATTAGGGTTTTACCTTCCAGCTCCTACTCGTCGAGTCCCTTCTTGGACTCGGCGAGTAGGTCACTTAAACTCGCGGACCAACCCACTGCTACTCGGCGAGTCAGGCCACCAACTCGTCGAGTAGACCTTGAAATCATGAGATTTGATAACCATAAATTGATACTCAGGAATCGGGGCGTTACATTAACCAAGGAACCAAGGGATCATGGAAGATCCAGACATATCGACAGAAAATACCACTTTATCAGACATCGGGTAGAACAAGGATTCCTCGTCATCAATAGGGTATCGTTAGAAGAGAATCCTGTAGATCCCCTCACAAAGGGTGTGAGTAGGATTAAGCACGTTCAACATGCGGGGAGCATTGGTCAGAAGGACGATATTAGTTTTAGTGATTAGATATATATTTTTAGGATTAAGCACATTCAGCATACGAGGAGCATGTAATTGATATTTGATGATTAAGTAATGGAGATTTATTTATGAGTATTGTTTACTATCTTTTGTCAATTGTTTATTTTGTGTTTCAACTTTGCATTTTTTACTTCAAGAATAATTGGATTATTCAAATTATCCACAGTCGATCATACTTTGGAATTAAGTAGTGAATTAAGACTGTCATGAATTGGCTTGTAGATTGTCTAAGTGTTTAGACATAGCAATTGTTTGCTGCAAAATTCATGAGCACTCCTGAAATGGGGATTTGAGTATTGGATGAAACCCACTCTCATAGAATTACTTCATGGAATTCATCACGAGTAATTATAAGACGATAATATCGTATAGTCTTTAAACCAAGATATATGAGTTGTTGTTTACGAGTTGGTTGTGCATTGATAATGCGTAAACGCATCAGTAACTTTATGTTATAAAACGTATTGTTGTGTACGATTTGATAAGTAAATAGTACAAGAATATAAGTCAATGTTTATATGTTCCTTTTATCCCAAGGGGTAAAAGCGATATCTTGGGCCCCTCGATGATTTGGTGTTGACTTATGTGTCGGGCCCGGTCAGGACTAAATTGATGTGTTCAATTAAGTTCTTCGTCATACAAATCAGAAACCAGGAAACAAATTGTTGGACAATGAGAATGATTCTATTCCATGTCTTTGTCCACATGATATCTTGCTGAATGGAGGATTGTATGATCCCTTATCTTAAGGACATGCAACTGAATGGGTCAGGGTTCAACAGCGGCTTTTGAAAGCTACGATTGCTGGTCAAATTTTGAAGTCATACTTGAAATTATAGTTATTAGACTTATCCAAGTGGGAGACTGTTGGATTAGGTGTCTAAGCCTATAACTATAATTGGTATGTAATTAATCTGATAGTAGCATGGTCCTTTTTGTTTGCCTTCACCTTAACAACTTGACAGTATGACTTTTGGAGAAAGAGGTTGAATTTATTATTTAGAATAATAAATTTATTTATTAATGTAATATGAAAAAAATACGTTAATTAGAAATCATGTTATTTAATTAGTATTTCATCAGAAATTAATTTGGAATTAATTTTGGGATTAAAGGAACTTATAAAAGAATAGGGGCTGTTTTGCAAATCATTGATAGGTATGAAACTGGGCTGATGGATTCCTTAATTAGGAGTGGACGAAATTCTATAGGGAAGCCCTATAGATTTCGTACAAGGCTTCTTAGTGGGAGGTCCATGGGTTGCTTAAGCCTTAATCAGGAAATTAGGGTTTCCTCTAGAAACCCTAGCATCCCTCAGCTATATAAGGAACCCCTAGGCTTAGGATTTTTGGCCAATGCTTGCATCCAAAGAACCCTAGCCAAAATTCTAAGTTCTTCCCTCGACTCTTCTCTCATCCTTTTTCTAGTGGTCTTTGTGAGCCATTAGAGGTGCAACATTTGAGGCACTAAGCTTTCAAGATTCAAGGATCTAAAAGGAGTTCTTGTTATTACTACATAACAAGCAAAGTAAACATCAAAACCCTTTTGTTATATGATTTTCTAAAATTGTATGCTAGATCTAGGGTTTATTGCTTTGGTATTCATTTGCATGTTCAACTAGTGAAAAATTTAGATAAAAAGCAATTAGGGTTGCATGATCACATAGGATTTATTTATGCTCATAACCCATTAGTAGCCCCCGCTCCAGCGACATTGAGGATCACTGATGACCGTCAGGGCAACGCGAATGCGCTAGTTGTTTGGAGCTGAGGTTTCCAGCTGACAGCCAAGGAGGCCCATGCAACATTAGATGTGGTTACTGGTATGTATTTTCTCCTTATTTCCTTTGTTGATTTGATGTTTTTGCTTATTTTATTTATGATGTTATTTAGGGACATTCCTAGTGAACGGTGTTCTAGTTTAGTTTTGGTTTTGTGGCTTGTGTATTGGATACCAGAGTGGAGAGAAAGAGGATGATTGATGATGTGCCAATCGTCCGAGAGTATTCCGATGTGTTCCTAGAGGACTTTCTTGGAGTGCCTCCGGAGAGGCAGGTTGAGTTCCGTATTGATCAGGTTCCAAGTGCGGCTCAAATAGACAAGGCACCTTATCGGTTAGCACCGCCGGAGATGCTTGAATTGTTTACACAGTTGTAGGAGCTATTAGACAAGGGGTTTATAAGACCGAGTAGTCACCTTAGGGCACATTGATTTTGTTTGTGAAGAAGAAAGATGGTTCCCACAGGATGTGCATCGACTACCGGAAGCTAGACAAGTTAATGGTGAAGAACCGATATCCACTTCTGAGGATTGATGATTTGTTCAACTAGTTGTCGGGTGCATCTTGGTACTCCAAGATTGGTCTACGTTGAAGCTACCATCATATGAGGGTTTGGGATAAGGATATTCAGAAGATGGATTTTAGGACTCGTTATTCTCATTAAGAGTCTGTGGTGATGCCTTTTGGGCTCACCTATGCACCCGCAACGTTCATGGATCTCATGAATAGGGTTTGCAGTCCGATGTTGGATCGGTCAATGATTGTTTTCATTGAAGATATCTTCGTATATTCTAAGACCAGGGAGCAACTTGAGTATAATCTGTGTGAGGGTTTGGAGACGCTAAGGAGGGAGAGGCTTTATGCCAAATTCTCTAAGTGTGAGTTCTGGTTGCGTGAGGTGCAGTTATTAGGGCACCTCGTCAATCAGAAGGGTATATTGGTTATCCACCCAAGATCGAGCCGTGATGCAGTGGGAGGTTCCGAAGTCACCATCTGAGATTCAGAGTTTCCTTGTTTTAGTTGGGTATTATCGGAGGTTTATTGAGAATTTCTCCAGGATCACAGTTCCGTTGACTAGGTTGACGAAGAAGTCGGTTATTTCCGTTGGGGGCCTGAGCAGCCGGCGGCGTTTGTGACTTTGTGGAAAAAGTTATGCGAGGATCCGATTTTGACACTACCAGAGTGTGTGGATGATTTCGTGGTGTATTGCGATGCGTCGATTTCTAGATTGGGTGCAGAATTGATGCAGAGGGGTCGTATGGTAGCTTATGCTTCGAGGCAATAGAAGCCTCATGAGGCAAATTATCCCACTCATGATTTGGAGTTGGGGGTTGTGTTTTTTTCCCTTAAGATTTGGTGTCATTACTTGTATGGGGTTCGTTGTATCATTTACACGGATCACAAGATTTTGACGTAATTAATGGATCAGCCAAATCTGAATATGAGGCAGCGTAGGTGGATCCACTTGGTGAAGGATTATGATCTTGAGATCGTTTATCACCCTGGGAAGGCCAACGTGGTGGCCGATGCTCTTAGCCGTAAGGATGCTGGAACTCCTTTAAGGGATGTATGTTTGAGGATGGCAGTGATTACCCCACTCTAGGAGCATATTCGCAGGGCTCAGGTTGAGGCTCTGAAAGAGGAGCACCGTGTCACACCTCCAAACCAGAATGGCGGAAACGTTTGGATATGGATGACGTCATGCATAGTATCACAACAATTGTATCATAGCAATCATAGTAAACACAACCAAACAATGAATACATATATGAAAAAGGTTTACATCTGTTTGAAACATAGTTTGTATACATCAAAAGTAAGATCAAAATAGGAAAACGTGACTCTATACGCTCAGTGTTCTCAAAACTCCAGGAGATACCTGTCTACTGATTCCCTGAGAATACAAGCAGTTTTGAAAGAGTATCAGCATAAAGCTGGTGAGTTCATAAGTATGTTTTTGTAGTGAAAACCTGTCTTTGAATCTGTAAAATGTTTGTATGTTTTCCAAGAAAATCCAATATTTTCTAATATAGGTGTTTGATACTATGTTTCGTTGTAGTGTAAAACGTATTAGTTTGCATGTCTAATTACCACCAACTGTGTTGAATAACGTTGTTTTGAATAAAAATCCCTTTGTATGAAAACCCTGGCTACCACTAGTATGTATAGTAGTTTTATTATTTAAAATAAAACTGTGTATTGTATTCCTGGAATCCTCGAGTGTAATGACTAGTATGTATTAACTTTATTAATGAAAATAAAACTAATGAAGAATGAAAATTCCGTAAACAATAAGGTTAGTTTATACTATTGTGAGTCGTATAACCATGCTTGATATGACCTAGTGACCTCTACAACGTTCTTTAGGCGTCGGACGTTATGATATTTGTCACCCGAGGCATGCTTGCCTAATTGTAGCTAACAATTCAGGCGTGGGATTGTCAATCCCGAATAGATCTATTAACAAATCTCACGCTCTCCCTCCAGGAGACTCTGGTTATACTATGATAGGATTTAACCTGGATCCCGAAGGGTAAAATTGAAGTGTTGTCTTACAATCCTGTATTAACTAATTTACGTGTGGTTCTGTATCGTTCTCTTGTATTTAAATCCGTTGTATACATGTAGTGTAATAATAATTATACTTAAATAATTATTAAATGTTGTACTCTTGTAGTAATGTATCTCATAAACTAAATCTGTCGTAGTTTATATGTTTAACAATGTATAATTCTAAATTTGTAAAACTGTGAATTGAAACCCCAAACTATACCTATTATAGTTTGCATGTATGTTGTGTACTTGGTTCATGTATTGTTCTGAAAACTATGCAATTATAGCTGTACATTGAAAACGTCCCTTATGCTCAGCATGTTACAAAATGGATAAAATATCTAAATATTTTATAAAATATGGAAATCTTTTGATTGTGTCAATTGCATAAGTTTTGAACTTGTTGAAATTCTTTTGTATATGTTCACAAAATCATTTGTGTTTGGCTTATATTCCCCCCTTAAAACATTAAAAATAATAAAAGCGTAGGGGTATGAACTCACCGTTGATGTGCGAAAACGTCGACTAGAAATGAAGATTCTCGGGTCGTTGTACGTGGCACTTAACGGAATCCTAATATCAATAAATACATATATCTATGTAAGTTAGCGATTTCGTTAGATAAAGTGTTAGAAAAACACTTGTGTTCGGTTAAGGAACGTTACCGGGACTTGATTGAATCGAGGAAAACGGGTTTTCAGCACTTAGAAAGGGTAAACAAGTTTACGGCCTTTGAAGATTTGAAGATTTGAAGCGTGTACGGCCGTAAAATCAAGAGCAATGATGTTGGATTTCGATGAAAATGTGTTTTAATGCTCCGAAAGGACTCCTAATGGTGATTCTCGATGATTTCCGGAAGAATAAGAGTGTTTTTGGTGTTTACGGTCAAGAGTCTAGAGAGAGAAGGAGAGAGTTTTCGGCCAGTAAAGTCTAAATGAAGGGTAGGGACACGTATTTATAGGGGGTTTTCGTGGTCGGTAGTGGGGGTCCACCTGACATTGACCGCAAACGAGTTTACGGCCGTGAACTCCAGTCAGGCCGTGAACATGTTGTTTTTCGAGAAAAATTCGAGTTTCGCGCGGTTTTGGTCCCTACTCGTATATAAATTTAATTATATAACTAAATGAATTTCCAAACCGAAGGAATTTGACGAGACTCAATAAAATTCAAAATTTTTAAAGGAATTTGATTAACGGTAACAGAAAAAGTTTCGGGTTGTCACACACCGGAAGAGTGAGCACATAGTAGACCAGGTGTCCTCTTTTGATTATGATAGTTGGGGATTGTTAGCCCTCCATCGGAGAGTTTGGGTTTCATATTTCGGTGGTACACAACATATTTTGATGGAGGAGGCGCATAAGTAGAAGTTTTCTATTTATCCGGGTGCGACTAAGATGTATAGAGACCTCCGACTTAATTATTTGTTGCCCTGCATGAAGCGGTATGTGTCCTGGTATGTGGAGAGGCTCTTCACTTGCAGGAATGTCAATGCCGAACATTAGCGGCCTCACGGAAGGATGGATCCATTGGAGGTTCCCGTCTGGAAATGGGAAGAGATCATATTGGATTTTATCACAAAGCTATCGTGGACAGCCTTAGGGGTGGATTCGACTTGGGTCATCGTGAATCGGTTGACCAAGAGTACGCATTTCATTCCTATTCAAGAGATCATCTCTGAAGAGAAATTAGCAGATGGTTATATTCGGGAGGTTGTGGAACGTCACAGGGTCCCAGTCTCAGTGGTTTCTGATCGGATGTTCGGTTCACTTCCAGAATCTGGAAAAGATTTCATGAGGAGTTGGGTACTCGACTGCTTTTCAGCACGGCTTTTCACGAGCGGACTATTCAGAGCTTGGAGGATATGCTTCGAGCATGTGTGTTGGATTTTGGTGGTAGTTGGGATACGTATCTCCCATTGGTTGAGTTTTCTTACAACAACTTCCACGCCAATATAGATCAACCGCCTTTAGATATGCTCTACGGGAGGAAGCGTGAGACCCCAATTTTTTGGGGAGAGGTCGGTCAGTGAGTCATAGGTAGCACGGAGGTGGTGCTACGGACTACTGAGCTGATTTAGCAGGTATGTGGGAGGTTGCAGACCATGCAGATTCGACAGAAGAGTTATGTTAATAGACGTTGATCGAATTTGCAGTTTCAGTTTAGGGACATGGTATTCCTGAAGGTCTCACATTGGAAAGGTGTCATCCGGTTCAGGAAGCGGGGAAAGCTGGGCCCCAGATATATTAGTCATTCAAGGTTATTACCTTGGTGGGCAGGGTTACATATCGTTTGGAGCTACTCGAGGAGCTCAATCAGATTCACATTCCTTTTCACGTGTCTCAGTTGTGGAAGTGTTTGGTTGATGATTCCGCGGTGGTGCCATTAGAGGACATTCAGGTGGACGAGCACCCGAGCTATATAAAGAGACCATTGATGTGTTGGATTAATGTCTAAGTCCATAACTATATTTGGTATGTACTTGACCCGACCCGGCATGGTCCATTTGGGTTGCACTTCACCGGCACAATTTATATGGATAGTCTTTTGAGAATAGTATATTTATGATTTATATTAATATATTATAAGTTCTAATATATTAATATGGAATCATATTATTTAATTAGTATTGATCAAGAATTAATTTAGAATTAATTAAGTGATCAAAAAGAACTAATTAAATATGGACTCTTATATATATGGAATGGGCCAAGTTCATTTAGGTTGGGCTAAGCTTTCATGGATGGTCCATGGAGCTTTTAACCCATGGATCCTATGTAAATGAAAGGTCATGGGTATTAGGGTTTACATGGATGTAACCCTAATCCTCCATAATATATAAAGGGGTCCTTGGCTCACAAAATTGGTACAAGTGTGTGAAAATAAGAGTGGGCCGATTTTAGTGTGCATACATATTCTCTCAAGTTCTTCCAAGGTGTTTTGGTGATTTGTGATTCCATTTGAGGCTTCTACACTATTGGGGCTAAGCTCTTAAAGCTTGAAGACATCAAGCTACATCAAAAGGTATGCCATCTAACTAGAACTTTGTAGTATAGGTGCTTCCTAATATGCTAGTTAGGATGAAACCTTGGAATAGTTAATATTTGCATGTATAATAGAGAAAACATAAATCCAAGGTTTATAGGGTTGCATGTACACCATAGGAGTGTTAGAATGCTCAAAACCCAACAGTGGTATCAGAGCCATGGGTTGTTTTCTATTATATTTGATGCAAATGTATTTTTTTTTCAAGTTGAAGGAAAAAAAAAGAAAAAAAAACATGAAGTTTGTCAAATTTTATGATAATTACTTGATTTTATGAAAAACTAATTATTTATAAAATTTGAGTCACTTTACTACAAGAGTTGAATTAGGTCAATTTATTAAAATATAGAATGATATGATTATTTTATTTGTTTTAAAAGTTTGATCTAAATGGTTTTAAGGAGTTACAAATTTTGTCATAAAATTTTGGAGCTCAAAAGTTTTTTTTTTAAAGTTGTGATCTTAAGTGTTTTGAAACCTCCATAAGTTATGGATATAAAAGTTTTTTTTTTTAAAAAAAAATTGATTTAAAGTTTTTATGGAGTTACAAAATTTGGAGTTAATGTTTTAAAGAATTCCATAACTTGTTCTTAAGTTATGGAACATGAAAAGTTTCATCATAAAACTAGTATTTAACTCCATAGGTTATGGAATCCAAAGGTTTTCAAGAGTTACAAAACTTGCCCTCAAGTTTTGGAATTTGGAAAAAGCTTTTTATGAAAAAAAAGAATTGAATTCTAAAACTCTTGGGTTCATAACTTAAACAATTAATTAAATGGTTTTAATTTTGAATTTAATAATTGGAATTATGATGTTTTATTGAATAATTCAAATTAACTCTTATGGACTTTATTAATAGTTAATTAAAGCGTTTAATTAAATGAGTATTATTAAATCCATAAATAAAGATATGGTTTGAGTTTAATTAAATTAAAAGTTTAGTTTAATTAATAGATTAAACCACCAAGTATTTTAAATGTCTAAAATACACCCTTATACTATTATAATATTAAAAGTTTAATATATTATATGTATAAGAGCAAGTCGTCTTACCAATAGTAGGCCTCATTCACGAAGCCGGTCTATAAGGGGGGTATAAGGTTACTGCCTATAAAATGACAGTTTAATGGGTGTCTACTCTCACCCACCGCTTCCTTGACCGGTGGAGGGTCGTTAGCCGAACGGGTAGGACAAGGACTATAATTCTCCCTTCATTAAAAGTATTAATGATAAATACTAAGTAACTAAACTCTTAATAATACCCAATCTTAGTTACTTAGGAAAATGTGAATTTGGTGCTAACCCATGAAATTACACTTTGCACTTTGCTTAAGTCAGTTAGTGGAGCGTGTGTGGTTAACCGGCACACTAGCTTGATTTAACAAGGTAGGCAAAGGGTAACTTAATGTTTATCATAGTATCGGTGGAGCGTGTGTGGTTAACCGACACATCGATTGAGGGGTAAATATTAAGGGTACCAAGTATATTTGCATGGTTATTCACACCTTGTTTTGTGATCCTCGGCATCCCAGTCACAAAACCTGAAGGGCACACTCGAGATTAAAACATGGCTTTGAAAAGTTCAATGAATCTCAAAAGAATCTAGGAGTTTCAAAACCAATTAAAACCTAATAATACATTTCGTTTATCTTGGTGGAAATTGGTGAATCGTCATTCACCTACCTTCAAATATTTTATAGCTTGGATTACGGCATCCCTCTTCCAAGTTATAAAATAGTTTGCTGGGTCCTAGCCTTAATATTTCATATTGGGTGTTATATTAAGGACTTTAGATCAACTATCTTGAATATCTCCCAAAAAGATGTCTGGTTCAGACATCTATGATGCTCCCAAATCTCTTGGAACTTCACTTCCTCCACCTCCTCCAATTATTCTCCCTAACCCACAACTTCAAGGTCACTCAAGCCCTATTGGCAAGCAAGGTCTATGTGTGATCGCATCTTGGAGATGAAGTCACATATTGACAAGCCGGGAGAGTTGGGTGTCAAACTCTTGAGAAAGTTGGTGGTTCAATCACTTTCTAAGTCACATAGTGAGTTCCTTTGGGACTACTATGAAACAGACTATGACATTAAACTTAATGATCATATCTATTTGCTTGGTGCTGCTGAATCAGCAATGATTTGGAGCGATAGTAAAGCAAATTTGATTAGAAGATCAACTTCCCAAAAACTTTATGGACAGTGACAATGGTGACACTAGAAATCCAGAAAAAGCATTCTCTTCCCAATGGAAAGGGATTGGCCATAGTCAACCCGGTTGACCAAATGGTAAAGAGAAAGGCTAAGTCGGAGATAGTCCCATTACCAAAGAGTCCATATGTTTCTCTTTCCAAAGGAAGGGGCATTGATTGCGAAGCTGCCTATTTACCTGAAAGATCATAAGGTTGATCAAGTCAAGAAGTTTGACTCTTCTTCAGGTAAAAGTCCATTATCTAGCTCTGTTAAGTTTCTATTATGAGATTCTCATTACATGATGTGACTGGGTCACATGTTGATGCTTTAAGAATCAAAGAAAAGTGAAGAAACTTAAAGGAAGTATATGCTGATTCTGATCGTGAAGATGGATCTCGATCGCATGGTTCTGTGATCAGAATGTTGAGCTGTTGCTTAGGAGTTATGATATATTGCTTAGGAATAGATAACAACAAAGTTTTTCATGTGCTTTTGCACTATAAGGATAGTTTTTCTGCAAAGTTTTTAAAATAAAAGAAAAAATATTTTGATTTTATTTATTTTAAAATATCCTTACAATGGTATTTGTGAAAAGGAAAAAAATTGTTGCTTATATGATTCCATTAATAGCAAGAGTGGAAAATGGATTTGATTCTTTCATTTGTGGTAGTGTCTAAATTTACCAAATCAGGAAAGTTCCTCATCACTCAAGTTTCAATTGGACCGAAACTTGGAATCATGCAAGTTGAATAGTATGATGAATGAGAACTTTCAAGCATTGGAAAATCAAGACTAATTACTTGTTCACTTGGATGTGTGAGTCAAGTGAAGGACTAAAGGGATCGAGTACACATTCTTGTGCACTGGTCATGTCCACCACAAAGCTCGTTAAGACTATTTGATTTACTAAAGTTTAGTAAATATGGTTATACTTACAAGTTTAAGTATAATTCTGAAACATTGGAAAAGTCTCAATGTATGGCAGAACGAATGGGAAGAATCAAATTAGGCAGAAAGATAAAAGTTTCTCAAATCTGAAAAGATGGGAGAGTACTTTAGTATCATGTTTGTGATCATCTTAATGATTTAGAAATCATATCACAATTAGTCCTCTAAAGGTCATCTTAGTGCATTCTTATGACTAAGAAGAGGAGTCATGAATTGTTGAAATGGTTAGATCAGGAAGATGAGTCATACTTCGTTCCAAAACAATTCTTAGAGTCATACTCCAAGATTGTAACTTGAGTGACATATCTTAAAGAAAGGTTTAAAACACTTGTCAAATGTAAGAGTAAAAGTGTCCTACTCTTGTACATTTGAAATTGGTAAGTTGTGATGTTTTGGATAAAACAAAGACCAACTAAGGCCAATTGTGTGAAGTGTTTGTCTTGATAAAGAATCCGCACTATCTCTTGAATATTTGGCAAGATAGTCTTATATGTCAAGAGGATAGTGGGAGTCTTAAAGATCCTAAAAAGAATTTCAAGAACTAATCAAGAATAAAACCTGAGGTTCTTCACTAGCACACGACTTGAGGTTTATAACCTATCGTGTTGACATATTCTATGCCCATTCCAGTTAAAGTTGGCTTTGCATAGGAGTTCTGAAAGTTCTCAATTGGTTGCATAACAACTTGGAAGCAATGGCAGGCCCTGTACTGCCAGGTGGCAAGAAGTTAAGATTGCATAAGTTCAGTCCATATGAGTTTGGATTTGTCATTATCCTTGTCTTGTGACTATGGTTTTGACGATTCACATGGATAAGAACACATACACCATAAAATCTAAGGGTCATAAGGTTTCTCTCCGATTCATGAAAATGATGGTGAGGAAACACTTCCACCAAGTAGATTTGAAGCAGATGGCAAAAGGTCTAAACAATTGAGACTATGATTACGGCATCCCTTTTCATAGTTCTGAAATTGTTTAGACACACATGCATGCTATCTAAGGAAAGGTGTATGATTTTGATAAAGTTTTATCAAAGTATCTCGTATCAGGAATTTGAACTTTGGTAAGAAAGTCAATAAAGTATTGATTTCTAGAAGTCCAGCTGATTTCTGAGTACATGTCAAAGCTAGTGGGAGCATAAGTGTTATGCTAATAATCATCATGTTAGTGGGAGCATGATAATTATTGTTAGTGTTGCAAGTTAGCAATTTAATTATAGAAAACAAAAGTTTCAATTCGTGAGGCTGCAGGGATTGAAAAAGTTGTTTTGCTATAATTAAGGGAGAGGATATACTTCATTTCAGTTCTAAAGGCTTAGATTGAGACCTTAATCATCTTTAGTCAAGAATATATATATGAATTTCATGTTGGATTGGTTCAACTTAAGTAAATTCTATATATTGCGTTCTCAAAATTCGATTATGATTACGGCATCCCTGTTCATAGTCAAATTTTGAAAACATGGCAAATAAAAATATTGTAGCAAAAGACTGGTCTAGAATCATGTCTTTATGTGAGACATCATGAATCATGTACCATTTGCTTTGGGTACAGGATCGATTGCATGTGCTATAATATTTGTCATTTCTAAATTTTTCCAAATGCCCAGAGGCATTAAGAAAGGAAAAGGTCTAGAATTGGATATGACTAAAATGATTAAGCAATTGTCGAGGACAATCTGAGGTTTACCACAGATTGGTTGCTCAGGGAGAGTTGGAAGTATAGTGCTAATTTTGGAAGGACCATATTGACATATTCTGAAAAGAGGCATCTCTTATTCAGAAGTGATAGTCAAAATGAGAATATGGAGTTATCTCCATAGGTGGAAGTTATCTGTGTAAGATTAGAAAACTTAATGCAAGAAGCATGTCCAAAGCAATGTACTTTGAAAATGAGACTTAGTTTCCATGGAGTTGATCTCCATTGGAATACCTTATAATGACTGTTGACAAGTCTTTGTGACTTTGTACATATTTATTACAGGAGGGTCAGTGCATATAAGTTTAAAATCTAAACAGATTTCGATAAATGATAGGAATTTGAAATTCTGACATTTTTCGATAAGGATTTGGGAGTGTGAAATTAGAATCATTGAAATTATGTTCAATTGGTTTATTTCACAAAGTAAGGATCATAGACAAACATAGAGTGCATACTTGGTGTATGGCAAAGCTATTGTTTAAGAAAAACATAGTGTACATGCTTGGAGCATGGGACAACTAGTGTTTTTAATTCAAGTATAAAGTTGATAAAACCGAAACAATGAATAATGAGTAATCAGTATGGTGATAAATAAAAGTGTTTATTTATATTCATAGGGTTTGATACCATATTTGATTCATTTATTCTTATGTTTCATTTTGCATGTTTTGAATTCCAGAATAACTAAGTCGCTCTTCCTGAATGATTAAGTTATTCAAACCATCCACAGTCGGTCATATGTTGGAAGTAGATATGAATCAAGACTGTCATGGGTTGGTTTGTAGAGGTCCAAGTTGGTGGACAAAGTGGTGCTACAACACTCATGAGTGCTCATAAGTTCTGAGTATTGGATTCAACCCGCGCTCATTTGAATCACTTCATGGATTTTATCACGAGTGATCATGAGACGATAATATCTTATATTCTTCAAACCTAGAGATATGAGTTGTTACTATGAGTTGGTTATACATTGATTGCACGAAAACGCATTTGGTAACTCGATGTTATAAAACGTGCCTTTGTGTATGATTCAACAAGTAGTAGAACAAGCCATATGAGTCGAAGTTTATCCATTCCTTTTACCTTCGGGATAAAAGCGATATTTGTGGGCCCCTCGATGATTTAGTGATGACACATGTGAGTGCTTGGCCAAGCCAGGACTGATTTGATTTGTTCAATCAGTCAGTCATCATAAATCAAAAATCGGGAAACAACAAATGGACAGAGAGAATGATTATAATCCATGTCTCAGTCCATATGATATCTAGAATGGAGGAATATATGATCCCTTATCTAATGGACAAGTCATTGAAAAGGTCAGAGTTCGACAGCGGCTTTAAGAGCTACGATTGCCAGTTAGGTTTTGAAGTCATACTCAATAATAGTTTTAGACTTATCCAAGTGGGAGACTGTTGGACTAATGTCTAAGTCCATAACTATATTTGGTATGTACTTGACCCGACCCGACATGGTCCATTTGGGTTGCACTTCACCGGCACAATTTATATGGATAGTCTTTTGAGAATAGTATATTTATGATTTATATTAATATATTATAAGTTCTAATATATTAATATGGAATCATATTATTTAATTAGTATTGATCAAGAATTAATTTAGAATTAATTAAGTGATCAAAAAGAACTAATTAAATATGGACTCTTATATATATGGAATGGGCCAAGTTCATTTAGGTTGGGCTAAGCTTTCATGGATGGTCCATGAAGCTTTTAACCCATGGATCCTATGTAAATGAAAGGTCATGGGTATTAGGGTTTACATGGATGTAACCCTAATCCTCCATAATATATAAAGGGGTCCTTGGCTCACAAAATTGGCACCAGTGTGTGAAAATAAGAGTGGGCTGATTTTAGTGTGCATACATATTCTCTCAAGTTCTTCCAAGGTGTTTTGGTGATTTGTGATTCCATTTGAGGCTTCCACACTATTGGGGCTAAGCTCTTAAAGCTTGAAGACATCAAGCTACATCAAACGGTATGCCATCTAACTAGAACTTTGTAGTATAGGTGCTTCCTAATATGCTAGTTAGGATGAAACCTTGGAATAATTAATATTTGCATGTATAATAGAGAAAACATAGATCCAAGGTTTATAGGGTTGCATGTACACCATAGGAGTGTTAGAATGCTCAAAACCCAACATGATGATCCTCGATAGGAAGACCAAGGCCCTAAGAAACAAGGTGGTGAACCTGGTGAAGGTGCAACGACAGCACCGGAAGGGCTCTGAGTAATCATGGAAGCCTGAGGATCAAATGAGAGAGCATTACCTTGAGTTTTTGTTTTGGGGGACTTCGAGGACGAAACCTGATTCAATTGGGATAGAATTGTAACACTCATGTTCCTAAGTATTTTCATTTTAGGCTTAAATTATAAAAATGTTTGCAATTTGGTCCATTACGCGGGGTGTAGATTGCAGCTACGCAGGGTGTAGCTAAGAAAGTTGGACGTGGGTATTCCATGCAGTACGCATGGCATACCATGCGTACGCATGGCGTAAAGCCAAAAAGCTCAAACCTTAATGTTTTAGGGATAAGACCCTATTTAAAGGCCTTATAACCCTTGAGGCCTCCCTTATCATCAGCCTCCATTCCTCCTTTCTTTCATTTCGAAACCCTAACCTTTGAAAGCTTGTTTTGAACATTTAGAGTGTTCTTGGAGCATTGTGTTAGAAGGATAAGCACACCATTGTGGATTATTGGGCTTGGAGCTTGTAGATCTAGATTTTATTCACCTTTGCGTAGATCTAGGTTAACTTATAGATTTGCATGCTTTTGGTCAAATGATTTTGGTTCTTGTGAGTAAAATCTACTCCATATCTTAGTATTAGCATCTATTGGTGTTTGTGAGGTTCTAATTCCATAAAAATTGGATTTGGAAGGTTATATTTCACCCATGCATGAATTCTTGGTCATTTTGTGAAGTTATGGACCAAATGTTTGATTTTGGGCTCTACTAAGCCATGAAAAAGCTTAAAGTTGTCGACTTTATCAGTTAAGACCTTTCCAAGATTAAGTTCTTAGAATTGGACGTTTAGTCTTTAGGTTAGAAGCTTAGAAGGTGGTTTTCAACAATAGAGGTTTACGCAGGGCGTAACCTCTGTGTATGATGGGGCGTAACGGGTTTTGCGCATGATATTTTCTGTGGAGACCGAGTACGCAGGGAGTAATGAGGGAGTACACATGGCATACTCCTAGTAGTACATTTGGGCCATTTTTGGGCCTTGGGCCATTTTGGGTTTTTTGCCATGTTTAGTTAGGTCTAGTATGGGAAGGGTAAAATAGTCTTTTACCCTTAGTAAAAGAGAATAATATTTGGACCTTTGATTATGGGTTATTACCCTAATTATTAAGTAGGGTTGTTTTGGATGTGTTCAGTGTAAGGAGCTTGATAGCAGGTGCGTGTGTGAGAATTCGATTATCTTCAAATTGAGGTAAGTCTCCTCATAGTATTTGTGGGTCGAAGGCACCAATGTCGGCCCATTGATATATGTTTATAGGATGCTAGTTTCTTGCGTGACTCTTTCATGTATTCTATGTGTTTGTATATATACTGGGCGGGGCCTGATGAATGTGTTAGGCGGGGCCCATCGCATGTTATTGACAGATTTGTACCGGGCGGGGCCCATTATATGTATGGTTTGTGGTATTTTAGGGAAATCACTAAGCTTTGTGCTTATGGTTTATGTTTAAAATGTTTTCAGGTACTTTCGTGTTGAAGGGGAAGGGCCCGACATGACGGAACAACATCCACCCGTGTTCTGCATTTTATGATTTTGGATTGTACTCTGATAACTATTTCTACATTGATATACTCGATGGTTCATGAAATGAATGGTTACTGGTTTTGATTGGTTTAAAAAAAATTTACTTAGTATGTTGAGTTCATTACAAATCTTCAGATATATCACATCTAACCACAAAGGGACTCGAAGGGTCCATAAAGTTGCTAACTTTATGGAATCTCAACACTCCAACTAGACTAAACATGGAGAATAAGGCATAAAAGTCTAGAACTAACAACAAGGAATCATAAAGCTTAGAGCTTAAATACTCACAAAGGTCTAGACAAATTGCTAGAAGATGATAGTGAGGTTTGTAAGGTTGATCTATGCACCAAGGATGCTTTCTTCTCCTTCAAGACACCAAAACTCCACTAAAAACTCAAGGATTCAACAATGGAGGCTAGGGTTTCATTCAAAGGGGTTGGGGATGAAGAGGGTGACCTAAACCTTGATTTTAGGGGATTAAATATGGAGGAAACCCTAAAAGATCATGGTCTTGGGTTGTAGTTGTTGTCACATCATGACACTCCTTTTGTTACATCGTGACAACCATCCCGAAGACGCAATTCTAAATTCTCATGCCATGTGGTGACACCCTTCATGTCACATCGTGACATATGGGTTTCCTCAAAAACCAATCCTTTTACTCCTTTCTACCAACCACTCACCCATTCTGGGAAACGGGGTGTTACAACTCTCCCCTACTTAAATTGGATTTTGCCCTCGAAATTTGTTCTCTATTTACTCCCATAACTCCCTTCGAACCCCTGTGAGTTCTCCAAACCCGATTTCTTTAACACGAGTCGAGATTGCTTTGAATGCCAACATCTTCAATCCTTAACAAAAAAGGTTCCAAAACCAGGCTCCTGAGCCAATCAAAGCAGAACTCCAAAGATCAGAATCTCATCTAAAGCAATAGCCTGTTTAAGGCCTCATTTTCCCCTCTTAAACCCAACCAAACCAGGTTACGAAATCATTGTCATGAATTTTAGGTCAATACCTTTTTAGGGACTGCTTACACGCATTCATACAATTTCTCTACAATTAATGATGAATTTTACAAAACTGTATCTCATAGCAGCTCATTTCAGATAAGTCTAGAAAAACAACCACTTTCACCCTAGTTACGGTTTGCATCAGGTTTGATAAAAATACCAGGGACAAAGTATACTCAAATTATAAACTTTGAGAGTTTACAGATGTTAATTCCAGCTCCCAATGATTTTATTGAATTTTTCCAAAACAGGGACAAAACAGTAGATTTTTTAGAAAGGTAACACTAGGGTAAGAGTTCAATCCACTCAGCCCCATTAAGTCCCACATTCGACTAAAATCTTCTAGTACCGTAACACATCAGCCCTAGGTCTTATAGGATTTTTCCAAGCAATTAGGAAGAAATCATACCTAGGTTTTTGATATTGAAAGCTACATACAAGCTTTGCACCTAAGACGATTTCGACAACATTCCAAAAACTTATGCCATGATCGACGAGCTATAACTCAATTTCCAGACCTTTAAATTGTAATTCCAATGGTCAAAATTTTGTGAAGATCCAACAGTTCATTCTTCGGGGATCGTCCAAACACTTCTGTGAGGTCTTCAAAAACGAAAATTTCGAAAAATTTCTCTTTGGCCTCAACTCTTCAAGGATTGCAATTTTAGGGTTTGGGGATGCCCCTAGAACGAAAATAATGAAGAAATAGAGGTCATTCTTGTTTTTAAACCCTAATAGGGTTTCATTTTGGCAATTTTGACACAAATGGTCCTTAAGTTCCGAGAAGTCTAACATTTTATGTTTTAAATGTGCCCCTTTCAAACCTACCTCTCCATTTCTATTTCATTTTAGGTTACTTGATTATCCTTTTCATTATTAAAATAAAATAATGAAACAAACTAATAAAATATTAAAATATTAAAATACCGAAAAAATGATTGTTACAAGTGATAATCTTTTTTCCGATATCAATTTGAAGATGATGTTGCTAACTTATTCATATTCGTTCCAAACATCTAGGAATGTTTATCTACGTATTGGTTATTGGTTTTATAATAAGTTAGGTGTAAGTATTTATGATAATAATCTTTCACGCAATTTGTTTTCGAATATATATATATATATATATATATATATATATATATATATATATATATATATATATACCCCTTCATCACAAGAAGGGCTTTAAATCTCTCTATCTCTTTGTTGGGTTTATATTTAATCTTACAAATCTACTTTGAATCGATGGCCCTCTTCCCTTTGGGAAGATGTGTTAAAACCCCCAAGTGTTATTTTCTTCTAAAGCCTCGATTTCTTTCTTCATTGTTTCTCTCCATCTAGGATCCTTCATTGTCCGTGAAAAATGTTTTGGTTCGTTGTTCGTTGAAATGGCAGCGACAAAGGCATGATGTGGATTGGAGAACTTCTCATAATTCACGTATTGAAAGATTGGAAAAGGATTCAAAGTTTTTCTAGTAACAACATGGTTCGTCGCCTTAAGATCAAGGGAAGGAGCTAGATCAGTAATGAACCCATCGAACTATTTTGACATGGTTCTATGACGAGTACTTTGCAGAAGTCCCCGGTTATGGTGACGATCAGCTAGTTGTTCATTTCTTAGTGAGCTTTCGTCCCCATTAGCAGGTGTTGTTTATGGTCGAGAGCGATTTGTTATTGGTCTCAGTGTTATTCTCCCTTGATTCTTCGCTAACTTGAACCTGTATAACAAATGTTTCAACAAAAACTTTTGCACTAATCATGGCATCAACCAAAGTTTAATCATTAGCATTTACATTATTGTTATAATTTTCTCCAATATTTTCAATGAAGTTTGCATCACGAGTACTATATATTCCATGATTCTTTAAATCATATAACTTGTACCATTTTTTCCATTAGGATATCCAAGAAATACATATCTTCTCCCTCTTTCTTCCAACTTATCACGACTAGAAAAACAGCCTTTTACGACGCGCAATGTGTGTCGTAAAACGCTCAGACGACGCGCAAATGCATGTCAAGGATGGCCCTATCATAACGAGAGACGACACGCTTTTGCGCGTCGACTATAGACAAAGCGCATTTACGACTCGCATTGACGACGCGCAATGCGTATCAAGAAAGCCCCTGTCATAAAGGAAGACGACACGCATTTGCGTGTCGTAACCTTACGACACACGTTTAGGACACGCATTACGTATCATTAAACCCTCTGTCATAAATGAAGATGACACGCATTTGCGTGTCATAAACTTCAACAACCATTTACGATATACATTTACGACGCGTCTTTACGATACTCATTTACACATAATACAAAAATATGGAAACAAATATATACCAAAACAATCAATTTCATCCATAACATCATGTCAAAAAATTGTAATACATTGGTATTATGGGGATCCGATTGTACATTGTTATTAAGAGGTTTTCCCTAACTATATAACCTAATACTTCATTGCTATTAAGGAACACCTTCTTGTTTCTACTTCTTATTGTTATGATTCTGTTTCCACATGATACAGGAGTTTATTCCTTAGTGCTAAATAGTGGGTTTACATTAGATTTGAATAAATGTTATTATTCGCCAGAAATGGCAAGAAATGTTATTTCCTTTCATGCATTGTATAAACAAGGTTTTACCTTTTATTTTGATAATAATAATGGTAGTATTGATGCTTTCTTTAATAATGTTCTTTATTTTAAAGCATTACCTTGTGATGGCGTGTATGAAACTGTATATGTTGTAGATAATCTAGGAAATAATGTATTGTGTATTAACTCTTCCACTAGCTTAGATAAAGCATCCTTATGGCATTGTCGTCTTGGACATGTAAGCAAGAAACGCATAGGCCAACTCCAAAAGGATGGAGTCTTGGAGTCATTTGACCTAAAGTCAGATGATAGTTGTGAATCTTGTTTGCTTGGTAAAATGACAAAGTCACCTTTTACTGGCACTTGTGCTAGGGGTGAAGGTTTGTTGGACCTCATACACACGGATGTGTGTGGACCCTTCAGAACCGCCACAACAGATGCTAATCGGTTCTATGTGACTTTTACTAATGATTTTAGTAGATATGGATATGTCTACCTAATCAAGCATAAGTCAGAAACCTTTGAGAAATTCAAAGAGTTTAAGCAAGAAGTGGAGAATCAGTTGGGCAGGAACATTAAGATGCTTCGATTCGATCGTGGTGGTGAGTATCTTAGTACTGAGTTCCTTGACTATCTTAAGGAATGTGGGATTGTCTCACAATTGACACCTCCTAGGTCACCACAATTGAATGGTGTAGCTGAGAGGCGCAATCGGACCTTGTTGGACATGGTTCGTTCCATATTGAGTCGAGCTTCGCTACCAATCTCATTTTGGGGGTATGCCTTAGAGACTACCACCCATATCCTTAATCTAGTCCCTACAAAGAAGGTTGCCAAAACACCTCACGAGGTGTGGACTGGAAAAGTTCCCAATCTAGACCACATCAAAATTTGGGGTTGCGAGGCTTTCGTGAGACGCGAGACTCATGATAAGCTCGAACCCCGAAGCGAAAGGTGTATTTTCATCGGCTACCCACAGAAATCATTTGGTTACATCTTCTACAGACCCAGTGATAATGTGGTCTTTGTAGCAAGAAGAGGATTGTTTCGAGAGAGAGAATTCATGAGCCAATGAGACAGTGGGAGGCAAATTGACCTTGAGGAAATTCAAGAGTCAAGTGGTGAAGGAACCTCAAAACCTAGCCCTCAACCTGAGGAGGAAACTCATGTTGAGCCGACTGAAGAATCTATACCTCTGAGGCGTTCCACCAGAGTTAGGAATGCACCTGAGCATTATTATGGTTTTCATATTACTGCAGAAGGTGAGACACTTATCAGTGATAACACACTGGTAAATCTGGATGAGCCTAGCAGCTACACGGAAGCCATGGAAGGCCCTAAGGCTGCTAAATGGAAAGAGGCTATGGATAGCGAGATACTATCCATGTATGACAATCAAGTTTGGAACTTGGTTGACAATGTACCTGATCGTAAGATAGTTGGGTGCAAATGGATCTTCAAGAAGAAGACCGACATGGATGGTAATGTACACACTTATAAGGCACGACTGGTTGCAAATGGTTATTCTCAAACTCCGGGAGTTGATTATGATGAGACCTTTTCACCAGTGGCCAAGATTAAGTCTATTAGGGTTCTGTTAGCCATTGCTGCATTTCATGATTATGAAATATGGCAAATGGATGTCAAAACCGCTTTCCTTAATGGAAAGTTGGCTGAAGATGTTTACATGGTTCAGCCAGAGGGTTTTGTCAGTACAGAGTACTCCAGTAGAGTGTGTAAGCTCGAGAAATCCATTTATGGATTAAAACAGGCACCTCGTAGATGGAATCTTTGCTTTGATGAGAAAGTCAAAGAATTTGGCTTTTCAAGGAGTGAAGATGAATCTTGCGTCTATATCAAGGCTAGTGGGAGTATAGTCAGCTTTTTGGTACTGTATGTGGATGTAATACTACTCATAGGAAATGACATCCCAACCCTACAGGAAGTAAAGTCCTGGCTTGGGAAGTGTTTCGCTATGAAGGACCTTGGAGAAGCTGCCTATATCCTAGGGATAAGGATTTTGAGAAACAGGAGTAAAAGACTAATTGGACTTAGTCAAAGCACCTATGTGGACAAAGTGTTGAAAAGGTTCAACATGCATAACTCCAAGAAAGGAGAGTTACCCATCCATAGTAACGCCAGATTGAGTAAGAAACAAAGCCCTAGTACTGAGGCTGAGATAGCAGAAATGAGTCGAATACCTTATGCTTCAGCTGTAGGATCGATCATGTATGCTCTGACGTGTACTCGACCTGATGTAGCCTTTGCTTTGAGCATGGTTAGCAGGTATCAGGGGAACCCTGGCAAGGCACACTGGACTGCGGTAAAGAATATCCTCAAGTACCTACGGAGGACTAAGGACTGGGTCCTTACCCTCGGTGGCAGTGAGGACTTGAGAGTAGTAGGGTACAGTGATGCTAGCTTCCAGACTGACAGGGATAATTTCCGCTCTCAGTCGGGCTGGGTCTTTACTCTAAATGGAGGGACAATTACTTGGAAAAGTTCCAAGCAGGAGACAGTGGCTGATTCCACTTGTAAATCAGAGTATATAGCAGCAAGCGAGGCAACAAAGGAGGCTATATGGCTAAAGAACTTCATCGGAGACCTTGGAGTTGTACCAGCTATAAAGGAGCCAATGGAGATTTTCTGTGACAGCAATAGTGCGGTTGCCTTAGCCAAGGAACCAAGAGATCATGAGAGATCCAGACACATTGACAGAAAATATCACTTCATCAGACATCGAATAGAAGAAGGAATCCTCGTGGCAAAGAGGGTATCATCGGATGAGAACCCAGCAGATCCCCTCACGAAGGGACTGACTCGGGCTAAGCATCTCCAGCATGCTCGGAGCATAGGGCTGAAGGATGATATTAGTTTTAGTAGTTAGATAATCTTGAAATTTGTAAAATGTAATTGACATTTGATGATAAATAAAAGCTGTTATTTATGAGTAAAGTGTTGCTATCTTTTGTCAATCGTTTACTATTATTTCTTTTTGCATGTTTTGACTTCCAGAATAATTATGTTATGGTTTATATCATATTATTCAAACTCTCCATAGTCGGTCATATGTTGGAAGTAGATATGAATCAAGACTGTCATGGGTTGGCTTGTAGAGGTCTAAGATGTTAGACAAAGCGGGGCTACAACACTCATGAGTGCTCATAAGTTCTAAGTATTGGATTCAACCCACGCTCACTTGTATCACTTCATGGAATTTATCTCGAGTGATCGTGAGACGGTAATATCATATAAGTCTTCAAACCTAGAGATATGATTTGTTGCCTATGAGTTGGTTGTGCATTGATTGCACGAAAACGCATTGGTAACTCGATGTTATAAACCGTGCTTTTGTGTGTAATTCAACAAGTAGTAGAGCAAACATATGAGTCAAAGTTTATCTGTTCCTTCTACGATTAGAAGCGATATCTGGGCCCCTCGATGATTTTGTTTTGACCTATGTACCGGGCCCGGTCAGAACTAAATTGATGTGTTCAGTTAAGTTCTATGTCAAACAAATCGGAAATCGGGAAACAAATGCTGGACAATAAGCAAGACCATGTTCCATGTATTTGGCCGGCTGATATCTAGAACAGAGGATTATATGATCACTTATCTAAAATGGCGCTTCATAGTTCAACAGAGTTTAAAGAGCTACGATTGCTGATCGGTTCCTGAAGTCATACTTGCAACTATAGTTATTAGACTTATCCAAGTGGGAGACTGTTGGATATAGTGTCTAAGTCCATAACTATATTTGGTATGTACTTGACCCGACCCGGCATGGTCCATTTGGGTTGCACTTCACCCGAACATTTCATGGATAATCGTTTGAGAATAGTATAAGTTATGATTTATTAATATATTATAAGTCCTAATATATTAATATAAAATCATATTATTTAATTAGTATTGATCTTTAATTAATCTAGAATTAATTTAGAGATCACAAGTATGACTAATTAAATATGGGCTCTTGTATTTATATAGTGTGGGATAATGCTTATTTGGAATGGGCTAGGCTTGCATGGAAAGTCCATGGATACTCCATGGAGCTTTAACCCATGGATCTCATGGAAATGAAAAGACATGGGTATTAGGGTTTACATGAATGTAACCCTAATCCACCACACTATATAAAGGAGGCTTTGGTTCTTGAAATCACATGAGTTGTGGTGAGTAAAGTAAGAGGGCCGATTTCAAGAAGGTGATTACTATTCTCTTAAAGTTCCAAGTTTGTGGTGATTTGTGATTTCCATTTGAGGCATCCACACTATTGGTGCTAGGCTCTAAAACTCCAAGCAATCAACTACAACTACAAGGTAAGTAATTCTACTAGCTTTATTTGATTCAAGTTCCCCATGCCATGCTAGATAGGATAAAAACCTTGGAAAAATAATTATTTCCATGTATCATAGTCAAACATAGATCCAAGGTTTCTAGGGTTACATGTACACCATAGGAGTGTTAGAATGCTCAAAAACCCATCACTTCTTGCATCTAATTCTACTATTTTTTTAACAGAATGAGAGTCAACTACCTCATGGTGAGCGGAGTCTTCAAGTGTATCTTTCCTGAAAGATGAAAGCCTGGAAGAAACTGCAGAAGCAGCAGTTGCAGCTGCAAGAACAGCCTGAGCTTCCTTGTGCCTTCTCTCTTTTCGCCACTATTTTTTGACTTCTCTAAGCTCAGAAAGATATTAGCTCACCAACACAACATCCCAGTTTCGTTTTCTTAGTGTCTCTATCTCTTGTGGAAGAACCTTGATCACCTTTGAAATCAAATCATCTACACAATAAAAAAAACATCATCACAAAGTTAACGAATTTGGCACTACAAGATGAAGATATCGAATCCCAAAATGCAGAGGATAAAGAAAAGAGACTGCTTAGTGATATCGATTTGACCCCTGTATTAACAGTATTTACAGCAATAAGAGTCTTTGTTGACCTGGAATCCCAACATTTTCTCTTTTTGTCCCACCCTGCAGTCACAACTTGACCCGTGGAACCAAAAAAATGATAAATTTTTGGGACATGAAATATGAAAATCCAACAACTGTAATATCAACTCTAGCTTCAATATATGAGCCTTATGTCGAACAATTGATGACTCTAAATGTTTCTATCAAACAAAAGAGTGAAAGACATCCACCAAATTAGCAACAATAAGGTAGATATTGAATAAATGGAGTCTATTACAAGGTGAAAAGTTAAAGAAACTGAATCTTTATTCACCATATTGATATTACCAGTCTTGGAGGCCTTGCTTTTCCTTTGTTAACAGATAGCCCCTCCATCTCAGCTTCAAAGTTATCGATTTGAGATTCCGGATCAGACACCTAACCAATAATAAGCATTGTCATATATAATGTCTAAATGGGTAACCAGCGACTGAGACATGCTTGCGAGGGAAGAGTAAGAAGAAAGGAATACAAATGAAAACATAAATGACCTTCTTATCCTTAATCTCGCTGGACTATATCCATGTCTTAATCTGGTCTGTGTACCTCTGAAGTTTCTTAATCTCCTTCTTCAAGTCGGCCTCAAACTTCTCCTTTTGGTTAGCATTGTCAGTATTGTATACCTAAAATACGAAATTCAACACGAAAACATGAAACTTCAACATTCAGATTACACAAAAACCAATAACGTTAATAATTCAAAGAAAATTAAAAACATTTATGCATGCCTTGTTCCATATGCTGTCGAAAAGATCAACACCTTCATGGATGGCTACCTGACTTCGTAAGTAGGACTGAGCAGAGAGATAGGAGAGATTGCGGCGTCGTGAATTATGTTTGATCGAGAGAGAAAGAGAGAGAGAGAGAGAGAGAGAGAGAGAGAGAGAGAGAGAGAACGGACAGAGAGACCGCCGGAGGTACTATCGGTGGCTTCGTGTTTTGGTGAGAAAGAGTGAAACGATGGAGGAAGCTGGTAGCGTGCGTGTGTGTTTATCTTGGACGGTGACGGCAACACCGATGGCGGTTTGTCGCGAGCAACACCGATGATGGTTTGTCACGAGGTGGCAGCGAGGGAACAATCGATTCCGGACGATTTTGAAGAGAACCATCGAAATCAGAACCAATAAAAGGAATCACAAACCTACGTGAAGCCATCAAAGGAATGAAGAGAAAACGATGAATAACAAAACAAGATGAAATTGGAAGCAAATTGAGATAAGAAGAAAGAGGCGAGGTCAAAGGCGGTGGAGAGGAATTGACGCAACAAGCGAAGAGAAAGGATTAGGAGAAGTCATACCAGGTTTTAGGGGAGAAATCAAACTAGTTTCGATTGTTGTAGAGGCCTGGGAGAACCGATTGAGAATCAGAGAGCGTTTTGAATTTTCTTGAAAAAGCCCTAGGTGTGAATGAAGGGAGATACAAAGGAGAGATTGAAGAAGCGGGCACTTCAAAATTTTTGCCCTTTAAAAATGTGCGTTTGATAAAAAATATAAAACGACATTTCTAGAGGACACACATTTAAAACAAGTGCCCTCCGTGTTTGTATTTTTTTTGTTGGACATTAATTTAAAGGCACGCAAAAATGCATGTCCTCTATCCTTCAACTTTTGGAAGGCTGACATTATTTTTAAGGACACACAAAAATACGTATCGTAAATCAGCGAGTGTCATTGTTCGCGGTTCATTAAAGGGTATTTTTCTTGTAATGTATCACTCTTACCAACACTGTCATGGGCATAAACTAAACACCCCAAAACTTGAGAATGAATGTAAGTGGGTTTTTTTTTCTAAAAATATTTCATGAGGAGTTTTTTTATTTAAAACTGGTGTTGGAAGTATGTTTATGACGTATGCTGTCGTGGAAACACACTAACCCCAAAACTCAATTGGAAGATAAGCTTGGAATTGGAGAGCGCTAGCCATCTCAAGAAGATGTCGATGTTTTCTCTTGACAACTCCATTCTATAGTGGTGTATGGGTAAGATGTTTCAAGCAAAATTAATGCTTCATGTAAAAATCGAACATAGGTTGAGATCTAAATTCAGATCCATTATCTGTTTGGATCCGTTTGATTCGTTTTCCAAATTGAGTCTCGACCATATTATAGAACATGAATAAAAAATATGTTGATTCAGATTTAGTTTTCATATGATATACCCAAACACCACGACTAAAATCATCAACAATAGATAAAAAACAATGTGCACCATCAATAGAAGCATATCTGTAACTATAACGACCCGAATTTACTTATGGAGACGACGTTAAGGTCTGCTACTTAACTAAGTGTTTCTGTAGTGATTTTATATTTGTGAAATTAAAATTAAATATATTAAATAAAAATGGCGTTATTTAACATCTAACAAATCAATCAATATTTAAGAGGAATGTAATTTAATTAACTTAATTTTGTGGTATTTAGGGTAACTACTATTCACTAAAAGGTCTAAATAGGATTAAGGGATTTGTTGACATATCTCATCCAGAGCAACATCAAAGGATAACAGAGTCATCAACTCAGGAACGTCCCATCAAAAACCCACTACTCGACAAGAGCCGGTAGAAAACCAATGTCCATAAGACCCCACATTCAAGCACTGGCGACATGGCCTCAGCATTGGCCCAGTTTTAGGAGAGAAACTCTCGTTCCAAATAAGACAAAGGAATACTAGTTTCCCCAGGGTGACATGTGTAGTGCTCGGTGATCTGCCAACTAGCCGTTCTGCACCAATAGCAGATAGCCAGCTGCGGGGGACGATCTACAAATCGAAGGCCGCCTCGTCCTGCCATGCCTGAAAAAGTAGAAGATATTGTCGGGGATCAGATCCCCAGACCACAGGTATAAAAAGTCCCCTTCTCCCCCAAGAGAAGGGATTGACTTTTAAATCCCAGTCTTATACTCTCCATATGATACCTTTTCTCAAAGGAATTCACTAACTTGACCGTCGAAGCTGCATTCCGGGATCACCTCCCGGACGACGTCTGACGATCTCGTTTTCTTTGTTGTGATTCTCAGGCTTATCTTTTTCACCCCTCAAGGAGACGGAGTTAAGTCACATACATATCACAAAAGTTGGCGCCATCCTGGCATGCACAAAGTACTACACAACCCATCTAAATACGTTAGGCGTCAGAGATGACGGACAAAGGACCCATACGACCGGACGGTGGTGGCAGCAGACCAGTCAGACCAATGCAATCCCTGGACGGGAGGGGTCCATCGAAAATGGAAGGGAAACCATTCACACGAACACCGACAATGCCGGTAGCCAGGTCCGCGGCAGAGTTCATTTCCAGTTTATGGTGACCGCCACCTGTCGCAATAGAACACCCGTCCACGACACCCACCAGAATGCCTCAAAGAGCGCCGACCAACCATTCACAACCCACAGCAAATCGACCTCCGCCACCACTGCAAAAGGTGGGGACCAGCACCTGGTCCCCCGCTACCATTCTACCCACTACACAATTGTCGTCCACAGGCCATCGGGCCTAATGGCCAGCATGTCGGACATCCCGCTATTCGCACAGCAACCAACGTTTAACCCATACTAATACCACTACCAAGGTGCGTATTCCCAACAACACAGTCGTAAAGTCACAACAGTCAAGGCACACTAATGCAGGAGATGAGCTCACACACTATAGGTCCAACAGAGTCAAGTTCACAACCCAACCAGCTGATGCACACATACTCCACGCAGGCACCACACATACCACAAGTAACCATGTACAACCATGGGTACCAATATGGGTATGACCAAGGGTACAAAAGCTCATACCTCGTACAGCAGATGATGGCCGACAGAGCATTCACCTACCCACACATGGACAGCCCGGCCACGACCATGAGCTCGACATTCTGCCAAGAGCTCTTATAGTACAAAATACTGCATTCCCCATGATCCGAAACATTCCAAAGTATGATGGCACGATAGATCTGGATGAGCACATAGATACCTACGAATGGATAATAACATCACTACGGATGGACAAGAGGTTTACTTGCACCTACTTCCTGGTCATGCTGTTAGGAAAAACTAGCAAATGGTTCTAGGCACTGTGTCCGGGAAGTATCTCTAGCTTTGAACAATTGAGGTATCTTTTCCTCAACAATTTTATGCAATTAAGGAAAATCAAAGGAGATGCCAACTCTATTATGGCATACAAACAAAAAGAGGGAGAGTCCATCCGATCGTACTATGACCAGTTTACCCTCGTAACTCTAAGCGTCCCTATTCATGAGGAGTTTCTAGTCATGGGTGTGACATCCCCTAATTTCTCGGCTAGAAAAGACCGATTTATTTTATGCTTTTTAAAATAAAATCAATGTAATCCTTTTAAAAGATGTTGCGGAATTTGTTCCCAAAGAAAAACATGATAAAAGTTTATCAAAACCTTTCTTTAAGAAATATATAATTTCCTTTTATACCAAAACCTCGGGATGTCATGTTCCGATACAAATCAAAAGCATAAACAAGACATTATAAGCCTTACAACAATTATTTACAACAACTGGCCTATAATCCATAAATCACTCATCATCATCAGACTATGCTCGAGATCCACTACCTGTAATATAAAAAGCTGAGTGGGTCAGGCTACGAAGCCTGGTGAGCATATAGGGTTTTCAACCCACAATAAATAATAAACTTATTAAGTTTATCAATCAACAATAATTTTATTAATTTCATCCACCAAAAATAACCCTAATTACCCATTCCCATTATCCTCACTTTACGTCCCTAAAACAACTATCACAAGGGACCTAGCCTAAGGATTTTCATTAGGGGGACAACATTGCTTCGGAGGTTCCTCAGCAATTTATGTCAAATAAGGTAACCATCGGGGTGACAAACCAATGGGGTGACAACATTGTTTTCCTCAACAATTTATGTCAAACAAGACAAACATCAGGGTGACAACATTGCTTTCCCTCAACAATTTATGTCAAACCAAACGACCTAACATAAAACAACCAATAAGGTGACAACATTGCTTTCCTTCAGCAATTTATGTCAAATAAGACAACCAATGTGGTGACAACATTGCTTTCCTCAGCAATTTATGTCAAACAAACATTGGGGTGACAACATTGCTTTCCCTCAGTAATTTATGTCAAAGGGGTGACAACATTGCTTTTCCCTCAGCAATTTATGTCAAATAGGCACGAAGTCACATCGTCGCCAAGGTTTATACAACATGCACTAAGTCCATAGCTGCCAACGTACTAAATCCATACCTACCAACGCACATCTAAACTGTACTAAATTCATAGCTACCAACGTACATCTATATTGTACTTTTATCTCTCATCCTTTATCTACCCATGTTTTACCCAACATATTTGAAGATAAAATATATATACATTTTAAATTATTTTAAACATGTATAAAACATCCATTCAACATTCATTTCAAATAAATAAACAACATATATACACATAACACGTATTTTATATAAAATACTTCATATCTATGTGTAAGATGAAAGTGACTACACACTCACCTGATTTAATGAAAAACGGGCAGCAATTCGTTTCCTAAAACGTTCGTTTCTAATAAAACCGGGAGCTTTATTGAGAAACCGGGCTCTGCGAGGGTCGGGCTTCGAAACCGAAAAGATAAATTTTCCGGGCTTCTCGGGCACTTCGAGGCGTATTCCGGGGCTTATAATCGATACCGGGGCTTCGGGGGATGTGAAAATAGCCAAAATATTGAAAAAGGGGCCAAAATTGCCAATTTCTAAATTCTAGCCGGGAGGGTTCGCACCCTCCTATTTATAGTGTGCGAGACCGAGGATCAACGGCTGAGAAGGAGACACGCGACAGCAGATCCGAAGAGGGCAGCACCTGCTCACACGTGGGCTGCGCATGCAAAGGGCTCGCTGTCATCTTCTAAGTGGACCGAGGTCTAGGGTCCGAGATAGGGGGTTCGTGGCACCATGCGAAGGCTCGGACACGAGGAAAGGGGCACGCGTCGCCTTCTCACTGGACCACTTCGGATGACTCAGCAGCTCGGATGACTCAGCAATATTTTGGACACGCGTCGGATGCGAGGCGAGGACACGTGGCTCGCATGACTCACCTATTTCGGACACGTGGCACTCATACAGCGAAGGTGACGTGGCCTATGCGAAATTTCTCGGATTTTAAAATAATTTCTCGATTTTCGCGCCAAAACTTCTAAAATCCATAACTTTCGCATACGAGCTCCGTTTTTGACGTTCTTTATATGCACGCGTAGGTAAAATTACGCTCTACAACTTTTGTTTAGACTTCGTCGGCTAATTTTGACTTTAAGTTTTATATTATTATTTTTAACAGACCGGGACTAGAAATCCGTTAAAATTCATAACTTCTTCATCTGACGTCCGTTTTCGTCTGTCTTTTTACCGTTGTGCTACTATTGACGAGACCTTAGATTCTCGTTTAGGCCATGTCGGCTAAAAATCACTCGATCTAAAATTTTAGTTTTTAGCTGTCTACTGCTAAGCTGAAACTTCGAAAAATCATAACTTCCTCATACGAAGTCAGATTTGGGTGTTTTTTTATACCTACTCTCGGTTTAACGAACACTATGAGTTTCGTTTAGATCACTAAGGCTAAAAAGTAGTTTATCAAAAACTCACTTTTTACGACATTCGGCACCGTGCCGGTTTTGTCGCGAAACTTGGACATGTCATAACTTCTTCGTTATAACTTGGATTTCGGCATTCTTTAAATATCCGTAATCCTTGTCACGACCACTACAACTTTCTTAATAAATATCGGATTTATCTAGTATTTATTTTCGACGCTCATTTTTATTCTGAATTAATTAAACCCTAATAATTAAGAATAAAACACATAATTCCTTTTTCATTTCTTCAAAATGAGTTACAAAGGTTAACCTAGACTATCACGTCAATATTAATGCCTAGCCTAGAAACACGGGCATTACAATTCTCTCCCCCTTAGGATGATTCCGTCCCCGGAATCACACCTCAGCAAACAAACGCGGGTAGCGACTCATCATGTCACTCTCCGTTTCGCATGTGAGATTTGGCCCATTCGTATGTTTCCAACACACATGCACTAAATTGACCATCTTGCGTCACAACTTTTTAGTCTTACGGTCAACGATTGCCTCAGGTTCTTCAATCATCCTCTTGTTTTCATCCAACCTTAATTCAGAAATTGGAATTATGTCGGGCACATCTCCCGTGAACTTCCTCAAATAACACACATGAAAGGTGTTATGAATACCCTCTAGTTCTTCTGGTAATTATAGCTTGTAAGCTTGACTCCCGATCCTTTGAAGAACTTTAAACAGTCCAATAAACCTTGGACTCAACTTTCCCGAACCACGTAACATACCTATCTTAGTCGGACTCAATTTGATATGACCTCTAGGGTCGGAATAACAATCATCTTCTTAATCATTACCGAAACAAAGGTAATGAAATACTCGAACAATAACGGAATCAATTACTAGCTCCTTGGTGACCTTGTGACTTTCCTTGATCCAAGTACGAGTCCTGTACTTCCGGTAGTATAGGCCTCTACTACCATTCACACCTACTCAAACTCGTCCCAAGTATTGTCTCGCAGTTCTCCAAGTCACCATACAAGAATTTCACATAGTCATTCAATTCATTAGATGACAAAACCAGGGTTTATATTATTTCTTGAAATAATTACACAGAGGTTCAAGTTTACCCTATACTACACCTCTAATAGGCTACACCACGAGTTATTAATTGCATTACTACTTTATGTCTTAGTTTTGGGAATATAAGGTCCTTACTCCTGATCCCTTGTATTTTCATCTGCTTCATTAAGGATCATTTGGAATGCCTTTGGTTTTGGTTTTGGTGGAACATTGGGCCTTGCTGCCTCATTCTTCTTTGGGCAGTCTTTCGAAATGTGCCCTTCCTCGTTACATCTATAGCACATCCTCTTGTTGGACGGACACTCGTTGGCATAATGCCCAGTCTTCCCACACTTGTAGCAGGTCACCTCTTCGCTACATTTCCCAAAGTGCTTCTTTTTGCACTTCTCGAGATTTTTCTTTTCTCGTTGGACCCTGAAGTCCCTTCAAACTTTCTTTTCTCGCCAACTTCGATCTTGTTGGCGGCTCTTCCCTTAATCATATCTTCTACAGACTTGGCAACCCAGATAGTCGCCTCCAAAGTAAGTGCTTGACGCACTGGCACTGCATACTCCCATGGAAGTCCCTTTGCGTACCTGTCTATTTTCGTCAACTCATCTGGGACAATACGCAAAGAAAACTCCATTTTGTCTGTGAAGTTATTGGTATATTCATCAATGGTCATACTTCCCTTCTTCAACGTCAGGAATTGGTTTTCTAGCTCAAGCACATTTTGGGCCGAGCAGTACTTGCGCTTGAAGTGCACCAAGAACTCCGCGCAAGTCAGTTGCAGTGGCTCATTAGGGCTTAGGGTTTTCCCTAAAGTATTCCACCAACGAGCAGCGCTACCTCGGAACTGACGCACTGCAAATGTGTTCTGTAACATGCGTTGGCAACCACACGTCATGAAAGCCAATTCCATTTCCGAGATCTAATCCATTACTCCGACATGATCTTCTTTTCCAGTGAAGGTCGATGGCTTGCAAGTCATAAAGTCTTTATACTTGCACCCATTTCTCTCCACTCTATCTTCGTGGTTATTTCTCCCAACCACAAGCGGATCAGTTTGACCAACAGATCTACTGTTGTTTCCTTCTTCAGATCGATCGTCATTCAATTCACGTTGCTCAACAGGAACTGAAGGTTCATCCCTGTTGTTCAGCAACATTTGCCTCAATTCCTCCCTCTGTTCAGCCATCATGGTCTGAATCACAGCTCGTAATCCAGCCATGGTGATGGGTTCGGGTGCAGCTCCTACTATAGGCACCTGTTCCGCCACTTGAGGTTGAGGTTGTTGGTTTCTGTTTGCATTTCCCGCTCCACTTCTAGTTCTTGCCATTATAATCTATATACCGAATAAGGCGAATTTAGGTCTTTATCCTTGATAGATATTTCAATTCCCTTATCACTCCGAAACGTTTACATGTTAGTTCTAATCTCGTAATCATACGCTTAGAATCCTACACACATAATGTTTCCAGATCCGGTCGGCAATAGACCATAGATGCGAACAAATAATGGCATATACGACAAACATATAACATTTAGCACATATAAACATTTTAAGCATCTTTCCTAAAATAAACTAGTGCTCGTGTCTAAAATATGGTAGACACTCATCTCACAATCATCACTTAGCATTCTAAGTTTAAGTCCGATTTATTTCTTAGTTCACTTAAACTAATGCTCTGATACCAACTGTGACATCCCCTAATTTCTCGACCAGAAAAGACCGATTTATTTTATGCTTTTTAAAATAAAATTAGAGTAATCCTTTTAAAAGATGTTGCGGAATTTGTTCCCAAAGCAAAACATGATAAAAGTTTATCAAAACCTTTCTTTAAGAAATATATAATTTCCTTTTATACCAAAACCTTGGGATGTCATGTTCCGATACAGATCAAAAGCATAAACAAGACATTATAAGCCTTACAACAGTTATTTACAACTATTGGCCTATAATCCATAAATCACTCATCATCATCCGACTATGCTCGGGATCCACTACCTGTAATATAAAAAGCTGAGTGGGTCAGACTTGGAAGCCTGGTGAGCATATAGGGTTTTCAAACCACAATAAATAATAAACTTATTAAGTTTATCAATCAACAATAATTTTATTAATTTCATCAACCAAAAATAACCCTAATTACCCATTCCCATTATCCTCACTTTACGTCCCTAAAACAACTATCACAAGGGACCTAGCCTATGGATTTTCATTAGGGGGACAACATTGCCTCGGAGGTTCCTAAGCAATTTATGTCAAATAAGGTAACCATCGGGGTGACAAACCAATGGGGTCACAACATTGTTTTCCTCAACAATTTATGTCAAACAAGACAAACATCAGGGTGACAACATTGCTTTCCCTCAACAATTTATGTCAAACAAAACAGCCTAACATAAAACAACCAATAAGGTGACAACATTGCTTTCCTTCAGCAATTTATGTCAAATAAGACAACCAATGTGGTGACAACATTGCTTTCCTCAGCAATTTATGTCAAACAAATATCGGGGTGACAACATTGCTTTCCCTCAGCAATTTATGTCAAAGGGGTGACAACATTGCTTTTCCCTCAGCAATTTATGTCAAATAGGCAGGAAATCACATCGTCGCCAAGGTTTATACAACAGGCACTAAGTCCATAGCTGCCAACGTACTAAATCCATAGCTACCAACGTACATCTAAACTTTACTAAATGCATAGCTACCAACGTACATCTATATTGTACTTTTATCTCTCATCCTTTATCTACCCATGTTTTACCCAACATATTTGAAGATAAAATATATATACATTTTAAATTATTTTAAACATGTATAAAACATCCATTCAATATTCATTTCAAATAAATAAACAACATATATACACATAGCACGTATTTTATATAAAATACTTCATATCTATGTGTAAGATGAAAGTGACTACACACTCACCTGATTTAATGAAAATCGGGCAACAATTCGTTTCCTAAAACGTTCGTTTCTAATAAAATAGGGAGTTTTATTGAGAAACCGGGCTCTGCGAGGGTCGGGCTTCGAAACCGAAAAGATAAATTTTCCGGGCTTCTCGGGCACTTCGTGGCGTATTCTGGGGCTTATAATCGATACCGGGGCTTCGGGGGATGTGAAAATAGCCAAAATATTGAAAAAGGGGCCAAAATTGCCAATTTCTAAATTCTAGCCGGGAGGGTTCGCACCCTCCTATTTATAGTGTGCGAGACCGAGGATCAACGGCTGAGAAGGAGACACGCGACAGCAGATCCGAAGAGGGCAGCACCTGCTCACACGTGGGCTGCGCATGCAAAGGGCTCGCTGTCATCTTCTAAGTGGACCGAGGTCTAGGGTCCGAGATAGGGGGTTCGTGGCACCATGCGAAGGCTCGGACACGAGGAAAGGGGCACGCGTCACCTTCTCACTTGACCACTTCGGATGACTCAGCAACTCGGATGACTCAGCAATATTTTGGACACGCGTCGGATGCGAGGCGAGGACACGTGGCTCGCATGAATCACCGATTTCGGACACGTGGCACTCATACAGCGAAGGTGACGTGGCCTATACGAAATTTCTCGGATTTTAAAATAATTTCTCGATTTTCGCGCCGAAACTTCTAAAATCCACAACTTTCGTATATGAGCTCCGTTTTTGACGTTCTTTATATGCACGCATAGGTAAAATTACGCTCTACAACTTTTATTTAGACTTCGTCGGCTAATTTTGACTTTAATTTTTATATTATTATTTTTAACAGACCGTGACAGGAAATCCGTTAAAAATTCATAACTTCTTCATCCGACGTCCGTTTTCGTCTGTCTTTTGACCGTTGTGCTACTATTAACGAGACCTTCGATTCTCGTTTAGGTCGTGTCGGCTAAAAATCACTCGATTTAAAATTCAAGTTTTTAGCTGTCTACTGCTAAGCTGAAACTTCGAAAAATCATAACTTCCTCATACGAAGTCAGATTTGGGTGTTCTTTTTATACCTAGTCTCGGTTTAACGAACACTACGAGTTTCGTTTTGATCACTAAGGCTAAAAAGTAGTTTATCCAAAAACTCACTTTTTACGACATTCGGCACCGTGCCGCTTTTGTCGCGAAACTTCGACAGGTCATAACTTCTTCGTTATAATTCGGATTTCGGCATTCTTTATATATCTGTAATCCTTGTCACGACCACTACAAATTTCTTAATAAATATCGGCTTTATCTAATATTTATTTTCGACGCTCATTTTTATTCTTAATTAATTAAACCCTAATAATTAAGCATAAAACACATAAAAAACATTATTCCTTTTTCATTTCTTCAAAATGAGTTACAAAGGTTAACCTAGACTATCACGTCAATATTAATGCCTAGCCTAGAAACACAGGCATTACAATGGGCACTTTCGCCCAGGGGTTACTCCCTGGCCCCCTATCGAGGTAAATGCAAGGAATAGTGCCAAAATCTAGGGAAAAACTGAAGTATAGGGTCGAAAATACCTCAGGCAAATCGAGGGAGAAGAGCGCAAAAAACCCAATCTAAAAGCTGTAGCGAACGCATACCTGAAACAAGAATCAACTGACTAACACTCCCGCCATAGTCACAAAGAGCGCCATGATAGAACTCACGACAAGCATAACAAAAATTCAAGAAATTCATCCCGCAGGTTCCGCCCATTCGTCAAGGACGAGCCCGAGAGCCATAGGGCGGAAGTACATGTTGTGGAAAAAAAACCTTCAGCGGGTGGAAAAAGAAAACGGGAAGTATTGCGAATACCACAAGAGCAAAAGCCACGACACTGGGGAATGCACGATCCTCAAAAGAGAAGTAGTGGACAAGCAATTGAGTGGAGACCTCACGGAGATCAAGAAGACCATACGATCAAAATTCGAAGCCGAACAAAAAGACGGACGGACCCGGAAGGAAGCGAATTAACAACTAGTCAAAAAGGAAGAGATCTTCACAATCACGAAGCCCAAAACAAAGCCAGGCACCGATCGACAAACAATAGCATCGGTTCCCTACTTGAAGATACTCTAAACATAATTTCGCACCGGGAGACGGCGAGTGCCCGACTGGGACCCCACAGACCTAATCATAATCTCCGTCTACATCCAACAACATCAGATTTGGCGAGCCTTGGTCGACGGTGGTAGTAGCATCGACGTCCTCTACGATCACTGTTTTGAAAAACTCCCGACATCTTGGAAAAGGAATCTAAAGACACCGACCCAAGCCCCACTCGTCGGTTTCACAGGACACAAGTTGTGGCCGCTCGGAAGCATAAGCCTCGCATTGACAGTACTCAGCCACGTTGGGAAGGAGAATGTAACAAGGATAATCGAATTCTTAGTAGTAAAACACAGGTCCGATGACGATGTGATCCTTGGGCGGCCTGCCCTTTTCCGGCTCCAAGCCATCCCATCAACAATACACGGTACAGTAAAATTGAGGACAACCAACGGCTCGACAACAGTTACTACCCTCAACCAACGGGCAAAGAAACAATGGGCGATCGCCTCTTGGGCTATCATGCACATTCCAAGAAGGCAGTGCACAATAGTAATCACCACCCAGATCCAGAACAGGGGAAAATTCGTCACCCCCACACAAACAACCCAGGGCGAGAAGGACGCAATAGCAACAACATTACCACGCCAAAAACATCGAGAATAGTCAACATGAACACGAAGCAAGGTTGGATACCGCTAAGCCTGCCAACATGTCGTCACACAACAAAGAACCAGAGCGCGGAAAAAGAGGAAATAATGGGGCATACATGCGAAGTCTCGCAACTCGACCAGAAATGCAAGGGGGAAAACCGCGAAAGTCGGAGTAGCGAGGGTAGGTACCTACCCCAGAAAGGAAGATGTCGGAAGGAGACCCACCACAACCATAAGGGTCAACAACTTGAAGCCTCATGACGACATATAGTCGCGAACCTCGCAAAAAATAGAGGGAACATCAAACCACAAACGAGCCAAATGGTCATAATAACACAAACACGCACACTAAACAAGACGTCCAACCCAAAAATAGCCAATCATGGTCCGCACACCAGTACGAACAGTGAAGAGCTCGTGGAAGACCAAGAGGAAGAATTCACTCCGATGGCCTGGGAGCCCCAGAGCCCAAACCAATAGTCTTAAAATGGGGGTGGGGGAACCCAGGGAAAGGGCCGAGTGATCAAACTCCTAACGGATAATCATGCCCAACAAGCCATTCCGGGAGCTAGGCCTAGAAGATCATCAACTATCCTACACCCGATACCTATATAATGTTGTAGATGTCTCTAAGACACTAGAAAATATGCAATAAAAAGCAACGTTTTGAAACACACGCGTATTAACAAGCATTCATACAAATAGTAAACAAAGACGGACTGATCATCCGTTCCACTTACATGGATCCATTCCAAAAAACACAATCATGTGCCTCAAAGGCTTGCAACCTTTCCCTAATAAAATCCCACTCTGGCTAAGGACGGTGAGAATTAAGATGTGGGATAGCTAGAGGCTATGAAGGATCATAACCTTCGCCTCGCAAATAAATAATATCTAAGCGTCGAAGCCCCAGGATGACAATCCCGACACAGCTTAGATAGTCAAACTCGGAGACAGGGGCCCCAGAAGCCCAAAACTCCGAATAAAAGTCTAGAAGGAAAAAGAAGGGAAAAGAAATAAAGGGCAATAACCAAAAAGGCTAACCCTCACTTAATAGAGAAGCGTGCCTACCAATCTCTCACCTAATACAAACTTAAACAAGAAAAGCAACACATAATAGCATTCCTAGGACTGACTAGGGTCCAGGAAACAAGTCAGCCCCGGGGTGGCCAACATAAACCCCTCATGAATCAAGCCGAATAGACCAAGCAAAGTAGAAAGCTATGTTTTTTCAGAAAATAAAACAAATTGTCCACCAGACAGGTCCCGGGCTTAGAAAAAGGCTACGCAAGGCCACTAAAAAACGAATAACAAACATTATCAAAGTTGTTCACCAAATAAAAACCATTCAAAAGAAAACATTGTTTGAGTTTCAACAACCAAAGGCAATCCACACATAACAAGGGAGATAGCAGAAATTACATATCGGGGGCAGGGGGAAGGTCCTGTCTCGGAAGTACTTCCTTCAGGAAATTATCCTTCAACATCAGGTTCACTGCACAACAAACGAAGACCTTCCATGACGAGCTCGCCAAGGTGGAGGTAGGAGGCGAAATCTGCCACCAAGATATTATTCACCTCAGCGTGCGTGGCTTGGGTATATTCTAGAAGGGCGCTCGACTCTCCTGGTGTAAACTTCCCGATAGTAACCTACTCCCTGATTACCTGCTTGCCACCCTCTAGCTCGGCTGCCATACACACATCCTTCATTTTCTTAATCCTAAGTGTAAAATCGGAGCTCTCAATCAGTTTATCCACAACCCGAACAATCCCTTTCTTCAGGAGCCAAGAAAAATCCGCCTCCACATTCTCCCTCTTTTCCCTCTCCGTCTCCAGCTTCCCACAGCAGTCCACAATGCGGCCCTTCAATCCACCTTTTTCCTCAACCAACGCCTCCACACGTTGAGACAAACGCCCCATGGATTCATCTAGTCTCGCAACCTACTCCTCCAAAGAGGCCTTCTCCCCGTCCAAAAGATCATAACGTCCATCAAATGTAAACTTTTCTCCCTCCAACTCTAGTAACCTCGCCCTCAATTTATCCCGCTCATCCCTAATCAGAGCAAGCTCACCGGAACTCAAACTGCTTTAACGAAGGCGACGAGCAGTCGCCACCATGTATGAGCCAACTTGAGTAGTTGCATATAAAAGACAGTCTAAAAGGTTTAAGTTAGAAAAAAGCTCCAAAGTCTCGATGCTGGCAGGGGGAAAAGCATGGCAACCCTAGTCATACGCCATTGCATGTTGCGTAATGTCACACTCCCCAACCAAGGATGGCGGAAACGTCCGGGGGTGGAGGACTTCACGTATAGTATCACAACAATGAGTATAATAGTGCTCAAAGTAATTACAACCATCATAGATATAATTGAAAAAGTTACACCATAGTATGTGTTTACATGTTTCAAACCAATTACACTATGATGACAAAATGAAATGTTTGACGATTTAACGTCCCATCCTCAAAATTTGTTGATTTCCTGTTTCACTGATTTCCTGAGAATACAAGTAGTTTTGAAAGAGTGTCAACAATTAAGTTGGTGAGTTCATAAGAGTTTTATTTGAGATAGAAGCCGTTTTCCTTGTAAAAAGCGATAGAGTATGATTCCAGAAAATTCAATATTTTCTTTATTAAATGTGAAATGAACGCTCCTATGTTATGAAATAATGTACCCTAGAAAGACCCGTAGATTCCTTCTATGATCACCCAGTGTATATAAGTTATATAAAATTTAAGTTAAATAAACCATCGAATATAATGGGTCTGCCCTAGGTCCACAACCAAACAAGGAACAGGAAGTATGGCGGGCCCACCAATTCTAAGTCGATTGCGACTAAATTCATATATAATCCTAACATGTACACTTAGCAATTATAGCTGAAGTCTAACAATTCTAGATGAAACGTAGTTTTAATATCATGAAAGCCATTTTGTGTAAACTTGGTACTTTATAATGTATATTTCAAGAAAACTCCCTTATTTTCCTTATAAAAAGTTATGTAGCCTTAAATCCCAAGACCGAGAATGTGTGTGTGTGTGTTTTGTACCTATGTTTTGTTTATAATGGTAATGTGTTTTCCAAGAAAATCCAATATTTTCCTTATAAAAGTCATGTAGTCTTAAATAGATAAAACCCCTTTTCAAAGTAGAATTTTCCCTGTAAACTTGAAAGATTGTTAACTCCCTATATGAGTCGTTATAACCATACTATAACAAGAATTAACCTGCAACAACATTTTTCAGACGTCAAGATCCTATGACTCTTGTCACCCCAGACCTGCAGGTCTAGCTGTTGCAAGCAGCTCGGGTGCGCGGTGTCAATCCCAATATAGATCTATATACAATTATCACGCTCTCCCTACAAGAGACTCTGGTTATAACTTACAGGAATTTTAACCCGTACTCTAAGAGTACGATGGAAGAATTGTCTCACAACTTACGTTAATTAGTTTCCATATAGTTTGAGTGTAAAACCTCTTCCGTGGTGGAAGTGAAATGACCTTTTATGAAATAAATTAGTGATATGAAATCCATAAACTATTACTATTATGGTTTATCATGTAGTATATGAAAAACCCATTGGTTTTGAGAATAAAACCTTTTTCATGTAGTATGCTTTATTCGAAAAATCCATAAACTATACTTTATCGTAGTTTATTATATGTGTTCGAAATGAATGGAAAAACCTTATCATGAATGACTAATTTCTTTTTATGATGATAAACTAACAAGAATGCATCCAACATTTAGAAACTTAGTGTTATGCACTTTGCTCAACATACTACAAAGTGTTGTTAGTATGGTAAGCTATGTAACTAGTTTTAACCTTTCTGCACTGTTTTGAAAATATCATAGAAAAATCATACGAAGTCGAAAACTAAATCCGTAAACTCTAAGAGTTGAAAAAATGTGTCTAGTTTATTCAATATTTTTATTATGATTTTTAGAAGTCTCTAATTTGTGTGAAAGTGTTCATATTCACAGACTGGTCCGAATTCGTTTATGAAATGATAGGCAGTTTTGTATAAATCACCATAAATTGTAGAAAAATCGTATGGAGATGTGCAAGTTGTCATTTTAAGGGTATGAACCTGAACTATTTTCATATTAAACAGTTTTGAAAGATATTAAGTTTAAGATGGTCAAAATAGTCCGTGAATGGAACTAAACTTTCCTGTTGAAAGCTGATGTTTGAGTTTAGTTAAGTTTTTAGTGTTTTAACTTGTATTCCCCCCCCCCTGAAAACTAAAGAAAACTGGAAAATGTAGGGGTATGAACTCACCTTGAGTGATTTCTTGAGGGATGGAAGGTTGAAGATAACGAGTTTCAACTCAAGAACACTTGATGAACACGTGAAGTGTTTGGATGATCCTATGAACGATTTCGTGTAAATATGTGTGTAGATGATCCAAGAGTGTTATGAAAACGTGTAATAAAACTTGAGTTTAGATGAAATAATTACCAAAAATTGAAGTAATAGCTCAAGAACACTTCAAAAGTGTGGCTGGAAGTTGAGAGAGAAAGAGGCTCTCTTGATGGTTAAGGAGTGTATATGTGTTTTATGGAGAAGAAAATGATCAAGGAAATCCCCAAGCATTTCTTTATATGAAGGGTTGCTGGAGCAAGTGGCTAGGGTGAAGGGATGTTTTCCTTGATGTATGTGATGTGGATAAGGGTTGGACCAATGAGAAGATGACACATGGAGACAAGTGGGCACACTTGACGCACTTGTGGTGTAGGATTCTCTTCTTAATGTAAAATAATGATTTATAATTAATAAATCCTTGAGAAATGAATAAAATATAAGTTTAGGGAGTTTAAAATGATAAAAATATGAATTTGGTGAAAAATCCCCGTCAAAAACGGGCTTAAGAAGCGAAAGTGGTGGAAAACCGGGAATTAGGAGCGAACCTGCGAGGTTCGGTCCTTAGGAGGTGAGAACCGAGAGAAGGGAGAAGTAGGAACCGAAGGTGGGGAGGGACCAAAATGGACCGAGGGTTCAGCTTATTTCGGTTCATGGGAGGTTCGGTCTGAGAAGCTTGGTTCGGTCCTGAAAGGAGGCTTCGGTCTTAGCAGGGTTCGCATGCGAACACGGAAGAGGAGCGCAGGTAGAAGAAGCGAAATAGACCGAAGCTCGAATGGAGCGAAATAGACCGAGAGGCCTGATCCGAACCGAAGGGTGAGTTCGGTCCCATATGTAGTTTCGGTCTTATGCAGGTTTGGTCCTCATGGTTCGGTTCTTAAGGCTATGTTCGGTTCCTATAGGAAGGTTTCGGTTCCTAAGGGGTTTCGGTCCTATAGGGCTGTTTTTCAAGTTATCTTCCCGTTTTGAGTGATTTTTGACCAAGTTAAGGGTCGGGATGACCCGGATGACTATTAAAAGTTGAGAGAGATTTTGGGAGAGAATCAGGAGAGATTTGGGAGAGATTTAATTTTAGTCATTATTATCGTATAATCTTGCAATGCAAGGTTTGTGAATCCCGTTATACTTCGTTTATGATTGTTTAAGTCCCCAAAAGGGTCCATAGTCGTGTTTTGATGCGTTTAACTCCCTTTTTAGGGTTTTACATTGATAACACATAGATTCTCCGAGACACTTGAATTCTTGACATACAATTGCACATTTTTATACATAGAATAAGTTTTAACATACAAGTACTAGTTAAGTTTGACCGGTTTGACTTGTTGACTTTGACTTGTTGACTTTGACTTGTTGACTTTGACTTGTTGACTTTGACTTGGATTTGACGGTTGTCACATTATCCCCCGTTAGAAGGAATTTCATCCCGAAATTCGCATTTTGAGTGGGACTTCAAGGGTTGGGGAATAGATGTGGATATTTTTGTTTCATTTTGTCCTCATGTTCCCATGTAAATTCGGGTCCTCGTTTTACGTTCTAACGGACCTTTACAACAGGGATGCGACTTTGATTTCGTTCTTTTGATCTTTCGATCCATATTTTCTATCGGTTTTTTCATGAAGTGGAGACTCTCGTTGGTTTTGATTTCGTCGGGAGGTATCACACGAGTCTCGTCAGACATACATTTCTTTAAATTTGACGCGTGGATGGTTGGATGTACATTATTAGGTTCTTGTGGCAGTCGGAGTTTGTATGCTACTGGGCCAATCCTAGAGAGGATTTCGAATGGCCCGCCATACCTTGGATTCAGTTTACCATGTTTACCGAAACATATCATTCTTTTCAACGGTTAGGCATTTAGCAGAACTCGGTCACCAACCCGCAATTCTGAGGGTTTGCGTCGCTTATCTGTGTAGCTCCTTTGTCGCTTTCGAGATGCTTTTAGCCTTTCCCGAATTTGTACTAAGTCATATATAATAACTTCTCCTCGGAGCGCTGCATAGGGCCTGCTTTAGTGCTTCTCGTTTGATTAGATCGGTAGGGAGCATATGGGTTCGGTTTACGCGACTAGACTTATTCGGATGGTAGAACCTTCACTCAGACTCGTGGGTAGCCTTGTCGCGAAGTTCCTGGTAGGAATCGTACCTGTTCCATCTATCTTTAACTTGCGTATAAAGATCGTATGTAATTAGGGTTGGTAAGACAGTTGGATGGGTGACTCTGCCCCAAGTCCACAACCAGACAAGGAACAGGAGATAGGTCGGAAACACACATCCAATGTCCGTAGAATCTTAATTATATATTGTCCTCGCGTATAAACTTATTAGTAATAGACTAACCGTATTCGTCCCAAGCTTCCGTGCTTGATCTTGACCTGCTATACGAGTGATATTCTTGAAGGGTTTACTAGGAATAATTTGAAAAGGTTCGGAAGGTATAATACTCTTCTGGTGAGTGTTTTGGGGTTCCGCAGCGAGAGATGACCCGAGGTCCATGTCGGATTTGCGTTAATGAGATACGAGGGTTTCAATATTCAGTGGATTAGGTGAAGGGTCTTTTCGTAGCCGTTTGATCGGGGAGGTGCTACATGTGGAAAGTTGTATTCGTAAGAGATATTCGTTAGAGTGATAGTGCATCCTGTGTTTCTTTTCAGTGTGTTCCATTTTGATCGATGTTATTGTTACTGCAAATGATTCATACCATAGTAGCTAGTACTGGTAGTAAGTGTATTCTGATAACTAGTAATGATACCTTATATCATGATCCCCGACAAATCACTCTATGATCGAGCAGTATATGCAAGTCGTATGAAATTTGGTATTGATGGAATCGTCGAGTGAGTGGCTCTACCCTAACCCCACTACTAGACATGGAACAGGAGTCAGGACGAAATTATTTGCTCTGAGTCTGTAGTATTTTGATTATATTTAACCCTGATGTATACACCAAGTCATCGCAGCTCACCGGTAATGATCCTAAGATCATATATGAGTGTCTTTTATTTGATTGAACGAGAGAGTATTTTAACTACTGTTTGAAAGACGGTAATTTTAGAAAACATACCAAATTCATTACAAACGTATGGTACTTAAACGTTTTTGTTGTTGGAAACATTACAAAAGTCCTAATAAGGTTCCTTATTGCTCCTGCTGGTTCGTTTGTCACACTCCTCCTGCTCCCTTGTCATTCCTCTCAGTTGGATAGTCTCTCTTGAAGTGTCCCATGCTACCGCATAGGTAGCATACTGGACTTACACTGGCCTTGGTGATTGAAGCGATGCGCTGGGTCTGGGTCCTGCAGAAGCGGGTAGTATGTCCGCTCTTGTTGCAGTTTTTGCAGTGCGACGCTCGGCAAAACCCGTTGTGATGGTAGCCACACTTGTTACACTTTGGAAGTATTCTCATATATTGTCTGGCCGGTGCTTGAGTGATATACGTTGTGGCTAGTGTCGAGGCATGAGTCGTGACTGTTGTTGTAATCTCAGGGGCAGCCACGGTTTGTTGTCTTTTAGCGCGTTTTTGTGATATGTTACGCTTCTTTTTGTCCCAAAACTTTCGTTTCTTGCTCTTGGGTTTGTGGTATGAGGCGTCTTCGTTGGTATACGCCTGCTGGTGTTCTTGACTGTTACTGCGGTTAGTATTGCCGACACCGCCTTCACCTCAGCTGGCGTTGTTAGCATTGAGTTGCGCCATGACGGCTGTCAAGGCTGCCGTGACCGCAGCTTGAAAAGTAGCAGAGTCTATCTGCAGGATTGCTGCCTTGCTTGTTGGCTGATTACCTCCTTGTGAAGACATGACTCTGTTGCATGGGGAGAAACGATTTCGTGAGTGGGGATGATTATCTCTTGTTATATCCTTACCATTTATATACACATATATAAATTTCACACTTTAATGAACTATTCTCGATGTTTCTGCTAACGTTCCTGAGACGGAGTTATGGTAGTGGGTAGAAGTAGGTTTGTACGGGCGTTAAGTTTTACCCATCCTAGGGTTATGTTTGTCCAAACACGCTTAGCTGAGGAGTTTTGATTGGATCCGGTGCATTAGTTCTGGTATGACCGCACCTTATAGGCCTACGAAAAAGGCACCTTTAAACTATGAGGTTTAAAAAGACGAGATGATAATGAGTCTTGAATAAGGGTTTATACGTCAGGAGTTGTCTCACTAAGTTTATCTTAGTTCTGAGTGTATCGTATTCCAATTTTTTTTTGTGGTGTTCTGAAAATAATTCATAACGAGAGCCTATATATAATAAGCTTATGAATTCTTATTTCTCCCAATGAAATAATACGCATGCCCATTTCATTTGTATGATTCTAGAATATTTAGTTTTAGAGAAAGTTTTGTGCCTGAAGCAGGCCTACACCATATCATTACAAGGAAAAGTTTGGACCGCAAATAAATCTATGGACTAGTGTAATCACTAAGGGTCAGGCCTACACATGGAGGGGAGTAGCACCGACGCATACTCAATGACCTAATCTATAAGGTCTTGTGAGTAAAATGAACTCTACTCATGACAATATGTCCCCAGTGGTGCTTGAAACAAAGCCGAAGCGCCCTGTAGTTCTGCCAACCTATGCTCGGATGCGACCAATCTCTCTTCGAGTGTCGAGTGTCTATCCTAATATTCCTTTGCCTTCGCCTGTGCGGAGATAAGGTCCTTAATGAGTTGGTCTCTGAAATAGTAGTCTCTTTCTAAGTCTCGAGTTTGTGAGATGGTAGAGTCTATAGCAGCACGCAGTTCCCTAACTCGATGTTTGTGATCTGTTGGGTCATCACCGGGAGGGCTCTATTAACCGGTCCCCTATGGTTGAGGTCATCGCAACCTTTTTGGTCTCCAAATGGCGATTTCTGTTGCTGATGGCGACTCCACCCCTCGATCAATGCTTCCCAACCGGGCACAAGTTCGACGTAGTCGAAACAGTTCGCGAGAGCCCTAGCTATGTAAGGAGAGTTGACGACCTCTAGCTCTACTTCCGACTCTTTTCCTAATCACCCACTAACTCTCTGGGTTCGGAAAGTAGGGGTCTCCTGGTAAGTAAAATCTTGCCATGATGTCCGTGCGAGAATAGGGGTATGGTAAGAGGCATATATAAATCATATTCCTAGAAATACTTATAGGGGTTTGATCCTCCTTAGTTACTTCTATAATGACATGGTGCATACCCGTTACATATAACAAAAAAGATATGATAGAACTTCGAATAAGTGATAATGCTCCAAAACCGCAACCAAACAAGGAACAGGAAGTAAAGCAATGATCACAGATTCTATGTCTATGATATCTAAGTTATATATAACGTTAGCGTATCCACTTAGTGATTGTAGATCTACTAGCAAGAATCTATTTAGTTTTAACATAAGTTATAGTACCACAAAATACTCCTATAGTATTTTAAATGTTATGTTTAGTTCTTAATGATTTTCTGGTATGGGTGTTGGTAAGTTGATAGACTTGTTGTCTACTATGACTACCCCCCGGCACATACTAGTCACTTCTCGGACGAATATAGTTGATCAGGCTATATTCCTCCCAGACTTCATTGCATATCCCAGGGCATATTCACATTGCACAACTCTTCTATTTTTAACTTTTGTATTGTCCTAGATATGATACTATACTAGTATGTATGCATGCACTCAAACTTTTAACAAGAAACTATTTATTTCTAAAAGTATAGTTATTTGAAAATGTTTAATCAGAGACTTTAGTCCCAATGTATTTATAGTTTGTATATCTTATGTGGTTCGATATACTTAGTTCACTATAAACAATGCTCTGATACCAATCGGTCACACCCCCAAACCAAGGATGGCGGAAACGTCCGGGGGTGGAGGACTTCACGTATAATATCACAACAACGAGTATAATAGTGCTCAAAGTAATTACAACCATCATAGATATAATTGAAAAAGTTACACCATAGTATGTGTTTACATATTTCAAATCAATTACACTATGATGAAAAAATGAAATGTTTGATGATTTAACGTCCCATCCTCAAAAGCTGTTGATTTCCTGTTTCACTACTTTCCTGAGAATACAAGTAGTTTTGAAAGAGTGTCAACAATTAAGTTGGTGAGTTCATAAGAGTTTTATTTGAGAAAATTCAATATTTTCTTTATTAAATGTGAAATGAACGCTCCTATGTTATGAAATAATGTACCCTAGAAAGACCCGTAGATTCCTTCTATGATCACCCCGTGTATATAAGTTATATAAAATTTAAGTTAAATAAACCGTCGAATATAATGGGTCTGCCCTAGGTCCACAACCAAACACAGAACAGGAAGTAAGGCGGGCCCACCAATTTTAAATCGATTGCGACTAAATTCATATATAACCCTAACATGTACACTTAGCAATTATAGCTGAAGTCTAACAATTCTAGATGAAACGTAGTTTTAATATCATGAAAGCCATTTTGTGTAAACTTGGTCCTTTATAATGTATATTTCAAGAAAAATCTTTGATTTTCCTTATAAAAAGTTATGTAGCCTTAAATCCCAAGACCGAGAATGTGTGTGTGTGTTTTGTACGTATGTTTTGTTTATAATGGTAATGTGTTTTCCAAGAATATCCAATATTTTCCTTATAAAAGTCATGTAGTCTTAAATAGATAAAACCCCTTTTCAAAGTAGAATTTTTCCTGTAAACTTGAAAGATTGTTAACTCCCTATGTGAGTCGTTATAACCATACAATAACAAGAATTAACTTGCAACAACGTTTTTCAGACGTCAAGATCCTATGACTCTTGTCACCCTAGACCTGCTGGTCTAGCTGTTGCAAGAAGCTCGGGTGCAGGGTGTCAATCCCAATATAGATCTATATACAATTATCATGCTCTCCCTACAAGAGACTCTAGTTATAACTTACAGGAATTTTAACCTGTACTCTAAGAGTACGATGGAAGAATTGTCTCACAACTTACGTTAACTAGTTTACATATAGTTTGAGTATAAAACCTCTTCCGTGGTGGAAGTGAAATCACCTTTTATGAAATAAATTAGTGATATGAAATCCATAAACTATTACTATTATGGTTTATCATGTAGTATATGAAAAACCCATTGGTTTTGAGAGTAAAACCTTTTTCATGTAGTATGCTTTATTCGAAAAATCCATATACTATACTTTATCGTAGTTTATTATATGTGTTCGAAATGAATGGAAAAACCTTATCATGAATGACTAATTTCTTTTTATGATGATAAACTAACAAGAATGCATCCAACATTTAGAAACTTAGTGTCATGCACTTTGCTCAACATACTACAAAGTGTTGTTAATATGGTAAGCTATGTAACTAGTTTTAACATTTCTGCACTGTTTTGAAAATATCATAGAAAAATCATACGAAGTCGAAAACTAAATCTTTAAACTCTGAGAGTTTAGAAAATGTCTCTAGTTTATTCAAAAAATTTATTATGATTTTTAGAAGTCTCTAATTGGTGTGAAAGTGTTCATATTCACAGACTGGTCCGAATTCGTTTATGAAATGATAGGCAGTTTTGTATAAATCACCATAAATTGTAGAAAAATCGTATGGAGATGTGCAAGTTGTCATTTTAAGGGTATGAACCTGAACTATTTTCATATTAAACAGTTTTGAAAGATATTAAGTTTAAGATGGTCAAAACAGTCCGTGAATGGAACTAAACTTTCCTGTTGAAAGCTGATGTTTGAGTTTAGTTAAGTTTTTAGTGTTTTAACTTGTATTCCCCCCCCCCCCCCCGAAAACTAAAGAAAACCAGAAAATGTAGGGGTATGAACTCACCTTGAGTGATTTCTTGAGGGATGGAAGGTTGAAGATAATGAGTTTCAAGTCAAGAACACTTGATGAACACGTGAAGTGTTTGGATGATCCTATGAACAATTTCGTGTTAATATGTGTGTAGATGATCCAAGAGTGTTATGAAAACGTGTAATAACACTTGAGTTTAGATGAAATAATTACCAAAAATTGAATTAATAGCTCAAGAACACTTCAAAAGTGTGGCTGGAAGTTGAGAGAGAAAGAGGCTTTCTTGATGGTTAAGGAGTGTATATGTGTTTTATGGAGAAAAAAATGATCAAGGAAATCCCCAGGCATTTCTTTATATGAAGGGTTGCTGGAGCAAGTGGCTAGGGTGAAGGGATGTTTACCTTGATGTGTGTGATGTGGATAAGGGTTGGACCAATGAGAAGATGAAACATGGAGACAAGTGGGCACACTTGACCCACTTGTGGTGTAGGATTCTCTTCTTAATGTAAATAATGATTTATAATTAATAAATCCTTGAGAAATGAATAACATATAAGTTTAGGGAGTTTAAAATGATAAAAATATGAATTTGGTGAAATATCCCCATCAAAAACGTCAAAAACGGGCTTAAGAAGCGAAAGTGGTCGAAAACCGAGAATTAGGAGCGAACCTGTGAGGTTCGGTCCTTAGGAGGTGAGAACCGAGAGAAGGGAGAAGTAGGAACCGAAGGTGGGGAGGGACCAAAATGGACCGAGGGTTCAGCTTATTTCGGTTCATGGGAGGTTCGGTCTGAGAAGCTTGGTTCGGTCCTGAAAGGAGGCTTCGGTCTTAGCAGAGTTCGCATGCGAACACGGAAGAGGAGCGATGGTAAAAGAAGCGAAATAGATCGAAGCTCGGATGGAGCGAAATAGACCGAGAGGCCTGATCCGAACCGAAGGGTGAGTTCGGTCCCATATGTAGTTTCGGTCTTATGCAGGTTTGGTCCTCATGGTTCAGTTCTTAAGGCTATGTTCGGTTCCTATAGGAAGGTTTCAGTTCCTAAGGGGTTTCGGTCCTATAGGGCTGTTTTTCAAGTTATCTTCCCATTTTGAGTGATTTTTTTTACCAAGTTAAGGATTGGGATGACCCGGATGACTATAAAAAGTTGAGAGAGATTTTGAGAGAGATTCGGGAGAGATTTGGCAGAGATTTAATTTTAGTCATTATTATCGTATAATCTTGCAATGCATGCTTCGTTTATGATTGTTTTAAGTCCCCAAAAGGGTCCATAGTCGTGTTTTGATGCGTGTAACTCCCTTTTTAGGGTTTTACATTGATAACACATAGATAATCTGAGACACTTGAATTCTTGACATACAATTGCACATATTTATTCATAGAATATGTTTTAACACACAAGTACTAGTTAAGTTTGACCGGTTTGACTTGTTGACTTTGACTTGTTGACTTTGACTTGAATTTGACGGTTGTCACACGTAAGGCGATATTCCCGGGTGATCCCCCATTCCGGTACATATATGGTCAGCGTCGTTGGAGGAACAAAAGTAGAATCCCCAGTATTACTTTCCCCAGTTAGAAGCAGGACTGGTGAGTTTGGAGCACCTTCATGAGCAATGCCCGAATCAACTCCAAAAACACTTTCACCAAAAGCAATAGGTTCTACTGGCTCTTCTTTGGATTTATGGGACAGTTCTGTCGCCCCTTCTTTCACCCCCTTCGACTGTTTCGAAGTGTCATCATCGGGGATGTCCACTACCATGGTGGACTCCCCCAAAATTTAGTCGACATTCCGCCTCTCGAGGAGGCGTCGGCTCGAGGAGCTAGTCCTGGTATATTCCATCTGCGGTGAATCGAACCATGAAAGTCGACACTTGGAGGCCACGCGGGTATCCTGTCTCACTAGCCTTGTCAAGGCCTCCTCCTCCATGTCAGAAGGCAAGGGTCTTCACGGGAAACACTGCCGACAGGAGCATTGAACAGCACCGGGTCAGCTCAAGGATCAGGCATCAGACCCGAAGTGGTGATCATCCTGTAGAGGGCCAATACATGGTCAAAGCCAACTATTTTGTTAACAGCGTTGAGGGTATGGTCGTCGATAGTGAGACCGTAGTGACGCATGATCTCGTCAAAAAAGTTGATCGTTGGCAACCGAAGCCTTTCCATAGAGATGGGAATAGGAACTCCGACCATACCCTATGGTAGTCGGGAGATGACGGCTCCCCTATGGGGAAACTCGACCCCATGATCGGGGAGGAAAACGAATCACTCCTGTAGCCCAGAAAACTCTTCGTAAGATGGAGTGACACCCGTGTTCAGAGATGTCATGGTCTAGTACCAAAGGGGAAACAAAAATGATGCGGAAGGAATGGAAAGAAAGAAGCAATATTGGAGGAAAGAAGAAGCAAAGGAAAAAGGAAAGCAGATCGGATAAGGAAGGTTTTAAATTCTGAAGGGAAACCCGAATAGTTACAATGATGAAACCACCAACTCAAACGATTCCGTCACGTCAACAGGTAGTAGAAACCATCATCGATGAACACATGCCCAAGCCTAAGGCTAGAACGACCTCACTAGCCCGAGTAAATGATGAAGTCCACTAACCTAGGGGTCTTGTTGACGTATCTCACCCGGAGTAATGTCTAAGGATAACGGAGCTGTCAACTCAGGAACAGCCCATCAAAAACCCACTACCCGACAAGAGTCGGGAGTAAACCATTTTCCATAAGACCCCGCGTTCTAGAATCGGTGATATGACCTCAGTATTGGCCCCCTTTTAGGAGAGAAACTCCCATCAAAGGATAATTGATCGTCCTCATGTAGTGCATTCGTTTGATAGGGAGGGATTAAGGACTCCAAATTTTGGTTCCAATCGAGGCTAGGAACAGATTATCCTTCTTAGTAATTCTTTAATTCTCACTTCTATTACATTCACTCTTCAAATTGGCTTGAAATTGGTTGTGATTTTGAAGTTGAATTGCCTTCCATTTGGTGTTGTTGATCATGTATTTTTTTCACTTCAATCAATGTGTTCTTGTTTCTATCATTTGATAAATTGATTAAAATCATGAGTTGAATTGCCTTCTTTGGTGATGTGTCTTTTGATTCTTGAATCACCCAATCATGTGTATTCCTATTTGTGATTTTTCTACACAAAAATCATGTTTTTAACTCTCCATAAGAGTCTCAAAATAGCCCCTAAAAGTCTTCATATGTGTTGAATTATGTTGGGGGGGGGGGGGGTTTGCTAGCTAGAAGAAGTCATCTTTTAACTTTAAAGTTCTTGCAGTTTTTTGTTGATTTGCTTTTTTTACTTTTTGCCCTAATTCCATGTGAGATGGGATGAAATAATAACAATTAAATTCATTCAAATCATGTCTGAAAGTCTACCCAACTTCCATCCCTACATGTGTCTTGATTTGGAACTTGAAGAAGTCAACTCCATGGTATTTTCATTAACACTCAATTTATGTCTTAATACATTCATTCAAGCTGTAACGACGTAAAATTTTAAAACAAATTTTTCATTTTAAATCATATAATCTTCATAACACATTTCATAAAATCTCATTTGTTTAATTTACAAAACGCACTCCATGTTTAATTAATTAATAATCCAGGATCCTCGAAACATAATTCCTTCTCTGGTGTGTACAATCAAGCCGGTACCGCCCCGCGATCCAGAGAAAACCTGAAACACATAACACATAACACGGTAAGCACGAAGCTTAGTGAGTTCCCCAAAATACCACATACAGCAATTCGCCACTCGAGGCTATACTCTGTAAGACCCTCCGGTCTATGTGTCTCAGCGGGACCCCCCAGTCCCGTAGCTCGTTGGACCCTCTGGTTCGGTCTAGCTCGTTGGACCCTCCAGTCCGGTCTGATTGAGAATCCTCTGGCCTCATAGTTCGTTGGACCCTCCAGTCCGGTCTAAGCAACAAATAATATCGCATACAATACATATCACACAATCATGCATATCTCAAGCAAGCATATAATACCCTCTGCTCACATATAATTACCACTCTAGGTAAAGTATAGTGAGAAGACTCACCTCGGGTAAACTCAGATGATCTCGAACTCGAAACACCGATCTAGCCTCCGCCTAATCACATACAAAAATTACATCTAATTAACAATGGCTCTCAATAGCTAGACTATTCCCTTCCAATGCTCTCTCTCAGATGGGTAAAAGACCATTCTACCCTTCCTGACCTCTTTCACTCATCTTGACCAAACCCTAAGGTCAACAAAAGTCAACTCCAGCTTTGACCAGACTCGTCGAGTGCATTCGGGAGACTCGTCGAGTCCAGTCGGTTGATGGCAACCCCAGCAAGCTCCAACTCGACGAGCTAACCCCTAACTTGTCGGGTCACCACCTGACTCAGTTCATCGGGACAAAACCTTGGCTACTCGCCGAGTCAGCGGATCAACTCGGCGAGTCTATTCAGACTCTTTTGCATTCAGACCATTTTAGTGCAAGATACTTTCCCAAACTTCATATCTATGCTCACAAGGCTTGTTAATCACATAAAGGTTCGATCTTTATGTCCATGCCTCATACATCTAGCTCTATTTGATAAAATGACCCCCATAATGGTGTCTTAAGCTTAATACTCTTATGTGGCTGCATAAAGCTGGGTTCTTGGGACTCTCTGGACCTCTCAAGGTCCAGATCTGATGTCTAAGCCTCAAAGGGACTTCACATATTCCATAACTCAACTTGAAAGAGGGTAAAGAAACCCTAAATTCATGAGATCTACTATTCATATGAAAACAGGTATGGATTCATACCTTAAACAACAGCCTTGAATGAAATAGCAAAAGATCTGAGCCCCTCAAGTCAGCTTAGCTTGAACCCTCTCCTTCTTCCTTGCAAGAATGCACCAAGATGATGAAAATTAGCTCCCTCTTTCTCTCTATGCTCTCTAGATCGATTAGGGTCTCTGAAGGGAAAGTGTGGCCGCAAATGAAGGCCATAAGGGCCTTTAAATAGGTCACAAACCCGAACAATTAGGATTTCTATGCCCAGCACCTACTCGGCGAGTCCCTCCTCTGACTCGTCGAGTCCACTCATTAAATCCACGCGAGCAACTCGACTCGACTCAGCGAGTTGGTCCCTCAACTCGTCGAGTCGCTCCTTCAATCTCAAGATTAACATACACAATAATGTCTCTGAAAATCCGAATGTTACAATTCTCCCCTACTTGAATTAGATTTCGTCCTCAACAACAAATAGATCTAATCCAATAACCGAAAAGTACCATCGAAATGATCTCATACCCCAAAGCAAGAACTTCTCCTTGGAAAAGGACAGACCTATCTGCCACTACGCTACCCCTTCTGACTCTCAAGAATCTCGAAACTCTAGTAGCCTGACACACAGCCAGACCGCCATCTCAAGATATCACTGTGACATCCCCTAATTTCTCGGCCAGAAAAGACCGATTTAATTTATGCTTTTTAAAATAAAATCAGAGAAATCTTTTCAAAAGATGTTGCGGAATAGGTCCCCAAAATAAAACATGATAAAAGTTTATCAAAACCCTTCTTTAAGAAGGTATATATTTTCCATATATTTATCAAAACCTCGGGATGACGTGTTCCGATACAGATCAAAAGCATAAACAAGACATTATAAGCCTTACTACGGTTATTTACAACTACTGGCCTATAATAAAAAAATCTCTCATCGTCCTCCGACTATGCTCGGGGTCCACTACCTGTAATCATAAAAAGCTGAGTAGGTCAGGCTTGGGAGCCTGGTGAGCATATAGGGTTTTCAACCCACAATAATAATAACATATTAAGTTCACCAATCAACAATAACCCTGATTACCCATTCCCGTTGTCCTCACTTTACGTCCCTAAACACCCAACACAAGGGACTTAACCTAAGGAATATCATCGGGTTGGACACTACTGCTAAGGGGACTCCTCAGCCATACATGTCCTAAAGGCAACCATGAGGGGGATTGGAGTACACCAATGAACATTTAGTTCATCAACACCTACAAGTTGCGAACTTGCTAGTGTACCACTGGACTGTCTAGAAAGGTCCGTGATCGTCATCTATACTCCGCTAGACGACTACAACAACACCAACAACAACACCGACAACGAGGCCTCTCATCATTTTAACACCCACCGACTATTTTGTCTACCCATGTTCTACCCAACATATTTGTAGATAAAATACATATACAGTTTAAAACTTGTATAAATCATCAATTCAACAGTCACCTCAAATAAACAATTAACATATTTACACATAACACGTATTTTAAGGTAAATACTTCATATCTATGTGTAAATTGAAAGTAACTACACACTCACATGTTTTGATGAAAATCGGGCAGCAATTCGTTTCCTAAAACGATCGTTTCTAATAAAACTGGGAGTTTTATTTAGAAACCGGGCTCTGCAAAGGTCGGGCTTCGAAACCGAAAAGATAAATTTTCCGGGCTTCACGGGCACTGCGTGGCGTATTCCGGGGCTTATAATTGATACCGGGGCTTCGGGGGATGTTAATATGAAAGAAATATGAGTTTAGGGGCTAAAATAGACAATTTTCCAAAGTATACCCGGGAGGTCTCGCACCCTCCTATTTATAGGAGCGAGCCTCCTGATCCAACCGCTGAGAAGAAGCCACGTGTCACAGATCCGAAGCTCGCATGGGATGGCTCGCACATGGCTCGCACCTGCGAAGGCTTGCTGGCAGCTTCCTACTGGACCGAGGTCTAGGGTCCAAAGTAGAGGGGTCCGTGGCATGATGCGAGGGTTCGGACACGCACCAAAGGGCACGCGTCGGATTCTTAGTGGACCGCGGGTACTATTCATGCGAGGATGAGTCATGGATCGGACACCAGGATCGGGCCGCTGCTTGGACGAATCAGAAGGAGACGCGTCAGCAGCTGGGTCTTCGGTTCGGTCACGTGGCGCGATGACTCACCGAAATCAGCCTTATCCTTGTGAGATTTCTCGAAAATTGTGCCCCGACCTTCTAAAATCCGTAACTTTTGCATCAGACTTCTTCATCCGACGTCCGTTTTCATCAGACGTTTTACCGTTGTGCTACTATTTATGAGACCTTCGATTCTCATTTAGGTCGTGTTGGCTAAAAATCACTCGATCTAAAATTCGAGTTTTTAGCTGTCTACTGCTAAGCTGAAACTTCGAAAAATCATAACTTCCTCATACGAGGTCAGATTTGGGCGTTCTTTTTATCGAACTTCTCGGTTTAACAAACACTACGAGTTTTGTTTAGATCACTAAGGCTAAAAATTAGTTTATCGAAAACTCACTTTTTACGACATTCAGCACCGAGCCGGTTTTGTCGTGAAACTTCGACAGGTCATAACTTCTTCGTTATAACTCAGATTTCAGCATTCTTTATATATCCGTAATCCTTGTCACGACCACTACAACTTTCTTAATAGATATCAACTTTATCTAAAATTAAATTTTGACGCTCATTTTTATTGTTAATTAATTAACTCCTAGTAATTAAGCATAAAACACATAAAACACATAGAATTCACATAATACCTTTTTCATTTCTTCAAAATGAGTTACAAAGGTTAACCTAGACTATCACCTTAATATTAATGCCTAGGCTAGAAACACGAGTGTTACAATTCTCTCCCCCTTAGGATGATTCCGTCCCTGGAATCACATATCACCAAACAACTGCGGGTAGCGACTCATCATGTCACTCTCCGTTTCCCAAGTGAGATTTGGTCCATTCGTATGTTTCCAGCGCACAAGCACTAAATCAACCATCTTGCGCCGCAACTTCATAGTCTTACGGTCAACTATTGCCTCGGGTTCTTCAATCAATCTCTTGTTTTCATCCAACCTTAACTCAGAAATCGGAATTATGTCGGGCACATCTCCCTCAAATAACACACATGAAATGTGTTATGAATACCCTCCAGTTCTTCCGGTAATTCTAGCTTGTAAGCTTGATTCCCAATCTTCTGAAGAACTTTAAATGGTCCAATAAACCTTGGACTCAACTTTCCCCTTTTACCAAATCTTATAAGTCCCTTCCACGGCGAGACTTTAAGTAAAACCGAATCTCCAACTTCGAAGGATATAGGTTGTCTTTTCTTGTCAGCATCGCTCTTTTGTCGATCTTGAGCAGGTAACATCCTTTCTCTTATCACCTTCAACTTTTCAGCGGTCTGATGGACTATTTCAGGTCCCATAAACTGCTTTTCCCCAGCTTCCAGCCAACATGATGGCGTTCAACACTTTTCTCCATACAAATCATGATAAGGTGCCATCTTAATGCTTGAGTGGAAACTATTATTATAGGAAAATTCTACTAGAGGTAAGTGTTCATCCCAGTTACCTTGGAATTCTAGGGTACATGCTCTCAGCATATCCTCCAATGTTTGAATCGTTCGTCAGCTCTGGCCATCGGTTTGAGGATGGTAAGCCGTAGTCAAACACAACTTGGTACCCAATTCCTCTTGTAGACTCCTCCAAAACCTTGACGTAAAACGGCTGTCACGATCGGATACAATCGTTAACGGAACACCGTGTAGCCTCATAATTTCCTTCACGTAAGAATTTGCAAGTTTATCCATAGTCTATTTCTCGTTAGCGGCTATGAAATGCGCACTCTTAGTGAAGCGATCAACGACCACCCAAATCATGTCGTGACCGTTCCTTGTCTTGGGCAGTTTAGTCACAAAATCCATGGTAATGTCCTCCCATTTACCCATGGGTACAGGTAAAGGTTCTAAACTCCCATACGGTTTCTGATGTTGTGTCTTAACCCTAGCACAAGTTACACACTCAACCACATACTTAGCAACGTCAAGCTTCATCATCGGCCACTAGTAATAGGGTTTTAGATCCCTATACATTTTCGTACTACCGGGATGAATTGAGTACATGGTTTTGAGAGCTTCTTCCATCAGAAGACCTCTTACTCCTCCCTTCTTAGGTACCCAAATCCTATCTTTGAATACCTTCAATCCTTGACCGTTTGTATCAAACACCAACGTTTTACCCAAACGTTCCTCCTTCCGGTCATATTTCTCCAAAGCTTCCTCCTGAGCTTTCTTTATACTTTCCACAATTGTAGAGACAACTTCAATCTTCAGCGCTCTTGGCCTTCTCTTTTCAAGATTTACCTTCCGACTGAGAGCATCAACAACAACATTTGCTTTGCCAGGGTGGTAAAGTATCTCACAGTCGTAGTCCTTGAGTAGTTCCAGCCAGCGCCGCTGCCTCATGTTCAATTCCTTCTGATTAAAAAGATATTAAAGACTCTTATGATCAGTGAAAAGTTTACACTTAGTACCATAAAGATAATGCCTCCATATCCTTAAGGCGAATACTACCGCTGCCAACTCCAGATCATGAGTGGGGTAGTTCTTTTCATGTTCTTTCAACTGCCTCGATGCATACGCTATCACTTTATCCCTTTGGGTCAGAACACATCCTAACCCAACTCCAGAGGCATCACTATAGACTGCGAAGTCATCAACTCCTTCATGTAACGAAAGAATCGGTGCTTCACATAATCTCTTCTTTAACTTCTCAAAGGCTTCCTTATGCTTCTCATTCCAAGCATAAGTAGCTCCTTTGTGGGTCAAAGCTATTATTGGAGTAGCGATCGAAGAAAAGCCTTGGATAAATTGGCGATAATATCCGGCTAATCCTAAAAAGCTTCGAATCTCCGTGGGACTTTTTGGTTGTTCCCACTTCATCACAGCTTCAATCTTTGCTGGGTCAACCAATATTCCATCTTGGTTAACTACATGACCTAAAAATTGGACTTCTTGAATCCAAAATTCACATTTGGAGAACTTTGCATACAGCTTCTCCTCTTTCAGAACTTCTAGCACTTCACGCAGATGCTTTTCATGCTCCTACTTGCTTTTCGAATAGATCAAGATATCATTTATGAATACTATCACGGATTTACCAAGGTATGGTTTACAAACCCTGTTCATCAAATCCATGAAAGCTGCCGGGGCATTGGTTAATCCGAACGACATAACCAAAAATTCATAGTGTCCATATCTTGTTCTGAATGCAGTCTTCTCGATATCCCGCTCCCTCACCTTTAGTTGATGGTACCCCGACCTAAGATCGATCTTTGAAAAATAGCTCGATCCTTGCAACTGATCGAACATGTCATCGATCCTCGACAACGGGTACTTGTTCTTTATCGTCGCTTTATTCAGCTCTCTGTAATCGATGCACATTCTCATGCTCCCATCTTTCTTCTTTACAAATAACACAGGGGCTCCCCAGGGTGATGAACTAGGTCGAATGAAACCTTTGTCCAATAACTCCTGAAGTTGTGTCATAAGTTCTTTCATTCCGGTTGGTGCTAATCGATATGGTGCTTTTGCTATCGGCGTCGGTCCTAGTAACAAGTCGATACGGAATTCTACTTGTCGATCAGGGGGCAATCTGGGAAGATCTTCGGGAAAGACTTCCGGATAATCACACACCACTGGAATATTCTGCACCTCCTTCTTTTCCTTTTGAGCATCGATCACGAACGCTAGATATGATGTACACCCCTTAGCCAAACACTTTCTGGCTTTCAGTTTACTCTGCGTTTGTCTCCGTACACCATAAATGACTCTTTCCCTGGCGGCTTTACTTTTACTATCTTCTTCCTACACATTATTTCGGCATCATTGGCGCTAAGCCAATCCATTCCTAAAACTATGTCGAAACCATTTAACTCGATAGGCAATAATTCCTCGTGGAACTTATTCCCATCCAAGTCAATGAGGATATTTTTCATACGATGGCTAACAGGTACAAACTTGCCACTAGCAATCTCGACTAATAAGGCATTAACTAGTCTATCTACAGGCAAAGCTAGTTTTCTACCAAATTCATGCGATATAAAGGAGTAATTGGCTCCAGAATCAAACAAAATTTGGTCAGACAATTCGTTTACGAGAAAGGTACCTGAAGCGACATCGGCTTCTTCTTTCGCAGCTTCGAGTGTCATCTAAAAGGCTCTCGCCTTTGGCTTTGGTGGCAGATTGGGTTTCACTGCGTCCTTCTTCTTCGGGCAATCCCTCAAAATATGCCCTTCTTCATGGCACCCATGACAGACGCTATTAGTGAAGGTGAAATTATTGGCATAATTCCCTGGCTTTCCATACTTGTAACAAGTGATTTCCACGCTGCACTTCCCAGCATGTTTCTTCTTGCACCTGTCACACCACTTGGCTTCGGCTCCTCCTCCGAATTTTCTCGAACCAGACATCGAGAATTTGTTCTTTTTGTTGGAACCTGACGTTCCTTCAAACTTTCTCTTTTTGCCAACTTCAACCTTGCTGGCGGCTCTCCCCTTGATCATATCTTCAACAGACTTGGCAGCCCAGATAGCTGCTTCCAAAGTAAGTGCCTGACATACTGGCACCGCATACTCCCATGGAAGTCCCTTTGCGTACCTGTCAATTTTCGCCAGCTCATCTGGGACAATACGCAAAGCAAACTCCATTTTGTCTGTGAAGTTATTCGTATACTCATTAACGGTCATACTCTCCTTCTTCAACGTTAGAAATTGGTTTTCTAACTCAAGTACGTTTTGGGCCGAGTAGTACCTGCGCTTAAAGTGCACCAAGAACTCTGCCCAAGTCAGTTGCAGTGGCTCATTAGGGCTTAGGGTTTTCCCTAATGTATTCCACCAACGAGCAAAACTACCCCTGAACTGACGCACTGCAAAGGAAGTTTGTAACTTGCCTTGGCAATCACAAGTCATGAAAGCCAACTCCATTATCGAGATCCAGTCCATAACCCCGACAGGATCTTCTTTTCCAGTGAAGGTCGATGGCTTGCAAGTCATGAAGTCCTTATACTTGCACCCATTTCTCTCCACTCTGCCCTCGTGGTTATTTCTCCCAACCACAAACGGTTCACTATGACCAACCGATCTGCTATTGTTCCCTTCTTCAGATCGATCGTCATTCAATTCACATCGTTCAACAGGAACTGAAGGTTCATCCCTGTTGTTCAGCAACATTTTCCTCAACTCCTCCCTCTGTTCAGCCATCATGGTCTGAATCACAGCTCATACTCCAGCCATGGTGATGGGTTCTGGTGCAGCTCCTACTATAGGCACCTGTTCCACCACTTGAGGTTGAGGTTGTTGGTTTCTGTTTGCATTTCCCGCTCCACTTCTAGTTTTTGCCATTACAATCTATATACCGAATAAGGCGAATTTAAGTCTTTATCCTTGTTAGATATTTTAATTCCCTTATCACTCCGAAACGTTTACATGTTAGTTCTAATCTCGTAAGCATACACTTAGAATCCTACACACATAAGGTTTCCAGATCCGGTCGGCAACAGACCATAGATCCGAACAAATAATGGCATATATGGCAACATATAGCATTTAGCACATAAAGGCATTTTAGGCACCTTTCCTAAAATAAACTAGTGCTCGTGTCTAAAATATGGTAGACACTCACCTCACAATTATCACTTAGCATTCTAAGTTTAAGTCTAGAAATTTTACAATTTCTTAGTTCGCTTAAACTAATGCTCTGATATCAACTGTGACATCCCCTAATTTCTCGGCCAGAAAAGACCGATTTAATTTATGCTTTTTAAAATAAAATCAGAGAAATCTTTTCAAAAGATGTTGCGGAATAGGTCCCCAAAATAAAACATGATAAAAGTTTATCAAAACCCTTCTTTAAGAAGGTATATATTTTCCATATATTTATCAAAACCTCGGGATGTCATGTTCCGATACAGATCAAAAGCATAAACAAGACATTATAAGCCTTACTACGGTTATTTACAACTACTGGCCTATAATAAAAAAATCTCTCATCGTCCTCCGACTATGCTCGGGGTCCACTACCTGTAATCATAAAAAGCTGAGTGGGTCAGGCTTGGGAGCCTGGTGAGCATATAGGGTTTTCAACCCACAATAATAATAACATATTAAGTTCACCAATCAACAATAACCCTGATTACCCATTCCCGTTGTCCTCACTTTACGTCCCTAAACACCTAACACAAGGGACTTAACCTAAGGAATATCATCGGGTTGGACACTACTGCTAAGGGGACTCCTCAGCCATACATGTCCTAAAGGTAACCATGAGGGGGATTGGAGTACACCAATGAACATTTAGTTCATCAACACCTACAAGTTGCGAACTTGCTAGTGTACCACTGGACTGTCTAGAAAGGTCCGTGATCGTCATCTATACTCCGCTAGACGACTACAACAACACCAACAACAACACCGACAACGAGGCCTCTCATCATTTTAACACCCACTGACTATTTTGTCTACCCATGTTCTACCCAACATATTTGTAGATAAAATACATATACAATTTAAAACTTGTATAAATCATTAATTCAACAGTCACCTCAAATAAACAATTAACATATTTACACATAACACGTATTTTAAGGTAAATACTTCATATCTATGTGTAAATTGAAAGTAACTACACACTCACATGTTTTGATGAAAATCAGGTAGCAATTTGTTTCCTAAAACGATCGTTTCTAATAAAACTAGGAATTTTATTGAGAAACCGGGCTCTGCAAAGGTCGGGCTTCGAAACCGAAAAGATAAATTTTTCGGGCTTCACGGGCACTCCGTGGCGTATTCCGGGGCTTATAATTGATTCCGGGGCTTCGGGGGATGTTAATATGAAAGAAATATGAGTTTAGGGGCTAAAATAGACAATTTTCCAAAGTATACCCGGGAGGTCTCGCACCCTCCTATTTATAGGAGCGAGCCTCCTGATCCAACCGCTGAGAAGAAGCCACGCGTCGCAGATCCGAAGCTCGCAGGGGATGGCTCGCACATGGCTCGCACCTGCGAAGGCTTGCTGGCAGCTTCCTACTGGACCGAGGTCTAGGGTCCGAAGTAGAGGGGTCCGTGGCATGATGTGGGGGTTCAGACACGCACCAAAGGGCACGCGTCGAATTCTTAGTGGACCGCGGGTACTGTTCATGCGAGGATGAGTCATGGATCGGACACGAGGATCGGGCCGCTGCTCGGACAAATCAGAAGGCGACGCGTCAGCAGCTGGGTCTTCGGTTCGGTCACGTGGCGCGATGACTCACCGAAATCAGCTTTATCCTTGCGAGATTTCTCGAAAATTGTGCCCCGACCTTCTAAAATCCGTAACTTTTGCATACGGGCTCCGTTTTTGACGTTGTTTCTATGCACGCGTTGGTAAAATTATGCTCTACAACTTTCGTTTAGACTTCGTCGGCTAATTTTGACTTTAATTTTTAAATTATTATTTTTAACAGACCGGGACAGGAAATCCGTTAAAAATTCATAACTTCTTCATCCGACGTCCGTTTTCATCAGACTTTTTACTGTTGTGCTACTATTTACGAGACCTTCGATTCTCGTTTAGGTCGTGTTGGCTAAAAATCACTCGATCTATAATTCGAGTTTTTAGCTGTCCACTGCTAAGCTGAAACTTCGAAAAATAATAACTTCCTCATACGAAGTCAGATTTGGGCGTTCTTTTTATCGAATTTCTCGGTTTAACGAACACTACGAGTTTCGTTTAGATCACTAAGGCTAAAAAGTAGTTTATCGAAAACTCACTTTTTACGACATTCAGCACCGAGCCGGTTTTGTCGTGAAACTTCGACAGGTTATAACTTCTTCGTTATAACTCGAATTTCGGCATTCTTTATATATCCGTAATCCTTGTCACGACCACTACAACTTTCTTAATAGATATCAGCGTTATCTAAAATTAAATTTTGATGCTAATTTTTATTGTTAATTAATTAACTCCTAGTAATTAAACATAAAACACATAGAATTCACATAATTCCTTTTTCATTTCTTCAAAATGAGTTACAAAGGTTAACCTAGACTATCACCTTAATATTAATGCCTAGGCTAGAAACACGAGTGTTACAATCACCACGTTATTCGCTCCTCGAATAACAAACCCCGATAACTCGCTGCCCCTCCGTTTCTATAGTGGGGACCGATAAAAACAAGTCCATGCCCAAAACTGGCTACCGATCACTCGTCCCAGACATGATAAACAATCCAGATCATATACCATGGAATGAAAGGATCACATCACACCGGGGACCCATCCACTGTACTACAATCACAACCGTTCTAAACAACGAACCCTCAACACCCTGACTTCAGGCACGAAAAATGATCATGCTTGTTCAGAAGCGTCCTCCGACATCTGACAAACATAAACCTCAGCTCCCTTCTCAATATCCCTTTCAAGACTGAGCACCAGGTCATCTCCCGACCCAGCAGTTGAACCTCCAAAGGTTACCCATTGCATGTACCAAAACGTCTCACTAACTTCCTTATAAATACAACTATCTCGGCCCAGTGTGACACACAAGTCACGAAGTTCGCTTTACCTCAAGCGAATACGGAATTCGTCTCGCTCTCGACCTCTGTCGTCTACTACTCATTAGTTCCATGCGTTTCGCGGTTTTCCCATACCAACGAATTGACCCACTCAGGTCTAAGACACCAGATGACAACCAATACCCTTCAACATGGAACTCATCTCTGAATCTGGAATCTCATCTCGCCTACCCGACGCACTACCCGAGCCAAACTCAAACTCGAGAGTTTGATCTGACCCAGAGTTGGAACCACTCGTCCCAATGAACCACTCAACTCATGACTCATGACCCGCAACCCATGCGTTCTTCACTGATCCACTTCCCTTTGGTCGCGACAACCACTACTCAATTCAGAATATAACGACTCCCGAAAAATATGGAGACCCCAATCCCACCCCTGGTTCGACCACCAGGCTCCCACAAACTCAAATATTAGGGCTACCCAAGCCTAAAACTCTTCTGTGTCATGCTCTGATCAGAGAGTACTTCATCACAACATTCTCTCGCTGACTAGTGGGTACTACGGCTCCCCGCAGTATCATAACGACCTCTCACTGAATAGTGAGGACTACGGCTCCCTGCAGCATCAGAACAACCTCTCACTGAATAGTGAGTACTACGGCTCCCCGTAGCATCACCACAACCTCTCACTGAATAGTGAGTACTACGGCTCCCCGTAGCATCACCACAACCTCTCACTGAATAGTGAGTACTACGACTCCCTGTAGCATCACCACACCCCTCATTGAATAGTGAGTACTACGGCTCCCCGTAGCATCACCACAACCTCTAACTGAATAGTGAGTACTACGGCTCCCCGTAGCATCACCACACCCCTTTGCACTAACTCATTGAAACTGCAGCTCCCCGCAGTCTTACCTCACTTGCTCTTACCACTTCACAATCTCATCCTTAGGTCGACGCCACACTGCGATCATTAACTCATACCCTGCGGACCAACCATAGATAGGTGTGCACACTTACCCAAATTATGCATTGCTATTTCTGACGACATCCGCCATAACAAAACACCTTTCCCTGCTGCAATCCACATTCTCGAATAATCTCGCTTGATGTCAATTGGCCGAAGGGCTCCCACTGGAACCGTAGATACTTGATACACCACTTGCCATCTCAAACTCAAAACTCAAAATAATCCGAGATTTAGGACATTAAACTCAGATACCCCGGTACACCATCACGGCGCCTCGCAATGTCTTGACTCTACCGCTGATCACATACTCATGGCATCATACTCAGATACTGCATTGCTTCCTCGGAATCTCGCAACCAATCTTTCTCCCGTGCCACTTGTAACCCCGGAATACTCCATCTCCCAATTTGAAACATGGAGAAATCGCCAACGACTCAGAACACGAAGATGACCCTCTGAAACTCTTTCCTCTATTGCTCAAAACCAAGCGAGATTACGCATGCCGACCCAGAAATTGGCTGCCCAATCATCTCTTACCTTTCCCAAAGAGCATAGAATAATCCATTCATCGAACCAAAATTTCCCAACTGCCGAAGTATCCTTACGAACCAAGCATCTCGAAAAATTCTTATCTACCACAAGGCCTCTGACCAACGGCCACCTGCCGTGCAGACACTCATCCTTTCTTGAACGCGTACAACAAGCATTAACTCCCTCTGCAACTCACCTCGACCACCAATAACCCTGGTCTCATGAATCCATAGTGCATGTCTCTATCCAGCTCCCTAACCGATCTTGAACAAATCTCTGATTCTCTCAATAAAATACCCGGTTCTCCCCCACTCGGGGTTCGAACCATCACCAATTGGCGCACCAATAATCTATTCCACAGACTGTTTCCACCAGGAACATCACACTTACTCTTGTAAGGTACTACGCAATGCTCGGTGGTCTCCCTGATAGAGACCCCGCAACTCCAAATACCCCGAATCTCAGATGAAATCCTCAGAAACTTCTCATCATGCTTGCCTCTAATCATATAGAATCTCATACCATCCCATTACCGGACATCTCAACTGTCCAGTAGTAACTCTGACTCTTAATCCGAAAATAATGAACTATCATACTCCTCATCCTCGACTCCTCAACCAACGTTCCATCACGTGGATTGTAATAAGAGCGGAGACCTCATTACCACACTCGATACTCATCATAGACAATAAGAGCCACCGCCCTAATATCCTCTTCTTGATCGTCCACCGCCGCAGCTAATACATGCCCTACTATGCTCAAATAGGGTGTATCCTTGTCCTTAACCATCTCAGTCCCCACTGACAACCTGCTCATGCTCTATCATTACCTCTCGGCAGATATACTGCCCAAATACTCTGATGGAAGGTCGCCATCAATGCTAACCCGCAGGGTTTTACCCCCAAGCTTAGAAAACGACATTTGAACACCTCTTATGTTTCCCATAGGAATCAGAAATAACACCACTCATGTCACAGAAGGTGACATCTCCACTATCGGCTGATTGCTCAACTCAGGCAGCAATCCCCCATAGACGCCATCTCTACTTATCCTTGAGTCTTGCGACTCCATCTGACATCTCACCCAAAAATACCTTGGAATCATCTCGACTTCCCTCACAAGGGATGCTTTGTTGGAACTTGTTCCACATGGCCTTCTGACCTCATACTTTATTGCATCCGATCTCGGTCTAACCAATCACAACGGAATAACTGGTAGAACCAGTAACACTAACCGCCACGGGTCATGGTACTCGAACCATGTGGCCACGTCTCGATCTGCTATAAACCATGGTACTCGATCCATGTTATCTCCTATTAATCTGCTACGAATCATGGTACTCGAACCATGTTCTCTCTTCTCAGTCCATTACAAAGCATGGTACTCGAACCACGGCATCACCAAGCAATCTGTCACTTAGCATGGTACTCGAACCATGACATCACCTCTCAATCTACTACTTAGAATCTCCAGAATGCTTCCTGCACCAAGTATGGGTCCTCTGCTTTCAGTAGTACGGGCCCATACTACCTGCCACATCTACCCATACTTTCCACACGGACCATCCCAGATTTCCTAAGTAGCCGCGCAACCTTCTCGTTCGTCCATCCGGTTACACATAATGCTCCCTAGTGAAATGCTCTACTCTGTCCGCGCACTCATCTGACCACGGTCACCCGCTAGGCTCTTCCTAGGTGCTCACACTTCTCTGCCATCAACTGCTGAAGAACTCCTAATGATGCCAACCATCTACCTCCTGAATATCGTCACATTCACTTGGTAGCTGACTCCCATCATCGGGAGTTCCACAAAGCACGAAGCAAGCAGCATTCGGGCATCGAATAAACATGTAAAACCCACTCTAGGTTACAATTCTATTGCTCTACTTATACTCAACAGGTGTCACCGAACTCAAGCAACTTTACCCCACGCGGGCATCTAACAACTCTCTCAGTTGGCTCCTCCAATGCTCATCTAGGTGTCTCTCCTAGATTACTCCTCTACTCGAAACTCTATCTCTATAATATTCCTGCTAGATACTCTTACTCAGCATATACTCGATAGGACATCATAGATAACATCAACTCCTAGGCTAAGGCATTATAAATCAGGCCACTCTAGTCCTAAAATATGAAATACCTAGCCTATCCTCTAGCATGCAGAATATCACAAAATATCTCATAACACAAAAATAGGGTATTTTAGGAAATCACCGTTCGAGCTCTGGCTGATTGTACACACTACTCCTTCTCGTTTTCTCTCAGAAACTCTTGCTCGTTTTTAGAAAAATCATTTCTTTGAAATTTTTTCTCAAATCCTCAGTTTGAATCAAGATTTACCCAAAGGTGCATCCGAATCCCTCAAACCAAGGCTCTGATACCAACTTGTAACGACGTAAATTTTTAAAACAAAATTTTCATTTTAATTCATATAATCTTCATAACACATTTCATAAAATCTCATTTGTTTAATTTACAAAATGCACTCCATGTTTAATTAATTAATAATCTAGGATCCTCGAAACATAATTCCTTCTCTGGTGTGTACAATCAAGCCGGTGCCGTCCCGCGATCCTGAGAAAACCTGAAACACATAACACATAACATGGTAAGCACGAAGCTTAGTGAGTTCCCCAAAATACCACATACAACAATTCGCCACGCGAGGCTATACTCTGTAAGACCCTCCAGTCTATGTGTCTCAGCGGGACCCCCCAGTCCCGTAGCTCTTTGGACCCTCTAGTTCGGTCTAGCTCGTTGGACCCTCCAGTCCGGTCTGATTGAGAACCCTCTGGCCTCATAGTTCGTTGGACCCTCCAGTCCGGTCTAAGCAACAAATAATATCGCATACAATACATATCACACACTCATGCATATCTCAAGCAAGCACATAAGACCCTCTGGTCAGATATAATTACCACTCTAGGTAAAGTATAGTGAGAAGACTCACCTCGGGTAAACTCAGATGATCTCGAACTCGAAACACCGATCTAGCCTCCGCCTAATCACATACATAAATTACCTCTAATTAACAATGGCTCTCAAAGGCTAGAGTATTCCCTTCCTATGCTCTCTCTCAGATGGGTAAAAGACCATTCTACCCTTCCTGACCTCTTTCACTCATCTTGACCAAACCCTAAGGTCAACAAAAGTCAACTCCAGCTTTGACCAGACTCGTCGAGTGCACTCGGGAGACTCATCGAGTCCAGTCGGTTCATGGCAACCCCAGCAAGCTCCAACTCGACGAGCTAACCCCTAACTCGTTGGGTCACCACCTGACTCAGTTCATCGGGACAAAACGCTGGCTACTCGCCGAGTCAGCGGCTCAACTCGGCGAGTCTATTCAGACTCTTTTGCATTCAGACCATTTTAGTGCAAGATACTTTCCCACACTTCAGATCTATGCTCACAAGGCTCATTAATCACGTAAAGGTTCGATATTTATGTCCATGCCTCACACATCTAGCTCTATTTGATAAAATGACCCCCATAATGGTGTCTTAAGCTCAATACTCTTATGTGGCTGCATAAAGCTAGGTTCTTGGGACTCTCTGGATCTCTCAAGGTCTAGATCTGATGTCTAAGCCTCAAAGGGACTTCACATATTCCATAACTCAACTTGAAAGAGGGTAAAGAAACCCTAAATTCATGAGATCTACTATTCATATGAAAATAGGTATGGATTCATACCTTAAACAGCAGCCTTGAATGAAATAGAAAAAGATTTGAGCCCCACAAGTCAACTTAGCTTGAACCCTCTCCTTCTTCATTGCAAGAATGCACCAAGATGATGAAAATTAGCTCCCTCTTTCTCTCTATGCTCTCTGAATCGATTAGGGTCTCTCAAGGGAAAGTGTGGCCGCAAATGAAGGCCATAAGGGCCTTTAGATAGGTCACAAACCCGGACAATTACGGTTTCTTTGCCCAGCACCTACTCGGCGAGTCCCTCCTCTGACTCTTTGAGTCCACTCATTAAATCCACGCGAGCAACTCGACTCGACTCGGCGAGTTGGTCCCGCAACTCGTCGAGTTGCTCCTTCAATCTCAATATTAGCATACACAATAATGTCTCTGAAAATCCGGATGTTACACAAGCCTATTGTGTGTTAAATTGAGTGGCTTTAATCTGTTGTCTAAAGTCTCAAAGCATATGGTGATTTTTGGTAAAAGTTGGAAATCTACATAGTAAATTTTCCCCATCTTGCGAGGGTTATAGTTGCTAATCTGGATAGAATTCGCTGATATCCCAATCTTATGAAGTTATAGGGAATCGAGTCTAGTTTTTATAAAGTCCAGAGCCAGCTCAATCGGAGTTACAGATTCTGTTTTATGATTAAAACACAGACATGGATCCGGCTGGAAAATTCTAATATATATATATATATATATATATATATATATATATATATATATATATATATATATATATATATAATAGTATTAAAATTGTATTTTTGAAGCATGTACTTTATTTGTTAATTTGTTGTTATTTGTGGTTTTTAGGTGAAGGCTTGAGAACTTCAAGTAAGTTCAAGACTTGGAGTAGAAGGAGAGTTTCATCGAGGTTAAAGGTGAGTTCATAGTTTTAACTCACTAAGCTGCATAATTGAAACATGCATTTCGTAAATAGTGATTTGATTCACATTAGGATGACCCTGTCATTACTTGAGCTTGATGATGATATGATTTTTGTGATGCTACCGTATGCTTTATGATATTTCCATATCATGTGCTATTTGTTATGATCCTCTCACTTTAATGAACGTGATGCATATGACAATCAGGATTTGGGAGTGAGTTGATAATTTTATTAATTTAGTGCATAACCAAAAACTCATCTCATAAATGGATTTTTGATGCAAATTTGGAATTATTCTAGAATCATTAATGCTTGTAATAACTATTTGAGAATATGTTGTTTGCATCTTATGAATAGTTATGCCTTGGAGTCTGTTGATAGGGTGATATACATGTTATGTGTTAGTTGTAAATGTGTGCGGTTATGATGTTTAATGGATTGATAGTTATATGCTATAGCATGTTGATAATATGATGAATTTTATTACATGTTTTACTGCTCGTTAAAGTTGTAAGAGTAACATAACTATTTTCGTGTATGCTTGTTTTGCGAGGTATAACGGTGTTATGGGTAGAACCTTGCAAGCCTAATAGGTTAAAAGAGCTTAAGCCTTAACGGTGATTAGTTACACGGACTTTCTAGATGGTCATGTGGCACATGGTTCGTGTGCACCCCGATGTATGAGAACTGGAGTGGTGTTCACTTAATGATGTGGTTGGATCAAGCATTACGTGGGAATCAGGAGGTGTATCAGTAGAATTGACACCGTTTGTACCAATGTTGAATGACACCGTGAAGTAATTGTACTTTGGACGTCAGAGTAGCGAAAGTGGAAGTGTTGGGGTTGGTGAATTCAGGTGGAAGTCATGAGCCACTTAGAGAACTAAATTGGCTAAGCACACAAGTAGTGAACGGGGTTAATCTGTTGAGTAGGCTGTCACTAAGAAACCCCAAAGTACATAATCGGTTGAAATGTGATTATATACAATAATCGGTTAAGTTGACCTTGCATATGATCATCGGTTGAAAGGAATTACGTATAATAAACGGTGAATTGAGTTATATGTAATATCCGGTTGAATTAAGTTGAAAGCTATATTTGGTTGAATTAAAATTAAGATGATATGGTGAAACGTTGTATTGTAAATGGTTGAATTTTGTTTGCTATTTGGTTGGTTATACGATAAAAAGTTGAATATATAATAAAAGGTGGGTTATATAGTAAAAGGTTGGATATATAACAAAATGTTGGTAATTTGAATAAAGGTTGAATAAATAATTAAATGTTGTTTATATGAAATGTGATAGTTTATATTTTATGCAGTTGTTTATATGGATTACGGTTGATCATATACTTTATTTGTTAGAATTGTGGTTAAATATTTATGCATGTATGCGTTTGAACATGCTACAAAATGATTATGATATACAGATGTTTGCGAAGTGGTATTTGTTTTCTCATTTTTATGCTACATCGTAAAATGAATGATTGACCCATTTGGGGTTTGTATGTTTTATATGAGACCTTTATGAAGTCACTCAACATGGGCTGACACTTGTGTCTTTTTCTTTTTTGTGTCTTATGATTTGTGCAGGCAGCTTAGGAGTTTGACCTTGGTGAGAGGGGTTGCCTATGGGGTAGTTATTCTATTTAGATGATACTATTTTGGACATGTTTAATGTTTTATCAATTTAAACATTTACTTTTAAAAGATTTGGAATTATGATTTATATTTTGGAGGTAACATTGTGATTAGAAATGCTTTAAACTAAATAACTAAGTCTTTCACTGACGTATTCTATTAAAAAGTGTTTTTAAATAAAAGAATTTTTTTTTGTAAAAATCATGACGTTAGAAGTTCGTATCATAACAATGTTGTGAGCGAACTGAATATAGAGGTCGATATTCAGACTCACAGTCTAGACTGGCTCGATTAGGTGCTTTAGACTCTTAAGGGGGGGGGGATGTGTTGAGAGTTATGTGTTACTTGCTTGTATACTTTTAGGATTCGTATTCTGCTCGGTATCAAAACATCATGTCTTCTTACTTGCGAGGCTGGGGACCATTAATATCTCTTGATGTTAAGGAATATTCAAGGAGTGGCAGAAAGTGGTGTGTATGACCAAAAGAAGAACTAAAGTGGGTTGCATTTCCAATGCCACAAGTTGATACCGACCTACAAACAAAGTTATCCCATAACATTCATAGTTCAACTATTGTTGTGTGTATCGAGGAAATGGAGGATCACTTTAAGGTGATGCTTGGACTGCACGGATTCAACAAGCGTGGCGAGATATTGGCTTATTGTTGGTTGATGTCAAAATACTAAGAGGAGCTTTATATAATCTAAGGATGATAGCAGGTTGTGGAATTTAGAATGCGAAATAGGTTTATCAATCTTTAACTTAAACCGGGGAGACAGGCAGCTTCATGGTAACGCCAGAAGCAAATATATATAGGTGTGAATGTTAGTATTGGGTCTGTACTATCATAACCACTATATATATTTGTGGATAGAGGAACCACGAGCAAAACCGAAGACTTGGTGGTCAGTACTGTAAGTTGGAACAATCATATGTATGGTAGACCTTATATGTCATTGTTTTCTTTTATGTTGAATCTAATGTACCTCAGAGTCTGTTGATTTTGACATTAGGCAGTGATGCGGCTGTGGGAGATATGGTGTCGATGTAGGAGAATGTATGATGTATGTGATATCTTTGTGGACGAGCACACTTTTCCTTGACATTGATTTCTATATGGAATCAGTTTGTTTGATGTTGTAGTTAGTAGGGGTTGACTTTCTGCCAATCGAGTCAAAATTTTCTGTGTTGAAAAGCATGTACGTATTATGCTTGTTGAGGGAGGGCATGTCTATGGGGAGAAAAATTTATTCTAGAGTTTATTCCTATAATTTCTACGTGATGTGATTGAGAGTTCAAAGAAGATGGTTAGTCTCTCCAATTTGGAGCTTGTCAGGGATTATAGCGATGTTTTCCCCGATAAGTTGTCGGTTTATAACACCAAGTCAAGTAAAGTTTCAGTGTGACCTTATTCGTGATGTAGATCCTAAATCCAAGGAACCTTTTAGGTTGGCTTCCTAAAAAATGAAGGATATGGTGTCGTTGCTTCACACACTACTTGGGTGCGGGTTATTCGATCAAGTTCCCTGTCTTAGGGAGCACCAGTCCAATTCATTAAAATAAAGAGGATACACGTGTTTGGGTATGAATATCGAAGTTGGAGTAAGATCAAGATGAAAACGAGTAAGTATCTACATCCTATTTTGGTTTGGGGTATCTGATGATACGGCGAGGAAAGGTGATTGTGCCTGCTTTCCAATTATACAGAGAGTGTCAAGGTGAACCATTTATAGAATGATTAAGAGGTGGCGATAGTGGTTATTACTCTTAAATTGTGGCACTATCATTTGCATGCTTCGAGGTGTATGTCATACACATATCATAAGAGCTTACGACACATTCCGAGAGAGAAGGATTTAATTGCGATGTAGCAGCATAGATTGAGCTTCTTGTCGTTCATGTTCACAAGATAAGTAACCATTCGGGTAAAAGGGAATGTGGTAGCTGATGCAATGAGTCGCAAGGAACCCATATTATCATACTATCTCGTATATATGAGTCTGGTAGTTGTTCCTATTATTTTCTTTAGTATATCTGAGCTATTCAGGTTGAAGGTTTGAGAGAAAACTTGATAAAGGATAAGGTGACGGTGAAATAATAAGTTTATCTGGTAGAGAGTAGCCAAATACTTGAGAGCTTTTGGGGTGACCTTGGGTCCCTTTGGTCGATGGTGTTCATGACACATTTTTTTTGAGACATGCACATGTCAAAATATTTGCATCACCCAAGGACTACTATGATGTTTCATGACTTGAAATCTAATTATTGTTGGCCAGAGATGAAATATGACGTAGCGAGGTATGCGTCGGAGTATGTGACATTTTCGCAAGACAAGTCATAACATCAAGAACCGTACAATAGTTTCCCTCTATTATAAATGAGTTAGAGGATGTTACCTACCACGAAGAGAGCAGGTGAGATGTAACGTCTACTAGATGTACTTTTTATGAGAAGTAGCTAAAAGTATGAAACCCACATTTTGTTAAAGCAAGTAATCAGAGTGGTTGAGTTAGTATATGAGGCTAACACACGAAAGGAGAATCGTGATCAAGTATGGAGCATAACGTAAGGATGTGATTTGAAATAGGAAGATGCAATAAGTTAGAGATTCCGAGGACGGAATCCTTTTAAGGAGGGGAGTATTGTAATGACCCGAATTTACTTATGACGGCGACATTAGTGTCCGTTACTTGACTAAGTATTTATGTAGTGATTTTTGTTTTGTGAAATTAAATTTAAATATATTAAATACAAATAGTGTTATTTAACATCTAACAAAATTAGTCAATATTTAAGAGGAATGTAATTTAATGAAAATAATTTGATGGTATTTAAGGTAACTACTATTCATTAAAAGGTCTAAATGGGATTAAGGGATTGAAGTGTCATTATAGGAAAATTTGAATGTTATTTTTTCTAGGTTAGAGTAAAATGGATACAAGGTCGGAATGCTAGGGACCGAAGTGGAAAATCAGCCAGAACGTCCCTTAGCATTTTGATCAAAGGCTTTGAAGTTTTGATTGTTTCATTTTCCCTCTAGTTCTTTACATGCACAAGATCGGTAGCAACCAAAATCATCCTTAGGCCTTTGCTTGTTGCCATCGATCATCAGGATGAAGAAAGGAGCGGGGTCGAGTGAGGAACTGGAGAGTGTAGCGAGAGGAAGAAAAGAACCCTTCGTTCTAGGCTTTTTCCTGTTGCATCACATATCAGAACCAATAAAAAACGAGCGAGGATGGGGTGTCCATTGTTGTGATCATCAATCACAGTAGCAAAGGAAAAAATATATATAACACACTCGCAATAGGGGAAAGTTAGGTGCGCTTTCAGAGGGATACTCGATCATCCTCGTGTGGTGCTTCCGTTCGACAGGGAGGGAGTAAGGACTCTGAATTTTGGTTCCAATCGAGGCTAGGAATGGATTATCCCCTTTGGTAATTTTTTGATCCTTCCTTCTATTACATTCCTTCTTCAAATTTGCTTGAAATTGGTAGAGATTTTGAAGTTGAGTTTCCTTCCTTTTGGTGTTTTTGATCTTGCATTCATTCACTTCAATCAACATGTTCTTGTTCCTATCATTTGATGAATTGATTGAAATCATGGGTTGAATTGCCTTCTTTGGTGACATGTCTTTTGATTCTTGAATCACCAAATCATGTGTATTCCTATTTGTGATATTTCTACACAAACATAATGTTTTTATCTGTGACAACCGTCAAATTTCAGTCAATTCAAAGTCAAACAAAGTCAACAAGTCAAACCGGTCAACTCCAATAACCCTTGTATGTTAGGGTTTACGTTATGTAATCACTATACAATTCGCTATTTTAATGAGAAATCATCATTTGGAAAGTTCATGTGTTTGATTTTCCTTAGCCTTAACAGTGCTAAACAACGAACCAAAGCGATAAAACACTATTGCTCAATCATCGGGATTGTGTAGGACACTAAATCATGGCTTAACGGGGTTTACGGACCTTGCGTTTCAAAGCCAAACACTCAAAAAGGTCTCAAAAGAACTCTCTCTCAATCTCTTTCACTCAATCTCTCTCTATTAGAAATCTCTCCCAAATCTCTCTCAAAAGTTCCTTTAACTTTTTGTAATCATTCGGGTCATCACGACCCTTAACCGGGTCAAAAATCACTTGAAACGGGGTAAAAACGGGTAAAATAGCCTTAAGGACCCAAAACCGAAGCTTCAGGACCGAAGCCTCGCATCCGAAGTGCTCAGGACCGAAGCCTCGGACCGAAGCCTCGCATCCGAAGTGCTCAGGACCGAAGCCTCGTACCGAAGCCTCAGGTCCGAAGCCTCAGGTCCGAACCTCGGCCCAGGACCGAGCAACTTCGCAGATTCAGCCTTTTTTCCCGGTTTTCGACTACGACTTCGTTTTAACTCCGTTTTTCATTATTTTAACGTGGGATTTTCACCCAAAACTTTATTTTATAAACTAAGGCCCCAAAATATATAAATCTCCAGGGTTTTTATAAAATATATTAAAAGAATTAGTGGTTGAACTAATTATTGAGGGAATATTTGCTTTTTCTTAATTTATGGCAAAAGCAAACCACCACCACCTCACTCTATGATTAGCCACTCTTTCCCACTACCACTTGTCTCCTTAGTGGACCTTTACACCCAATCTCCAGCTCTTCCCACGTTCTAAGAGCTGGAGGATTGATCCTCTCTCCTCATTCTCCATAAAACTCTTTCATTCTACACTTAGCAACCAAGAAGACTCTCCAAAATTCTCTCATCTTTTCTCTCAACTTCAAGAACTTCAAGGCTTTCTCCAGGGATTTCTTTCTTCAATTAGTAAGTATCTTCATCATTCACATAATTATTAAACTCCATTCTACTCAAATCATTGATATCTTACACAAGTTCCATCTTATTCGGTGTTAGATTCTCGAATCATCAAGACATCTTCTTAGTGTTCTTGGGTTGAACACTTCCTCTCTCTCACTTTCATCTACTGAAACCACATAAGGTGAGTTCATACCCCTACATTTACATGTTTTTCTTAAGTTTTAAGGGGGGAATACAAGTAAAATCATCAAGAACACAATTAAACTTTTTCTAACAGATTACATCAGAAAAGATGGACGTTAATCACGGACTGTTTTGGTCAACTTAAATATTTTAGTTTTCAAAACTGTTCCAGGTGCAAGTAGTTCAAACTCTTAGCTTTAAAATGGCTACTTGCACATCTCCATATGATTTTTATACAATTTATGGTGATTTTTACAAAACTGCCTGTCATTTCAGAGGCAAACCCGGACCAGTCTGTGATTATGAACATTTTCACCTCTGTTAGAGATCACTAAAAATCATGATAAAATTTACGAACAAACTAGACTCATATTCCAAACTCTCAAAATTTGCGGATTTGGATTTAGGGCTTTGATGATTTTTCTATAAATTTTCTAAGAACAGTAACAGAAACTGTTTTCAAAGAAAAGTTGCTGTTAATTTCATTTCACCTTGTAACATGTTGAGCAAGGTGTATATCTTTATGTGATTATATGTTATTGCAATATATGACATTTTATCTTAATATTTAGACACACATCAGTTTACAAATGGATTTGGTCATATAAAATATAAAGAATAAAAAGTGATTATAATCAAAGTACAATCGATACATTCAAACATTTAATAAACTATTTTGAATATAGTTTGCATACATTACCACGTACTACCCTTGGTTGATAAACTATAATATGTATAGTTTATGATACATTACATAACATATACAATTAAAAAAGGTACATTTATACAAAGGATATTTTCATTAAGCAAGGTACGGCCATACGGTACCAAGTTTTCATAACACGTAATTCCGTTAATGACTTTGTGAGACATTTACTTCAAATTACTATTAAGTCCTGTATTGTAACCAGAGTCTCCTTGAGGGAGAGCGTGATACTTGTGTATAGATCTATATTGGGTTTGACAAACCCACACCTAAACTGCATGCAACAGTTAGACCGATAGGTCTGGGGTGACAAATGTCATAACATTTCCGACGCCTGAAGAACGTCGTTTTAGGCAACCTTGGTCATAGTATGGTTATAATAAACTCACATAAAGTATTAATAAACATTGGAATTTACGGGAACTTCATTAAAATTTAACGAGTTTATGTCGATTTAAACTTGCATTGTTTTACTATAAATATGACAAATTACTTGTACATTTCGGTCTTTGGGTTTTAAGACTACATTTACACATTAAGGAAAATATTGGATTTTCTAACACAAATACTACTTTTACAAACGAAAGGCTTTTAATAATACCAAACAAAAGCTTATGAACTCACCAACCTTTGTGTTGACACTTTTTCAAACAACTTGTATTCTCAGGAAATCATTAAATAGGTAATCAAGTGCTTTTGAGGATGGGACGCTAAGGCGTCTACTATTTCATATTTTATCAACATATTGTAATTGATTCGTAAACATGTAATTCATACAATGATGTAACTTTTTCAATTATATATATGTTGGTTGTGTTTGCTTGAATTACTATTATAATTGTTGTTATGATACTATACATGAAGTCCTCCACCCCCGGACGTTTCCGCCATCCTTGGTTTGGGGGTGTGACAGATTGGTATCAGAGCACAGTTTATAGTGAATTAAGTTTATCAAACCACATAAGATATACAAACTATAAACACAATTGGGACTAATAGTCTCTGATTTGTGCATTTTTCAAATAAATATACTCTTAGAAAATAAATGATTTTCTTGATTAAAGTATACATACATACATTACATGCTCGCATGGTATCATAACTAGCGAAAACATAAAGCAAAAGAAGAAGAGTTGAACATTTTGAGTATGCCTTAGTATATGTGGATTAAATCTGGGAAGGATATAGCCTGATCAACTATATCTGTCCGGGAATTGACTTGCATATACCGGGGGATGGTCAGGATGGACAACAAATCTAACAAACCCAATAACAGACTACAAAGGATACTTTAAGAACTCAAAACTAAACATTTACAAATACTATAGGAGTATTTTGTGTTACTATAATAAATTATCTGAGAATTAAATAGGTCTTTATTTATAGATCAATAGCTGCTAAGTGGATGCGCTAAGGTCATATGTAACTAAGATGCTATAGACTTAGAATTTATGTATCTTTGTTTCACTTCCTGTCCTTGTTTGGTGGTGGTCTTGGAGTTAGGGTCATCTATTCGAAGGACTATTATATCTTAATCACATATGACTGGTATGCACTTTGCAACTAATTAAGTAACCGATAAAGATCATTTTAAAATATAATATATTAATTATGTCCCGACTAAATTAGTATATGTGAAACTTCTACAAACAGTCATATACTTGGAAACAAGGAAACTCAAATAAAATATTCTATACTTTCATTTTACCTCATAACCCAATGTATTGGGTCAATTAAAAGTATAAAATCGTATGTATTGTAAACATACCGGAAAACAACGTAATAATATACTTTATGTATAAAAGATTTCTCTTCCTAAAAATACACTTTTACTAAAAGTACATTGGTTTACGACTTATCACAGAACCATGCCGCCAAGGAGAAGACCAAGACCTTCCAGCAACACAGCAACACCTCCTCCGCCGCTGCCTCCACAGTTTGATCCTGCGATGTTCCAGGCTGCAGTAACAGCAGCCGTAGCGGCCGCAATGTCGCAGATAGGGACAAACGGAGCTGGTGGTTCTGGATCGGGGGCTACAAACTCTAACCACGGAGACAGTACGTGTCGTGCAAGAGAGTGTTCATACAAAGACTTCACCAATGGCAAACCCGACAACTTCAATGGGAGCGGGGGAGTCATCACTTTGATGCAATGGTTTGAAAAGACCAAACTAGTCTTTCAGGTGTGCTCTTGCCCCGAAGCGAGCAAAGTTAAGTTCGCAGCCTTCACTTTCACCGGCCGGGCCCTTACTTGGTGGAACTGCCGGATTAATTCACTTACTCTCGATGTGGCTAGCTCCATAACCTGGGCAGAACTAAAAACGTTGATGATGAAGGAGTACTGCCCAAGAGGTGAGTTTCAAAAGCTGGAACAAGAACTTTGGAACCTCAGGATGACGGGCTCCGACCTTGAAACCTACACCACCCGATTCAATGAATTGGCTCTCCTCTGCCCAACAATGGTTACTTCGGAGGAGAAAAAGGTGGAGCGATACCTTTGGGGACTGTCTCTCCAAGTGCAAAGTAGTGTCCTGGCTTCAAGGCCAACTACTTTTGACAGTGCCAGGGAGCTGGCACAACAACTTGTTGACCACCGAGCCGGTCATAATACTACAACCACCACCACTGATAAATCAAAAGGGGGAAACAACAAAAGGAAGTTCTGGAACGAAAAGAAGAGCCAACCAGCACAGGACCCCGCTAATAAGCAACAAATTGTTGCTGTCCATGCTGCCACTAATGCTGCCACTACTGCTACCACTCCAGCACCACCGAAGCCATATGCGGGAACCTTACCTAAGTGCAACAAGTGCAACTTTCACCACAATGGTGCTTGTAGGGAGATGCACTGTAACAACTGCGACAGGAAGGGGCACACTGCTCGTTTCTGTAAAGCGCCGGCTCGACCAATCAACCAAGTCGCCAGTACGGGGGCAACCCGAACCTGCTACAACTGTGGAGACGCAGGTCACTTCAAAAGAAACTGCCCCAAAGCACAAGCCCCTAATGCTGGTGGAGTAGGAAGAGTCCTGGCAATAGGACATGGGGAAGCAGTCGAGGATCCCACGGTGGTTACCGGTACGTTTCTCCTCAATAACTCTTATGCATGCGTACTATTCGATAGTGGAGCGGAGAGGAGTTTTGTGAGCCACCAATATAAACAATTACTTGAACAAAATCCCCAATCACTAAAGGATACTTATGTAGTAGAAATGGCAAATGGGAAAGTAGAACGCACTAGCGATATATACTCAGAGTGTACTCTCACTCTAGACAACCATACATTTAAAATTGACCTGATGCCGGTCACCATAAAAAGCTTCGACGTAATCATCAGGATGGATTGGTTAGTTCCTCACCGTGCCGACATTCTATGTTACGAAAGGGCCGTTCGCCTCAATCTACCAAATGACGAAACCCTTCTCATCTATGGTGACAAACCTAGTGCGAATTTACAAATCATCTCATGCATCAAAGCCCAAAATTATCTCCGGAAGGAGTACCACGCCTTCTTAGCCCATGTAGTAGACAAGAAACAAGACGTGAAAGACATCAAAGACATCCCCGAAGTGTGTAACTACCCGGATGTGTTCCCAGAAGATCTTCCTGGTGTACCACTCGCACGACAAGTCGATTTTAGAATTGACTTAATACCCGGAGCTACCCCCGTAGCCAGAGCTCCATACCGCCTCGCACCATCAGAAATGCAAGAGTTGTCCAGTCAGTTGAACGAGCTTTTGAGCAAAGAGTTCATCAGACCAAGCTTCTCACCTTGGGGAGCACCAGTCCTTTTTGTAAAGAAGAAGGACGGATCCTTTCGCATGTGCATCGACTATCGGGAACTAAACAAACTCACCATCAAGAACCGATATCCTCTACCCCGAATCGACGACCTTTTCGACCAACTCCAAGGAGCAAATTTCTTCTCAAAGATCGACCTAAGGTCAGGTTACCATCAGCTACGAGTTCAAGAAGAAGATATTCCCAAAACTGCATTCAGAACTCGCTATGGGCACTACGAGTTTGTGGTGATGTCCTTCGGTTTAACAAACGCACCTGCGGTATTCATGGACCTAATGAATAGAGTATGTCGACCCTATCTAGACAAGTTTGTAATCGTATTCATCGACGATATCTTGATCTACTCGCGAAGCGAAGAAGAGCATCGCCTACATCTACGCCAAGTGCTAGAGACACTAAGAGCGGAGAAGCTTTATGCTAAGTTCTCTAAGTGTGAATTCTGGATTAGAGAAGTGGATTTCCTTGGACATGTGGTAAGTGAGAAAGGCATACATGTGGATCCCTCCAAGATCAAGGCAATCGAGAATTGGTCAGCACCCAAGACGCCAACCGAAATTCGACAATTCCTTGGGCTTGCTGGCTACTACCGAAGATTTATACAAAACTTCTCCAAGATTGCGAAACCACTCACCACCTTGACGCAGAAAGGTGTGATATTCAAGTGGGAAAATAAACAAGAAACTGCTTTCCAAACGTTAAAACAAGCCCTATGCAGCGCACCGATCTTGTCTCTCCCAGAGGGAACCGAGGACTTCGTAGTGTACTGTGATGCTTCGAATCAAGGCCTCGGATGTGTGCTCATGCAGAGAGGGAAGGTTATCGCGTATGCATCAAGACAGCTTAAGACGCACGAGGGGTTTATCTATACTACGCACGACCTGGAATTAGGAGCAGTGGTATTCGCTTTGAAGATCTGGAGACACTACCTCTACGGCACGAAATGCACTATCTTCACTGATCACAAAAGTCTTCAGCATATCCTCAATCAGAAAGAGCTCAACATGCGAAAGAGGAGATGGGTAGAGTTGCTGAATGACTACGAGTGCGAAATTCGTTATCATCCGGGCAAGGACAATGTAGTGGCCGATGCTCTAAGCAGGAAGGAGTACTCGGGCCGCCGAGTAAAATCCTTAACAATGACAATCCATTCCCACCTGACCATACAAATCAAGGAAGCTCAACTGGAAGCTTTGAAACCAGAAAAGGTGGCAGGAGAGACATTAAGGGGAATGGATAAAAACTTAGAAGTCAAGGATGATGGAGCACGTTATATCATGAACCGGATTTGGACACCGAAGTTCGGTGGACTCCGAGATGTTGTCATGAATGAAGCACACAAGACTCGATACTCCATCCATCCCGGGTCGGATAAGATGTATCTGGACCTCAAGAAATTATACTGGTGGCCGAACATGAAAGCTGAGATTGCTACCTATGTGAGCAAGTGCCTGACTTGCGCTAAGGTCAAAATCGAATACCAGAAACCATCCGGGCTATTACAACAACCGGATATACCTGAGTGGAAGTGGGAACGAATAACCATGGACTTCATAACCAAGCTGCCTAAGACATCGGGCGGGCTTGACACAATATGGGTAATCGTAGACAGATTGACCAAATCAGCACACTTCCTACCAATAAAAGAAACCGACAAGATGGAGAAGCTGACTAGAACGTACATCAGAGAGATTGTACGACTCCATGGTGTGCCGATATCCATTATCTCCGATAGAGATAGTAGATTTACCTCACGGTTTTGGCAGTCTCTACAAAAATCATTGGGAACTAGGCTTGACATGAGTACGGCCTACCACCCACAAACCGACGGACAGAGCGAACGAACCATTCAAACGTTGGAAGACATGTTAAGAGCTTGTGTGATAGACTTCGGTAAAGCATGGGATACCCATCTACCGCTTATCGAATTATCCTACAATAACAGCTATCATACTAGCATCAAAGTCGCTCCATTCGAAGCTCTTTACGGTCGCAAATGCAGATCACCCCTGTGTTGGGCTGAGGTGGGGGATGCACAGCTAACTAGAGGGCAAGTCTCTAATAGCACCCTCACTGGCCCTGAAATCATAAGGGAAACCACAGAAAAGATCGTTCAAATTCGAGAAAGACTGAAAGCGTCTCGCGATCGGCAAAAGAGTTACGCAGACAAACGACGCAAACCCTTGGAATTCCAGGTGGGTGATAGAGTACTACTAAAAGTTTCCCCTTGGAAAGGAATGATACGATTCGGCAAACGCGGGAAACTAAATCCAAGGTACATCGGGCCATTCGAAATCCTTGCTAGGATTGGGCCAGTAGCATACAAACTTCGATTACCTTAGGAACTCGACAAAGTACATCCCACATTTCACGTGTCGAACCTAAAGAAGTGTTTGTCTGATGAGACACTCGTAATACCACTCGACGAAATCGAAGTTAACGAAAATCTCCACTTCGTGGAGGAACCAGTCGAAATCATGGATCGGGAAATCAAACGAACGAAACAAAGTCGTATTCCCATCGTGAAGGTCCGTTGGAACGCTAAACGAGGACCCGAATTCACCTGGGAACGCGAGGATCAGATGAAACAAAAGTATCCACATCTCTTCCCAAACTCTTGAAATCCCAGTCAAAATGAAAATTTCGGGACGAAATTCCTTCTAACGGGGGGATGATGTGACAACCGTCAAATTTCGGTCAATTCAAAGTCAAACAAAGTCAACAAGTCAAACCGGTCAACTCCAATAACCCTTGTATGTTAGGGTTTACGTTATGTAATCACTATACAATTCGCTATTTTAATGAGAAATCATCATTTGGAAAGTTCATGTGTTTGATTTTCCTTAGCCTTAACAGTGCTAAACAACGAACCAAAGCGATAAAACACTATTGCACAATCATCGGGATTGTGTAGGACACTAAATCATGGCTTAACGGGGTTTACGGACCTTGCGTTTCAAAGCCAAACACTCAAAAAGGTCTCAAAAGAACTCTCTCTCAATCTCTTTCACTCAATCTATCTCTATTAGAAATCTCTCCCAAATCTCTCTCAAAAGTTCCTTTAACTTTTTGTAATCATTCGGGTCATCACGACCCTTAACCGGGTCAAAAATCACTTGAAACGGGGTAAAAACGGGTAAAATAGCCTTAAGGACCCAAAACCGAAGCTTCAGGACCGAAGCCTCGCATCCGAAGTGCTCAGGACCGAAGCCTCGGACCGAAGCCTCGCATCCGAAGTGCTCAGGACCGAAGCCTCGCACCGAAGCCTCAGGTCTGAAGCCTCAGGTCCGAACCTCGGCCCAGGACCGAGCAACTTCGCAGATTCAGCCTTTTTTTCCCGGTTTTCGACTACGACTTCGTTTTAACTCCGTTTTTCATTATTTTAACGTGGGATTTTCACCCAAAACTTTATTTTATAAACTAAGGCCCCAAAATATATAAATCTCCAGGGTTTTTATAAAATATATTAAAAGAATTAGTGGTTGAACTAATTATTGAGGAATATTTGCTTTTCCTTAATTTATGGCAAAAGCAAACCACCACCACCTCACTCTATGATTAGCCACTCTTTCCCACTACCACTTGTCTCCTTAGTGGACCTTTACACCTAATCTCCAGCTCTTCCCACGTTCTAAGAGCTGGAGGATTGATCCTCTCTCCTCATTCTCCATAAAACTCTTTCATTCTACACTTAGCAACCAAGAACACTCTCCAAAATTCTCTCATCTTTTCTCTCAACTTCAAGAACTTCAAGGCTTTCTCCAGGGATTTCTTTCTTCAATTAGTAAGTATCTTCATCATTCACATAATTATTAAACTCCATTCTACTCAAATCATTGATATCTTACACAAGTTCCATCTTATTCGGTGTTAGATTCTCGAATCATCAAGACATCTTCTTAGTGTTCTTGGGTTGAACACTTCCTCTCTCTCACTTTCATCTACTGAAACCACATAAGGTGAGTTCATACCCCTACATTTACATGTTTTTCTTAAGTTTTAAGGGGGGAATACAAGTAAAATCATCAAGAACACAATTAAACTTTTTCTAACAGATTACATCAGAAAAGATGGACGTTAATCACGGACTGTTTTGGTCAACTTAAATATTTTAGTTTTCAAAACTGTTCCAGGTGCAAGTAGTTCAAACTCTTAGCTTTAAAATGGCTACTTGCACATCTCCATATGATTTTTCTACAATTTATGGTGATTTTTACAAAACTGTCTGTCATTTCAGAGGCAAACCCGGACCAGTCTGTGATTATGAACATTTTCACCTCTGTTAGAGATCACTAAAAATCATGATAAAATTTAAGAACAAACTAGACTCATATTCCAAACTCTCAAAATTTGCGGATTTGGATTTAGGGCTTTGATGATTTTTCTATAAATTTTCTAAGAACAGTAACAGAAACTGTTTTCAAAGAAAAGTTGCTGTTAATTTCATTTCACCTTGTAACATGTTGAGCAAGGTGTATATCTTTATGTGATTATATGTTATTGCAATATATGACATTTTATCTTAATATTTAGACACACATCAGTTTACAAATGGATTTGGTCATATAAAATATAAAGAATAAAAAGTGATTATAATCAAAGTACAATCGATACATTCAAACATTTAATAAACTATTTTGAATATAGTTTGCATACATTACCACGTACTACCCTTGGTTGATAAACTATAATATGTATAGTTTATGATACATTACATAACATATACATTTAAAAAGGGTACATTTATACAAAAGATATTTTCATTAAGCAAGGTACGGCCATACGGTACCAAGTTTTCATAACACGTAATTCCGTTAATGACTTTGTGAGACATTTACTTCAAATTACTATTAAGTCCTGTATTGTAACCAGAGTCTCCTTGAGGGAGAGCGTGATACTTGTGTATAGATCTATATTGGGTTTGACAAACCCACACCTAAACTGCATGCAACAGTTAGACCGATAGGTCTGGGGTGACAAATGTCATAACATTTCCGACGCCTGAAGAACGTCGTTTTAGGTAACCTGGGTCATAGTATGGTTATAATAAACTCACATAAAGTATTAATAAACATTGGAATTTACGGGAACTTCATTAAAATTTAACGAGTTTATGTCGATTTAAACTTGCATTGTTTTACTATAAATATGACAAATTACTTGTACATTTCGGTCTTTGGGTTTTAAGACTACATTTACACATTAAGGAAAATATTGGATTTTCTAACACAAATACTACTTTTACAAACGAAAGGCTTTTAATAATACCAAACAAAAGCTTATGAACTCACCAACCTTTGTGTTGACACTTTTTCAAACAACTTGTATTCTCAGGAAATCATTAAACAGGTAATCAAGTGCTTTTGAGGATGGGACGCTAAGGCGTCTACTATTTCATATTTTATCAACATATTGTAATTGATTCGTAAACATGTAATTCATACAATGATGTAACTTTTTCAATTATATATATGTTGGTTGTGTTTGCTTGAACTACTATTACAATTGTTGTTATGATACTATACATGAAGTCCTCCACCCCCGGACGTTTCCGCCATCCTTGGTTTGGGGGTGTGACAGATTGGTATCAGAGCACAGTTTATAGTGAATTAAGTTTATCAAACCACATAAGATATACAAACTATAAACACAATTGGGACTAATAGTCTCTGATTTGTGCATTTTTCAAATAAATATACTCTTAGAAAATAAATGATTTTCTTGATTAAAGTATACATACATACATACATTACATGCTCGCATGGTATCATAACTAGCGAAAACATAAAGCAAAAGAAGAAGAGTTGAACATTTTGAGTATGCCTTAGTATATGTGGATTAAATCTGGGAAGGATATAGCCTGATCAACTATATCTGTCCGGGAATTGACTTGCATATACCGGGGGATGGTCAGGATGGACAACAAATCTAACAAACCCAATAACAGACTACAAAGGATACTTTAAGAACTCAAAACTAAACATTTACAAATACTATAGGAGTATTTTGTGTTACTATAATAAATTATCTGAGAATTAAATAGGTCTTTATTTATAGATCAATAGCTGCTAAGTGGATGCGCTAAGGTCATATGTAACTAAGATGCTATAGACTTAGAATTTATGTATCTTTGTTTCACTTCCTGTCCTTGTTTGGTGGTGGTCTTGGAGTTAGGGTCATCTATTCGAAGGACTATTATATCTTAATCACATATGACTGGTATGCACTTTGCAACTAATTAAGTAACCGATAAAGATCATTTTAAAATATAATATATTAATTATGTCCCGACTAAATTAGTATATGTGAAACTTCTACAAACAGTCATATACTTGGAAACAAGGAAACTCAAATAAAATATTCTATACTTTCATTTTACCTCATAACCCAATGTATTGGGTCAATTAAAAGTATAAAATCGTATGTATTGTAAACATACCGGAAAACAACGTAATAATATACTTTATGTATAAAAGATTTCTCTTCCTAAAAATACACTTTTACTAAAAGTACATTGGTTTACGACTTATCACAGAACCATGCCGCCAAGGAGAAGACCAAGACCTTCCAGCAACACAGCAACACCTCCTCCGCCGCTGCCTCCACAGTTTGATCCTGCGATGTTCCAGGCTGCAGTAACAGCAGCCGTAGCGGCCGCAATGTCGCAGATAGGGACAAACGGAGCTGGTGGTTCCGGATCGGGGGCTACAAACTCTAACCACGGAGACAGTACGTGGCGTGCAAGAGAGTGTTCATACAAAGACTTCACCAATGGCAAACCCGACAACTTCAATGGGAGCAGGGGAGTCATCACTTTGATGCAATGGTTTGAAAAGACCGAACTAGTCTTTCAGGTGTGCTCTTGCCCCGAAGCGAGCAAAGTTAAGTTCGCAGCCTTCACTTTCACCGGCCGGGCCCTTACTTGGTGGAACTACCAGATTAATTCACTTACTCTCGATGTGGCTAGCTCCATAACCTGGGCAGAACTAAAAACGTTGATGATGAAGGAGTACTGCCCGAGAGGTGAGTTTCAAACGAAAGGCTTTTAATAATACCAAACAAAAGCTTATGAACTCACCAACCTTTGTGTTGACACTTTTTCAAACAACTTGTATTCTCAGGAAATCATTAAACAGGTAATCAAGTGCTTTTGAGGATGGGACGCTAAGGCGTCTACTATTTCATATTTTATCAACATATTGTAATTGATTCGTAAACATGTAATTCATACAATGATGTAACTTTTTCAATTATATATATGTTGGTTGTGTTTGCTTGAATTACTATTACAATTGTTGTTATGATAGTATACATGAAGTCCTCCACCCCCGGACGTTTCCGCCATAAGAGTCTCAAAATATCCCCTAAACATCTTCCTCTGTGTTGTATTATGTGGCGAGTTTTTTTTGGGTACAAGGTTATCCATGTATGACTTTGTAAATGGTTTGACTCTTGTAGACCCACTTGCATGTGGTAGAGTATCCTTGTGACATGAGAGATAGAGAGAGAGAGAGATAGAGAGAGAGAGAGACATATAAACACCTCTATATAAGGTGGGTTCATACCACTTGTAAAGGTGTGCTTGAGAGATGTAACATTGAGAGTGTTAGTGTGACCTTTTTATTTGTCTAGATCTAGCCTATATTTTTTTGTAACACCTTTCATCAACGAATGCATCTCTTAAACACCAAAATCACCATGTTCTTTGTGTGTTCTTTAATTCCGCATGCCAAACCAAATGCTCATAATTCACATCAATTGGTATCAGAGCGGGTCTTCGAAGATCAAAGCGATTTTTGAAGAAATGGTTCTCGGTTTGAAATGTTTATGGTGAGTCTCTCGATGATCTCTCTAAATCTCTTTGATCCGTGCTTGCGTTCTTGAATTTTTTGATCATTTTGACTCATTGGATCAATTTCTTTTTGAAAAACCCATTTGTTATGATCCAATAATTTTTTCATTGATCAAGACCCGATCCAATCCTATTTGTTTTTTGATTTGATTCTCTGTGACAACCCGAAATTTCTATCTTGTAAAGTCAATCAATTCAATCAAAAGTCAGACTTGTTTTTGTTATCTTTTAGCCTTGTTAAGGGTCTGTTTGAGAGTTCTAAGCCTAGTACACTCAAATTTTGTGTGTTAGGAAGTGTTAGCTGGAGTTCGTTGAGTTGCAATCGAGCCGAAAAAACCATCAAAAAGGAGTTCATGGTCGTGAACCTATTATTGGCCGTGAACATCTTCCATATATATAAAGATGGCTCATTTTTCTTCACTTTTTCCACTCTAGCCATGAACACACCCCATTCTCTCTCAACTTTCTTCAACCGTGAACACTGTAAAGGCTTCCAACAAGTAAGTATTTCATCCATCTTCTTGTTGTCTATTAGAAACACTTGATTCCCCATGAAACAAACACCACTTTGCATGAATCTTCAAAAGTTCACGGCCGTGAACCCTTCATAAGATCAAGGTTTGGCCGTGAACCCTCCTTCCATGGCCGTAAACCCTTCATAAGATCAAGGTTGGGCCGTGAACACATCATCTGTTCTATGGCCGTGAACCCTTCTAAGGCCGTGAACACTTCCTTGTGTGACCGTGAACTCCCTTCAATCAATCATATGTGATTGTAACACTTCATTTCAAGTGTTTAATAGTTCCTAAGGTTTTTTACCATTGCATGTTAGTTGTTATATATGTTGGGTTTTGAGCATTCTAACACTCCTATGGTGTACATGCAAACCTAGAAACCTTGGATCTATGTTTTCTCTAACATACATGCAAATTTGATTTCCAAGGTTTACAACCTAACTAGCATGTTATGGGGTACTTGTAATACAAAACTTTAAGTAGAATAACATACCTTTCTTTTGTGGTTGAATGCTTGGAGTTTTAGAGCTTAGCACCAATAGTGTGGATGCCTCAAGTGGTGTCACAAATCACCTAAAACAACTTGGAAATACTTGAGAGAATATGATGCTTGCTAAAATCGGCCCACCCTTGTTTCTCACACACACTAGTGCCAATTCTAGAACCAAGGACCTCTTTATATACTATGGAGGATTAGGGTTACACCCTAATACCCATGACTCTTCATTTACCTAGGATCCATGGGTTAAAAGCTCCATGGAAGTACACTCTTAGCCCATCCTAAATAAATCTTATCCCATTCCATATATATCTAAGAGTCCATATTTAATTAGTTCCATTTGATCATTGAATTAATTCCATAAATCAATTCTTGATCAACACTAATTAAATAATATTAATATATTATAACAAATAATATATTAATGGATCATAAACATCTTATTCTCAAAAATATATCCATACAAATTGTTAGGTGATGTGCAACCCAAATGGACCATGCTGGGTCGGGTCAGGTCATACCAAATATAGTTACGGACTTAGACACCTTATCCAACAGTCTCCCACTTGGATAAGTCTGATAACTATAGCTGCAAGTATAACTTCAGGAACCAACCAGCAATCGTAGCTCTTTTAAAACTCTGTTGAACTATGAAGCGCCATTTTAGATAAGTGATAATATAATCCTCTGTTCTCAAGATATCAGCCGGACAAATACATGGAACAATGTCGTACTTATTGTCCAGCAGTTGTTTCTCGATCTCTGATTTATTTGACATAGAACTAAATTGAACACATCAATTAGGTTCTGACCGGGCCCGGTACATAGGTCAAAACCAAATCATCGAGGGGCCCAGATATCGCTTCTAATCCTAGAAGGAACAGATAAACTTCGACTCATATGCTTGTACTAACTACCAGTTGCATTATGCACAAAAGTACGTTTTATGATTGAGTTACCAATGCGTTTTCGTATAATCAATGTATAACCAACTCATAGACAACAACTCATATCTCTAGGTTTGAAGATATATATGATATTACCGTCTCACGATCACTCGAGATAAATTCCATGAAGTGATACAAGTGAGCGTGGGTTTAATCCAATACTCAGAACTTATGAGCACTCATGAATGTTGTAGCAACCATTGCTATGTCTAATGCACCTTAGATAAATCTTACAAGCCAGATTCATGACAGTCTTGATTCAATACTTACTTCCAATGTATGACCGACTGTGGAGAGTTTGAATAAAATAATTATTCTGGAACTCAAAACATGCAAAATTGAAACAATAGTAAACTATCAACATAGGATAGTAACACTTTACTCATAAATAAATAACAACTTTTATTTAATCATCAAATGTTAATTACATTTTACAAGTTTCAGAAAACTATCTAATTATTAAAACTAATATCGTCTCTCAGCCCGATCCTTCTCGCATGCTGCAAATGCCTAACCCTAATCAGTCCCTTCGTGAGGGGATCTGCAGGATTCTCTTCCGATGATACCCTCTTTGCCACGAGGAGTCCTTCTTCTATTTTGTGTCTTATGAAGTGATATTTTCTATCAATGTGTCCGGATCTACCATGATCTCTTGGTTCCTTGGCTAAGGCAACCACACTATTGCTGTCACAGAAAATCTCCATAGGCTCCTGTATAGCTGATACAACTCCAAGGTCTCCAATGAAGTTCTTCAGCCATATCGCCTCCTTTGCCGCTTCACTCGCAGCTATGTACTCTGATTCACAAGTAGAATCAGCTACTGTCTCCTGCTTGGAACTTTTCCAAGTAATTGCTCCTCCATTTAGGGTAAAGACCAAGCCTGACTGAGAGTGGAAATTATCCCTATCAGTCTGAAAACTAGAATCGCTATACCCTACTACTCTCAAGTCATCACTCCCACCGAGGATAAGAATCCAGTCCTTAGTCCTCCGTAGGTACTTGAGAATGTTCTTTATCGCGGTCCAGTGAACCTTACCAGGGTTTCCCTAATATCTGCTGACCATGCTCAAAGCAAAGGCCACATCAGGACGAGTACAAGTCATAGCATACATGATCGAGCCAACAGCGGCAACATATGGTAATCGACTCATCTCAGCTATCTCAACTTCTATACTCGGACTCTGAGTTTTAAGTAGTCTGGCATTGTGCTGGATCGGTAACTCTCCTTTCTTGGAATTCTCCACGTTGAACCTCTTCAACACTTTATCTAAGTAGGTACTCTGACTAAGTCCAATTAGTCTTTTACTCCTGTCTCTCAGTATCCTTATCCCTAGGATATAGGCAGCTTCTCCAAGGTCCTTCATAGCGAAACACTTCCCAAGCCAGGACTTAACCTCCTGCAAAGTTGGGATGTCATTTCCTATGAGTAGTATCTCATCCACATACAACACCAAAAAGCTAACTATACTCCCACTAGCCCTAACATATACACAGGACTCATCCTTGCTTCTTAAAAAGCCAAAATCTTTGACTTTCTCATCGAAGCAAAGATTCCATCTGTGAGGTTCTTGTTTCAATCCATAAATGGATTTCTCAAGCTTACACACCCTATTAGCGTACTTTGCATTGACAAAACCATCTGGCTGAGCCATGTAAACATCCTCAGCCAACTTTCCATTAAGTAAAGCGGTTTTGACATCCATTTGCCATATTTCATCATCATGAAATGCAGCAATGGCTAGCATAACCCTAATAGACTTAATCTTTGCCACTGCTGAAAAGGTCTCATCATAATCAACTCCCGAAGTTTGAGAAAAGCCCTTTGCAACCAGTCGCGCCTTATAAGTGTGTACATTACCATCCATGTCGGTCTTCTTCTTGAAGATCCATTTGCACCCAACTGTCTTACGACCTGGTACATTGTCAACCAAGTTCCAAACTTGATTGTCATACATGGACTTTATCTCGCTGTCCATAGCCTCTTTCCATTTAGCAGCCTCAGGGCCTGCCATGGCTTTCGTGTAGCTATTAGGTTCATCCTGACTTACCAGTGTACTATCACTGATAAGCGTATCACCTTCCGCAGTAATGCTCAGGTGCATTCCTAACTCTCGTGGAATGCTTCAGAGGTATGGGCTCATCTATCGGATGAACAGGATTTCCTCCTCAGGTTGGTCGCTAGTGTTTGAGGTTCCTTCACCGCTTGACTCTTGAAGCTCTTCAAGGTCAATATACCTCCCACTGTGTCCTTGGCTTATAAATTCTCTCTCACGAAAGACTCCTCTCCTTGCCACAAAGACCACATTCTCACTGGGTCTGTAGAGGAGGTAACCAAAGGATTTCTGTGGATAGTCGATGAAAATACACATCTCACTTCGAGGTTTCGAGCTTGTCGTGAGACTCGCGCCTCACGAAAGCCTTGCAACCCCAAATCTTGATGTGGTCCAGATTGGGAACCTTTCCGGTCCACATCTCATGAGGTATTTTGGCAACCTTCTTTGTAGGGACTAGATTAAGGATATGGGCGGCAGTCTCTAAGGCATACCCCTAGAATGAGATTGGTAACGAAGCTCGATTCATCATGGAACGAACCATATCCAACAAGGTTCGATTGCACCTCTCAGCCACACCATTCAGTTGTGGTGTCCTAGGAGGTGTCAATTGTGATATAATCCTACATTCCTTAAGATAGTCAAGGAACTCAATACTAAGATACTCTCCTCCCCGATCGGATCGGAGCATCTTGATGTTCCTGCCCAGTTGATTTTCCACTTCCTACTTAAACTCTTTGAATTTCTCAAAGGTCTCTGACTTATGCCTGATTAAGTAGATATATCCATATCTACTATAATCATCAGTGACAGTCACATAATAGCGATTAGCATCCCTTGTGGCGGTTTTGAAGGGTCCATACACATCTGTGTGTATGAGGTCCAACAAACCTTCACCCCTCTCACAAGAAACAGTGAATGGTGACTTTGTCATTTTTCCAAGTAAACAAGACTCGCAACTATCATCTGATTTTAGGTCAAATGATTCCAAAACTCCAGCCTTTTGGAGTTGTCCTATGCGCTTCTTGTTGACATGTCCAAGACGACAATGCCACAAGGATGCTTTATCCAAGGTAATAGAAGAATCAATGTGAAATACATTATTTCCTAAATTTTCTACAATCGACACAGTTTCATATACACCATCACAAGGTAATGCTTTAAAATAAAACACATCATTATAAAAAGCATCAATAGCACCAATTTTATTATCAAATGAAAAGGTGAATCCTTGCTTGTACAAACTATGAAAGGAAATAATATTTCTCGCCATTTCTGACGAGTAACAACAATTATTAAAATCTAAAGTTAACCCATTATTAAGCAATAAATAATAAACTCCAATCCTGGACACAGGTGATGCTTTCCTATTGCCCATGATTAAGTTTATGTTCCCGTGCTCCACTTCTTCACTACTTCTTAGGCCCTGTAAGTCAGTACAAATGTGAATACCACAACCTGTATCGAGCACCCAAGACTTAGTATGTAATGAGTTTTTAGATAATATAGTGTAAATACCTGCATGGGTGGGTTTGACTTTCCCATCCTTTACATCCTGCAAGTACTTAGGGCAGCTTCACTTCCAGTGCCCCTTTTCATGGGAGTAGAAGCACTGTGCTTCCTTTGGGTTTGAGAAAGGAGGAATGAAACCTTTCTTGGTTCCACTTGAAGAGGATCCATCAAGAGACTTTCCCTTGGTACCCTTCGAAGGGGTCTTCCTCTTTTTCCCTTTTCCCTGCCCAATTGCCAGAACAGGGGCTGTGGTAGGAGTAGGTGTAACAGTTGATTTACTTTTAAGACCACTTTCAGCGGTCCTTAAAAGTCCTTGGAGCTTACTTAGTGTGACTTCCTCCTTGTTCATATGATAAGTCATACGAAACTGATCATAACTTGGAGGTAAGGAATGGAGAATGATGTCAATCGCCATGGCCTCAGGAAAGTCCACATTAAGCTTCAATAACCGGCCCATGAACCTTTGCATTTTCTGCAAGTGACTGGTGAGGGCTTCTCCCTCTTTCATCCTAGCTGTTATCATGGAGGAAATGATTTCATACCTCTCCTGATGACCACTCTGATGGTACCTATCCATCAGATCCTGGTGCATCTCAAAAGGGTAGAAATCTTCATAGGATTTCTGGAGTTCTGCTATCGTTGTGGCCAACATGATGCAAGACACCATAGTGGCATCTTTCTCATGGGTAGTGTACTCAGCAATCTCCTCAGGAGTAGCAGTTGACTCATCGATAACCTTTAGCTCCTTATCGAGGACATACTCTTTGCCCTCATAGCGAGTAATCATTCTGATGTTCCTAATCCAGTCATTGAAATTGGAACCATCAAAAGTGACTTTCGCACACAAGTTCATTAGGGAAAAGGAGCCTGTAGGGTTTGAGCCAATAGTAGTGTTGGAAGACATCTGAAAGAAAGAAGGACAAGTTTTATTAGATGAAGAGTCCTTAATAAGTCACCCAAATGAAATATTAAGGCTAGGATCCTACAAACTATTTCATAACTTGGAAGAGGGATGCCGTAATCCAAGGTATAAAATATTTAAAGGTAGGTAAATGACGATTTACCAATTTCCACCACGAAAACGAAATAAATTATTAGTTTTAATTGGATTTGAAACTCCTAGATCTTTTGAGATACATTGAACTTTCAATGGCATGTTTGAATCTCGATTGTGCCCTCTCAAGTTTGTGACTGGGATGCCGAGGATCACAAAAAAGGTGTGAATAACCATGCAAATTGACTTGGTACCCTTAATTTTATTACCTAATCGATGTGCTAGTTAACCACACGCGCTCCACCGATCTATGATAAAACTTAATTCACCCTTTTCCACTCTTACTAGTCCTAGTTAGTGTGCCGGTTAACCACACACGCTTCACTAACGACTTGGTAAGGTACAAAGTGTAATTTCATGGGTTAGCACCTATTTCACATTTTCCTAAAGTAACTAAGATTGGGAATTAATAAAGGTTTAGTTACTTTATAATTTCATTATACTTTTAATGAGGATTAAGGTCCTATCCAACCCGTTCGGCTAACGACCCTCCACCAGTCAAGGAAGCGGTTGGTGAGAGTGGATACCCATTAAGCTGCCATTTTATAGACAACAACCTTATACCCCCCTTATAGACCGACTTCGTGAATGAGACCTACTAACGGTAAGACTGACTTATTATTATACATATATATAATAATTAAACTTTTAATATTATAGAAGTATAAGGGTTGAATTTTAAACTTTTAAAATTCTAAGGTTCAATTTGGAATTAAAGTATTTAATGTGTGAGACTTTTCAAATTCCAACCTTGAGGGCAAGTTTTGAAACTTTTCAAAACTTTTCATTTCATAACTTATGAGTTTTAATGACACTTTTAAAGAAGTGAATTTTGGTTATCCATAACTTGAGGACACGTTGTGGACTCCATCATTAGCCATTAAGATCAATAATTATACTACAAGCAAATTACACATAATTCCTATGATCTTCTAAAACTCATAAGAACATGAACATTCATATCAAAATTTCAAGAATCATACTAACACATATAAAACATGGAATTTTGATATTAGCCATTGTAAATGGATTAGCATAAACATTACACCATCTAAAATAAGTTTTAAAACACCAAAACAGTTTAGGGTAATGTTTCTAGTCCATTTCCAGCAGCAAAACTCAAAAAACTGCATTTCGGGGCTCCTACTCGTCGAGTGCAAGAACCTACTCGACGAGTAGGATGAATTTGTACATGGACTCATCGAGTCCCCCCATGGAGTCGGCGAGTTCATGCTGCAGAGTGCAGATTTTTGAGCTTTTTCAACAAGTTTGCATCAACTATCAAGAAAACAAGCCTAGGCACTGATACCACTGTTAGGTTTTGAGCATTCTAACACTCCTATGGTGTACATGCAACCCTAGAAACCTTGGATCTATGTTTTCTCTAAATTACATGCAAATTTGATTTCCAAGGTTTACAACTTAACTAGCATGTTATGGGGTACTTGTAATACAAAACTTTAAGTAGATTAACATACCTTTCTTTTGTGCTTGAATGCTTGGAGTTTTAGAGCCTAGCACCAATAGTGTGGATGCCTCAAGTGGTGTCACAAATCACCCAAAACAACTTGGAAATACTTGAGAGAATATGATGCTTGCTAAAATCGGCCCACCCTTGTTTCTCACACACACTAGTGCCAATTCTAGAACCAAGGACCTCTTTATATACTATGGAGGATTAGGGTTACACCCTAATACCCATGCCTCTTCATTTACCTATGATCCATGGGTTAAAAGCTCCATGGACTATCCATAGACTTCCATACACTCTTAGCCCATCCTAAGTAAATCTTAGCCCATTCCATATATATGCAAGAGTCCATATTTAATTAGTTCCATTTGATCATTGAATTAATTCCATAAATCAATTCTTGATCAACACTAATTAAATAATATTAATATATTATAACAAATAATATATTAATGGATCATAAACATCTTATTCTCAAAAATATATCCATACAAATTGTTAGGTGAAGTGCAACCCAAATGAACCATGCCGGGTCGGGTCAAGTCATACCAAATATAGTTACGGACTTAGACACCTTATCCAACAATATACACTAATTGTATACATATATGTGTCATTATATGCTTAATAGGATCCGTTTGTTCTCGAGACTTCACTTGGCATACTTAGCATCCTGTATCGATCTTTCATTCGAATCACTCACTACAGGTGAGTTCATACCCCTACAACTACACTTTTAAATGCTTTTTAAATGCTTTTAGGGGGGAATACAAGTAGAACACAATTATATTGTGTTAACCATTTACATGTGAAAACTCCATCCATATGGATTTCTTATACTCAAAACTTGTTGAAAATTCTTTTAAAGCTTTTATAAACTTCTTTTATATCAAATCATATTTGTCTATCTATTTACGTATAAGTATCCCTTAACAGACTTAGGACTATTGCTAGATAACTTGACTCTTGTTCCTTGTTTGGTTGTAGGCTCGGGGTAGGATCACTAATCCGAATGTTGGTTAAATCATAGTTATACTTATTAAATATATATATGAATATTAAACCCATTTTAAGGATTATACTTAACTTAGTTGCTTGGTGAGTAATTGAGTCTTTTCTATACATCAGTAACAGTCAAACAATCATACTAGTAAACTATAATGGGTATAATTTTGAGGATTACTACTTACTATTTCTAGAACAATGAAACTTACATGAGTCAGTTCATACATGAGTCAGTTCAAACATATTATAACAAGAACAGGAAGGAACATACTATAACAAGAACAGAAAGGAACATACTATAACAAGAACAGAAAGGAACATACTATAACTAGAACAGGAAGGAACATACATACTAGAACAAGATAACATTAATGTGAGCCACTACTTTATGGCATAGCAATATACTGTTGTGTCACGTTTTGTAACCAGAGTCTCTTGGAGGGAGAGCGTGAGTTTGTGTATAGATCTATACGGGATTGACCATCCTACACCTTGCCGCTAGCTACAGTGGGACCTGCAGGTCTACGGGTGACAAATGTCATACCGTTTCGATACCATTGGAACGTCGTGTTTTATACTAGTCAATCAAGCATGGTTATAACCTCATCACATTTTACCTTAATTAAACAAATTGGTTTGAAGGTAGTTAGTACTTCAATAGTTAGTTTATACAATACTATTGTACATCTTCATTTTCCCATTACATTCATATAGTGATCTTCTCACATAAAAGATAATGTAAACTATTTTCTAGTAATGATGGTCATATACTTGGAAAAACATTCATTTTTACAAAAGAACAAACATACAAAACAGTCGGGTCTTGGTAGAAGACTACTTTCCATTTTAGTAAAAAATATAGGATTTTCTAGGAAGTATACAAACCTTTACATCAAAACACTTACAAACATTTACATCAAAACACTTACAAATTTTTACATAAAAACACATACAAACATTTTCATCAAACTAATGAAATCATTTGACACAAACATACTTATGAACTCGCCAACTTAAATGATGATCTACTCTTTCAAAATAACTTGTATTCTCAGGTCACCATTAGACAGGTACACTGGACCAGGTCTGGAGAAGACAGAGCATGCTCAAGACTCGTCTTTTATTTTAATATTTATATTTTTGGTGTCTTACAATTACACTCAAAACACACTTGTATTAACTATATATTTATGTAATGGATGATGTTGTTGCTTGTTTTACTATTGTGCATTGTTATGATACTGAGCATGACGTCCTCCGCCCCCGAACGTTTCTGCCATTCCGGTTTGGGGGTATGAGAGATTGGTATCAAAGCTTTGTTTATAGTGAATTGAGTATATCAACCCAAACATACAAAACAGTCAGTCGGGTCTTGGTAGAAGACTACTTTCCATTTTAGTAGAAAATATAGGATTTTCTAGGAAGTATACAAACCTTTACCTCAAAACACTTACAAACATTTACATCAAAACACTTACAAACTTTTACATAAAAACACATACAAACATTTTCATCAAACTAATGAAATCATTTGACAGAAACATACTTATGAACTCGCCAACTTAAATGATGATCTACTCTTTAAAAATAACTTGTATTCTCAGGTCACCAGTAGACAGGTACACTGGACCAGGTCTTGAGAAGACAGAGCATGTTCAAGACTCGTCTTTTATTTTGATATTTATATTTTTGGTGTCTTACAATTACACTCAAAACACACTTGTATTAACTATATATTTATGTAATGGATGATGTTGTTGCTTGTTTTACTATTGTGCATTGTTATGATACTGAGCATGACGTCCTCCGCCCGCGAACGTTTCTGCCGTTCCGGTTTGGGGGTGTGAGAGATTGGTATCAAAGCTTTGTTTATAGTGAATTGAGTATATCAACCCAAACATACAAAACAGTCAGTCGGGTCTTGGTAGACGACTACTTTCCATTTTAGTAGAAAATATAGGATTTTCTAGGAAGTATACAAACCTTTACCTCAAAACACTCACAAACATTTACATCAAAACACTTACAAACTTTTACATAAAAATACATACAAACATTTTCATCAAACTAATGAAATCATTTGACACAAACATACTTATGAACTCGCCAACTTAAATGATGATCTACTCTTTAAAAATAACTTGTATTCTCAGGTCACCAGTAGACAGGTACACTGGACCAGGTCTTGAGAAGACAGAGCATGTTCAAGACTCGTCTTTTATTTTGATATTTATATTTTTGGTGTCTTACAATTACACTCAAAACACACTTGTATTAACTATATATTTATGTAATGGATGATGTTGTTGCTTGTTTTACTATTGTGCATTGTTATGATACTGAGCATGACGTCCTCCGCCCGCGAACGTTTCTGCCGTTCCGGTTTGGGGGTGTGAGAGATTGGTATCAAAGCTTTGTTTATAGTGAATTGAGTATATCAACCCAAACATACAAAACAGTCAGTCGGGTCTTGGTAGACGACTACTTTCCATTTTAGTAGAAAATATAGGATTTTCTAGGAAGTATACAAACCTTTACCTCAAAACACTCACAAACATTTACATCAAAACACTTACAAACTTTTACATAAAAATACATACAAACATTTTCATCAAACTAATGAAATCATTTGACACAAACATACTTATGAACTCGCCAACTTAAATGATGATCTACTCTTTAAAAATAACTTGTATTCTCAGGTCACCAGTAGACAGGTACACTGGACCAGGTCTTGAGAAGACAGAGCATGTTCAAGACTCGTCTTTTATTTTGATATTTATATTTTTGGTGTCTTACAATTACACTCAAAACACACTTGTATTAACTATATATTTATGTAATGGATGATGTTGTTGCTTGTTTTACTATTGTGCATTGTTATGATACTGAGCATGACGTCCTCCGCCCGCGAACGTTTCTGCCGTTCCGGTTTGGGGGTGTGAGAGATTGGTATCAAAGCTTTGTTTATAGTGAATTGAGTAGATCAACCCAAACATACAAAACAGTCAGTCGGGTCTTGGTAGAAGACTACTTTCCATTTTAGTAGAAAATATAGGATTTTCTAGGAAGTATACAAACCTTTACCTCAAAACACTTACAAACATTTACATCAAAACACTTACAAACTTTTACATAAAAACACATACAAACATTTTCATCAAACTAATGAAATCATTTGACACAAACATACTTATGAACTCGCCAACTAAATGATGATCTACTCTTTAAAAATAACTTGTATTCTCAGGTCACCAGTAGACAAGTACACTGGACCAGGTCTTGAGAAGACAGAGCATGTTCAAGACTCATCTTTTATTTTGATATTTATATTTTTGGTGTCTTATAATTACACTCAAAACACACTTGTATTAACTATATATTTATGTAATGGATGATGTTGTTGCTTGTTTTACTATTGTGCATTGTTATGATACTGAGCATGACGTCTTCCGCCCCCGAACGTTTCTGCCATTCCGGTTTGGGGGTGTGAGAGATTGGTATCAGAGCTTTGTTTATAGTGAATTGAGTATATCAACCCAAAAAAGATATTCAACTATAAACACATCGGGATTAAAACAATCTGAACAAGAGTTAATACTTTTAAAAATAATAAAATATTTTAGTAAGGTATTCATACATGCATTCATACTAAGATCAGTGTCATACTAGAATAGAACAAAAGTATTGCGGTTGTTGAACAGCACAAGTAGGCTTGGGGACATATAATCAGATCTGGGAGTGATATAGCCTGATCAACTATATCTTTCCGTGAAGTGATTAGCATGTGCCGAGGAATGGTTGTTGTGTTGCAGCAAGTCTAAAAACTTACCAACTCTACTACAATGAAAACTTTAGAACATAACATAGACTTAAAATAATATAGGAGTATTTTGTGATACTATAATTACTTGTGTGAAAACTAAAAGGTCTTTATTAGTAGGTCAATACTTGCTGAGTGGATACGCTAAGGTCATATGTGACTAAGGTGTCATAGACTTAGAATCTATGATCTTTGCTTTAATCCCGATGTGTTTATAGTTGAATATCTTAAGTAGTACGTCTATTATCTTAAGTAGTGGATACGCTAAGGTCTATTCTATCTTGGTTACATATAATTGGTATGCACTACGCAAGTATTGAAGTAACTGGTAAGGATCATCCTATAATTATCTTAAGTAGTATGTCTATTATATAATTCTTACATCCCTTTTCTTTCTTAGATAACATGGTTGGATTCCATCTCCCTGGCGACCCGTACTTTCCCGATCAAGGGAATGGTTGATGGCTTGATGCAGATCCTGAAGAAGAGAACCCGGTGGTCCCATCAATAGAAGACCCCGAAGAAAGTTCTGATGAAGAGAATAAAGAGGAATTCCAAGAAGACTCGGACTCAGAACCGGAGGTCTATAATCCACCCCAAGTTGCTGAAAATCCTAACCCTCGTTCGGCTTTACAAGGCCCGACGCCTCTGTGGGCGGTGAACTTGGGCAGGTGGAGCCATGAGCAGGGACAACCACCTCCCTACAACGGAGACCGGAGTTAATATAACTTGAATGAGGGAGGCTCAGCAGACAGAGTCCTTCCTATCTTGGTGCGACGTGTTGCTCGCAATGAGGAACTGGGAAGAGCAATCTTCGACCAAGGCATGGAGATCCGTGCTAACTCCTGAGTCAACACAGTTCGTCTTCGTCATCTGACTGATGACCATAACTTTGAAAGATCTCGCACTGATGCTCTACAAGTGGAACTGAATGTCTGTCGATCTGAGACCAGGGATCTTCGTCAGAACCAGGTGGCACTGCAAAGGTGTGTTTGGGAAGCGGAACAGAAGCTGAATGAGTCCAGGGCTGAGTCAAGTACCAACCAGAACAAATCCCCTTGCGAGTAGAGCCTACTCTACTCATGGGAAATCTTTATCCAAATGCTTTCATCATTCTATTGTTAGATTTCCCTTACAATCATACTCTCATCTGTTTTGTTGAGCTATAGTGATTTAGTCCATGGATCACTCTCATTTTTCTCACTATTGAATGCTTACCAATATCTTCATCTTTGTAAACTTTTAGCTGAAAGATGCCTCCATGTCGATCAACGAGACGTAATCCTCCGATAACTCCAACTCAACCATCACCTCCTTCACAATACAATCCTGCAGCTCTCCAAGTTGCAGTGGTTGCGGTTGTTACGACAGCCTTAGCTCAATTAAGCGCTAGCGGTACTAGCGGGAGTGGAACATCTGTACATTCTACTCAAGGTGATGCTTCCATGCGCTCTAGAGAGTGTTCGTATAAGGAATTCACCAACTGCAAACCCAGAGCCTTCAACGGCAGTGGTGGGATCCTTGCTCTGTCGCAATGGTTCAAAAATACTGAGTCGATCTTTGAGATCTGCTCCTGTCCGGAAGGAAGCAAAGTAAAATTTGTTGCCTGCACCTTCGCAGATAGAGCCCTAACATGGTGGAATGGCCATGTCAAGTCACTTACCCTGATAGTGGCTAATGCAATGGGCTGGGAAGCTCTGAAGGAGCTTATGATTGAGGAATACTACTCGAGTGGCGAGGTTCAGAAACTTGAACACGAACTCTGGAGCCTAGCCATGAAGGGCTCAGACATAGTATCCTACACCGCCAGGTTCAGTGAACTAGTGGCTCTATGTCTAGGAATGGTCCCTACTGAGGGAAATAAGGTCGAAAGGTATATTTGGGGGCTGGTGCCTCCATTTTAGAGTAATGTTTTAGCTTCAAACCCCACTACCTTCGACAGAGCCAATCGATTGGCACAATGGCTCATCGATCATGGAGTCCACACACCGACAACAACAACCCTTGCCGTCCCAGAACCATCCAAAGCCGCTGACAACAAGTGGAAGTTTTGGGACAAGAAGAAAGGCAATGCAGCACAAAACTCTGCAAAGAAGCAACAGACAATAGATGTTAATGCCGCAATAGCACTTGCTGCCACTGTGTCGATGAAACAATATGCTGGGAGCTTGCCAAAGTGCAACAAGTGCAACTTCCACCACAACGGACCCTATCGGGAAATACACTGCGCTAACTACAACAGGAAGGGGCACACTGCCCATTTCTGCAAATCTCCAGCTAGGGCAATCACCCAGGTCCCCGGCGTTGGTGTGGGCTAGGCTTGCTACAGATGTGGCGAGGTGGGTCACTTCAAGAGTAACTGCCCGAAGGCAAGGAACGCTGGCGGAGTGGGAAGGGTTTTGGCGATAGGCCATGAGGAAGCGGTAGCAGACCCTACAGTGGTCACCGGTACGTTTCTCCTCGATAACTCTTATGCATGCATACTATTTGATAGTGGAGCGGAGAGGAGTTTCGTGAACCAAAAATTTGCACACTTACTTAAACAATAACCACGTGCACTGAAAGAACCGTTCACTGTAGAAATGGCTAACGAAAAGACTGAGAGCACTACTTGTATATACATAGGATGTACCCTAACTCTAGATAGCCATTCATTTCCAATCGACCTCATGCCTGTCTCGATTAAAAGTTTCGACGTCATTATTGGCATGGATTGGTTGAGTCTTCATCGTTCTGATATCATGTGTTATGAGAAGGTTGTTCATCTTAATCTACCATCCAACGAAACCCTAGTTATATATGGCGACAAACCTGGCACGAGCCTTCGAATCATTTCTAGTATACAAGCCCAGAAGTACTTACGAAAGGAATGTCATGCATTCCTTGCTCATGTAGTCGATGTGAGCCAAGAGACGAAAGTCATAAAGAACATCCCATATGTACGCGACTTTCCCGACATCTTTCCGGAAGAACTACTAGGATTACCACCAGAACGTCAAGTCGAGTTCAGAATCGACTTATTTCCTGGGGCTACCCCAGTAGCCAAATCGTCTTATCGTCTAGCACCGGCTGAGATGCAGGAGCTATCCTGTCAACTTAACGAACTGCTCAGCAAGGGCTTTATTAGACCAAGCTTCTCACCCTGGGTAACACCAGTCTTGTTCGTGAAGAAGAAAGACGGATCATTCCGTACGTGCATCGACTATAGAGAACTAAACAAGCTTACTGTTAAAAACCGATACCCTCTACCGCGCATACACGACTTGTTCGACCAACTGCAAGGGGCGAATTACTTTTCAAAGATTGATCTGAGATCCGTCTATCACCAGTTACAAGTGTTTGAGGAAGATGTTCCCAAAACAGCCTTCCGAACTCATTATGGACATTATGAGTTTGTAGTGATACCATTCGGATTAAAAAATGTGCCCGCAGTATTCATGGACTTAATGAATAGGGTGTGTTGTCCTTACTTGGATCAGTTCATTATTCTATTCATTGATGACATACTTATCTACTCTCGAAGTATGGAGGAGCATAGTCAACACCTACGACAGGTCTTGGAAACACTGCGATTGGAGAAACTCTACGCGAAGTTCTCTAAGTGTGAATTTTGGATTCGAAGAGTCGAATTCTTGGGTCACGTGGTTAGCGAAGAGGGAATTCACGTGGACCCTTCCAAAATTAAGGCCATTGAGAACTGGTCAGCTCCAAGGACGCCTACTGAAATTCGTCAATTTCTAGGCCTCGTTGGCTACTATCGCAGATTCATTCAGAACTTCTCTAGGATCGCGAAACCGCTTACTACATTGATCCAAAAAGGTGTGACCTTTCACTGCAAAGAGAAACAAGAGAAGGCGTTCCAAACGCTAAAGCAAGCCTTATGCAGCGCACCGATATTATCCCTCCCAGAAGGGATAGAAGACTTCGTGGTTTATTGCGATGCATCAAACCAAGGGTTGGCTGTGTTCTTATGCAACGAGGAAAGGAATGGCCTAGGCCTCAAGACAGCTAAGGACGCACGAAGTCAACTACACCACACATGATCTTGAATTAGGAGGAGTAGTATTTGCTCTAAAGATCTGGAGACACTACATGTATGGTACGAAAAGCACTATCTTTATAGAGCACAAAAGCCTTCAACATATATTCGACCAGAAGGAGCTCAACATGAGACAACGACGGTGGGTCGAGCTACACAATGACTAAGAATGAGAAACTCGTTATCATCCTGGTGAAGCCAACGTAGTAGCTGACGCCCTAAGTCGGAAAGAATAATCTGGTCGTAGAGTCAAATCATTGACTATGACTATCCATTCACATCTGTCCACACAAATTAAGGAGGCTCAACTAGAAGCCTTGAAGCCTAAAAATGTGGCGGGTGAATCCCTTAAAGGGATGGATAAGAACTTGGAAGTTAAGGCTGGCGGAGCCTTGTACCTCATGGATCGGATCTGGACACCGAAGCTCGGTGGTTTCCGAGACGTGGTCATGACCGAAGCGCACAATACTCGATATTTCGTCCACCCAGGTTCAAATAAGATGTATTTGGATCTCAAAAAGTTATACTGGTGGCCTAACATGAAAGAAAAGATTGCTACCTTCATGAGTAAGTGTCTTACTTGTGCCAAGGTTAAGGTCGAATACCAGAAACCCTCACGTTTATTACAACAATCGGAAATACCTTAATGGAAGTAGGAGCGGATCACAATGGACTTCGTAACCAAATTTCCCAAGACAATGGGTGGTCTCGATACCATTTAGGTGATCGTAGACAGGTTAACAAAGTACGCACACTTCAGAAAGTGTGGGAAGCTAAATCCAACGTACATAGGGCCTTTTGAGATTCTCGCTAGAATCGGCACTGTAGCTTACAAACTCAAACTACCTCAAGAACTTAGTAACGTACACCCTACTTTCCATGTTTCGAACCTGAAAAAGTGTCTATCCGATGAGACTCTTGTTATCCCACTCGATGAAATCGAGATCAATGAGAGCCTCTACTTCGTGGAAGAACTAGTAGAAATCATGGACTGGGAGGTCAATCAAACGAAACAAAGCCGTATCCCGATAGTGAAGGTTCGCTGGAATGCAAAGCGGGGACCAAAATTCACTTGGGAGCAGGAGGATCAAATGAAACTGAAATATCCTCATCTTTTCCCTTAGTTTATCTGTATTTTCTTAAACTCTAATTTCGGGACGAAATTCCCTTTAATGGGGGGATGATGTGACAACTCGAAATTTCTATCTTGTAAAGTCAATTAATTCAATCAAAAGTCAGACTTGTTTCTATTATCATTTAGCCTTGTTAAGGGTCTTTTTGAGAGTTCTATGCCTAGTACACTCAACGTTTGTGTGTTAGGAAGTTTTAGCTTGAGTTCGTTAAGTTGCAATAGAGCCGGAAAAACCATCAAAAAGGAGTTCACGGCTGTGAACCCATTCTTGGCCGTGAACATCCTCCATATATATAAAGATGGCTCATTTTTCTTCACCTCTTCCACTCTAGCTGTGAACATACCCCATTCTCTCTCAACTTTCTGTTAGGTTTTGAGCATTCTAACACTCCTAAGGTGTTCATGCAACCCTAAATACCTTGGATCTATGTTTTCACTAATTATACATGCAATGGTGTTTCCAATGTATTAAACCTATGACTAGCATACAATTGACATATACCACACAAGAATCTAGTTAGGATAAGATACCTTATAGTGGAGATTGAAGACTTGACGTATCTAGCCTTAAGATCTTAGCCCTAACAGTGTGGAAGCCTCAAGTGGAATCACAAATCACCATCAACAACTTGGAAGAACTTCAGAGAATATGGAGCTCACTAAAATCGGCCACCTTTTTTTTCACACACCCTAGTGCCAATTTTGTGAGCCAATGACACTTTTATATATTATGGAGGATTAGGGTTACATCCATGTTAACCCTACTACCCATGACCTTTCATTTACATAGGATCCATGGGTTAAAAGCTCCATGGACTATCCATGGACTTCCATACACTTTTAGCCCATCCTAAATAAACCTTGGCCCATTCCATATATATATATATATATATATATATATATATATATATATATATATATATATATATATATATATATATATAGCCTCTTTTGTTCACTAAATTAATTCCAAATTAATTCTTGATCAATACTAATTAAATAATATGATTTCATATTAATATATTATAACTTATAATATATTAATAAATCATAAATATCCTTTTCTCATAAAGTCTATCCATACAAATTGTTCCGGTGAAGTGCAACCCAAATGGACCATGCCGGGTCGGGTCAAGTCATACCAATTATTGTTATGGACTTAGACACTAATCCAACAGTCTCCCACTTGGATAAGTCTAATAACTATTATTGCAAGTACGACTTCATAACCCGACTAGTAATCGTAGCTCTTAAAGCGGCTGTCAAACTCTAAACAAATCAAATGACGCATCCATTAGATAAGTGATCATATATTCCTCCATTCTAGATATCATATGGACTGAGACATGGATTATAATCATTCTCTCTGTCCATTTGTTGTTTCCCGATATTCAATTTATGACAACTGACTAATTGAACAAATCAAATCAGTCCAGGCTTGGCCAAGCACTTAGAGGTGTCATCACTAAATCATCGAGGGGCCCACAGATATCGCTTTTATCCTTATGAGATAAAAGGAATGGATAAACTTCGACTCATATGCTTGTACTAACTACCTGTTGAATCATACACAAAGGTACATTTTATAACATCAAGTTACTGATGCGTTTTTGTACAATCAATGTATAACCAACTCATAGTCAACAACTCATAACTCTAGGTTTGAAGAATATAAGATATTATCGTCTCATGATTCACTCGTGATAAAATCCATGAAGTGATTCACATGAGTGTGGGTTTAATCCAATGCAACCATTGCTATGTCTAATGCACCTTAGACAAATCTTACAAGCCAGATTCATGACAGTCTTAATTCAATACCTACTTCCAACGTATGACCGACTGTGGAGAGTTTGAATAAAAATAATTATTCTGGAAGTCAAAACATGCAAAGTGAAACACAAGAATAATACTAATCCTATATGGCCCCAATACTTTGACAGTAAATAAAAACACCTTTTATCTAAGCACCATATTGATTACTCATTATTCATGTAATGTTTCAAATTATCAACTTAATACTTGAATTAAAACAGTAGTCATGCCATGCTCCACGCATGCACACTATGTTTACCTATGGTCCTTTCTTTTGTGAAATAGATCAATTGAACATGACTCCACTGATGCTCATTTGACAATCCCAATCCCTTTTGTAAATGTAAGAATACCAAACTCTTGCCATTTACTGTAATCTGTTAGATTCTAAACTTATATGCAATGATCTCTTGTAATGACTATTCACAAAAGTCACAAAGACTTGGCAACAGACATTACAAAGTATTCCAATGGAGATCAATTCCATGGAAACGAAGTCTCATATTCAAAGTACATTCCTTTGAACATCCTTCTTTGCATTAAGTTTTCTAATCTTGCACAGATTCAGAGGATAACTTCGTACAATTCCATATTACCACTTTGACTATCACTTCTGAACAAGATTTGCCTCTTTTCAGAATATGTCAATATGGTCCTTTGCAAAGTTTAACACTATACTTCTAATTGTCCATGAGCAACCAATCTTTGGTAAATCTCAGATTGTCCTCGACAATTGCTTAATCATTTTAGTCATATCCAGTTTGATTCCTTTTTCCCTCTTAATGCCATAAGCATTTGGAAAATTTAGAATGGATGTAATCGATCCTATACCCGAACCATATGGGACACGATTCATGCTATAATTTTTTTTATTTGCCATCTTCTCACAACTCGAACTATGAAGAGGGATGCCGTAATCATAATCGAATTTTGATAACGCCACATATATAGAATTTCCTTATGTTGAACCATTCACATTAACATTCATATATATCCTTGACTAAAGTTGATTAAAATCTCAATCTAAGCTTGTAGAATTGGAATGAAGTATAAAATCCTCTCCCTTAATTATAGCAAAACAACTTTTCAAAGCGAATTGAAACTTTTGTTTTCTATAATTAACATTGCTAACTCGCAACACTTATCATAATTATCATGCTCCCATTAACATGATGATTATTAGCATAACACTTATGCTCCCACTAGCTTTGACATGTACTCAGAAATCAGTTGGACTTCTAGAAATCAATACTTTATTGAATTTCTTACAAAAGTTCAGATTTCTGATACGAGATGCTTTGATAAGACTTTATCAAAATCATACACTTTTCCTTAGACAGCTCACATGTGTATCTAAACAATTATGAAGAGGGGTGTCGTAATCATAACGTTTAGACCTTCTGTCATTCTCACAAGTCCATGCTAGTGTGCCAGTTAACCACACACGCTCCACTAATGACTTTGATAATGTAAACATCACAATTGCTATCTACTTAAAATCTACTTAGTGAAAGACTTTCCTCAACATCATTTTCATGAATCGGAGAGAAACCTTATGAAACTTAGATTTTTTTATGGTGTAAGTGTTCCTATCCATGCGAATTTCTCAAAACCATAATCATAAGACAAGGTTAGTGAAATATCCAAATTCATATGGACTGAACTTGCCCGATCTCATTTTCTTGCCACTTAGTAGCGCAAGGGCCTACCATTGCTTCCAGGTTGTTATAAAAATAATTGAGAACTTATAGAACTCACAAGCATAGTCAACTTAAATGGAGTGGGCACAGAAATATGCCAACACAATGGATTACAAACCTCAAGTTGTGTGCTAGTGATTAAACAATGGGTTTTATTCTTGATTAGTTCTTGAAACTTTTCCAAGATCTTTAAGACTCCCACTATCCTCTTGACATATGAGATTCTATTGTCAAGAACCATTCCTTGACAAAACAAATATTCAAGAGTTAGTGTGGATTCTTATCAAGATAAACACTTCTCACAATTGGTCTTAGTTGGTCTCTGTTTTATCCAAAACATCACAACTTACCAATTTCAAATGTACAAGAGTAAGAAACATGTCACTCTTACATTTGACAAGTGTTAGAAACCTTTCTTAAAATTATGTCACTCAAGTTACAATCTTAGAGTATGACTCTAAGACTTGTTTTGGAACAAAGTATGACTTATCTTTTGATTTGACCATTTCCACACTTCACGATTCCTCTCCTTAGCCAAACAAATGTACTAAGGTTTTCTTAGAGGATCAATTGTGGTATGGTTCCATAATCACTAAGATAATCATAAAACAAGATACTCAAGTACTCTCCCATCTCTTCAAATTGGAGAAACTTTTATCTTTCTGACTTATTTGATTATTCTTATCCGTCCTACCATACATTGAAATTTTTCCAAGGTTTCAGAATTACACTTAAACTTGTAAGTATAACCATATTTACTAAACTTTAGTAAATCATAACGAATAATCTTATCGATCTTTGTGGTGGACCTGACTAGCGCACAACCAAGTGTACCCCATCCTTTAGTCCCTCACTTGACTCACATGATCATGTGAATAAGGAATTAGTCTTAATTTACAAAAGATGAAAATTATCATTCATCATACAATACAAGTTGCATGATTCCAAGTTTCTATCCAACTGAAACTTGGGTGATGATAATCTTTCCATATTTGGTAAATTATGACACTACCACAAATGAAAGAATCAAATCCATTTTCCAATATTTCTATCAAATGGAAACATATAAACGACGATTTTTCACAAATGCCATTGTAAGGATACTTTAAAATAAATAAAATCAAACTTTTCTTTTATTTTAAAGCTTGCGGAAAAACTTACCCTTACAATGCAAATACATATGAAAAACATGTTGTTAACTATTCCTAAGCAATCTATCATAACTCTTAAGTAGCAGCTCAAAATTCTGATCATCGAGCCATGCGATCGAAATCCATCTATTCGCAATCAGAATCAGCTTACTCTTTCTTTAAGCTTCCTTACTTTTCTTTGATTCTACAAAACATCAAAATGTAATTACATTACATCATGTATTAAGAATCTCCAAATAAGAACTTAATAGAGTTAGATAATGGACTTTACCTGAAGTAGAGTTAAACCTTTTTAACTTTACCATCCTTATGATCTTTCAGGTAAAATGGGCAGCTTCGCAAACAATGTCCCTTCTCTTGGCAATAGAAACATATGGACTCTTTGGAAATGGTGCACCAGACTATCTCAGAGTTTGCCTTTCTCTTTACCATTAGGTCAAATGACTTGACCATGGCCGATCCCTTTCCATTAGGAAGAGAAAGCTTTTCTGGACTTTCAATGTTACCATTACCAATGTCCATGGAAGCATGGGAAGTAGATCTTCCAATCAAATTTGCTTTACCATTTCTCCAAATCATTGCTGATTCAGTAGCATCGAGCAAATATGTAAGATCATTAAGGTTCATGTCATGGTCTGTCACATAGAAGCCCTTAAAGAACTCACTATATGACCTGGGAAGTGACTGAAGAACCCAATTAACAGTCAACTTCCTTAAGACTTTGACACCCAACTCTCCCGGCTTGCCAATATGTGACTTAATCTCCAAGGTGTAAGCACATATAGACTTTGCTTGCTAAATAGGGATTGAGTGACCTTGAACTTGTGGGTCAGGGAGAATTATTGGAGGTGGTGGAGGAAGTGAAGCTCTATCCAAAAGGATGAGGAAGACCATAGTTGTCTGAACTTCATCTATGAGGGAGAAATTCAAGTTTCAGTTGATTTAAGTCCTTAACATAACACCCAATATGAAATATTAAGGCTAGGATCCAACAAAATATTTTATACCTTGGAAGAGGGATGCCGTAATCCAAGCTACAAAATATTTGAAGGTAGGTAAATGACGATTTACCAATTTCCACCATGAAAAACAAAATAAATTATTAAGTTTTAATTGGATTTGAAACTCCTAGATCTTTTGAGATTCATTGAACTTTCAATGGCATGTTTAAATCTCGATTGTGCCCTCTCAAGTTTGTGACTGGGATGTCGAGGATTACAAACAAGGTGTGAATAACCATGCAAACTGACTTGGTACCCTTAATTTTATCACCCAATCGATGTGCTGGTTAACCACACGCGCTCCACCGATCTATGATAAAACTTAAGTCACCCTTTGACACACATTTTCAGTCCCATGTTAGTGTGCCGGTTAACCACACACGCTCCACTAACGATTTTACAAGGGTGCAAAGTGTAATTTCATGGGTTAGCACCAAATTCACATTTTCCTAAGTAACTAAGATTGGGAATTTATAAGTGTTTAGTTACTTAGTATTTATCATTATACTTTTAATGAAGGGAGAATTATAGTCCTTTCCTACCCGTTCGGCTAACGACCCTCCACCAGTCAAGGAAGCGTTGGGTGAGAGTGGACACACATTAAACTGCCATTTTATAGGCAGTAACCTTATACCCCCCTTAGAGACTGGCTTCGTGAATGAGGCCTACTAACGGTAAGATTGACTTTACTCTTATACATATATATAAGTATTAACTTTTAATATTATAATAGTATAAGGGTATATTTTACACATTTAAAATACTTGGTGGTTTAATCTTATTAATTAAACTATACTCTTAATTTAATTAAACTTAAACCATGTGATTATGGAACTATTAACTCTTTTAATTAAACACTTTAATTAATTTAATGAAGTCCATAAAGTTTGAATTTTAACTTTTAAAATTCTAGGGTTTGGAATTAAAGCAGTAATGTGTGTGAGGCTTTACAAATTCCAAAATTGAGGGCAAGTTTTGAAACTATTCAAAACCTTTCATATTCATAACATATGAGCTTAATGTAGGTTTTTAAAACTTTTAATGAAGAGACTCTTGAACATCCATAACTTGAGGACAAGTTATGGAGTTCATAAAACTATTTATGAGGAAAAGACTCTTCAAGTTTCTTAACCTATGGTTTTAATAACCTTTTTTAATGTGACTTTTCATATAACTTGAGGACAAGTTACAAAAACACATATTACGAATAACTTTTAGATTAATTTGGAATGAAAACAACTATCACACACATGTCTAGCAATATTCATAATCTTGATTAAACTCATATGAACAAGACAATTCAAATCAAACAATTTTTCATGTAATTAGTCTAATCATTAAACTAATACAAAACATGAAACTTTTGACAATTATTTTTTGAATTGGATTAGAATGATCATTACCACATCGAAAACAGGTTTTATAAGTCCAAAACAGTTTAAGGTAATGATTCTAGACCAATTCCAGCCTTAAAACTCGATGATATGCTGTCTGGGGGTCCAACTCGTCGAGTGCATGAACCAACTCGACCAGTTGGATGAATTTGTGCATGGACTCGGCGAGTCCATCAGTGGACTCGGCGCATCCACTGTCCAGAACAACATAAAATCGATTTTTTCAACTTTTTCAGCAATTTGCATCAAGTATAATTGAAAACAAGCCTAGGCTCTAATACCACTGTTGGGTTTTGAGCATTCTAACACTCCTAAGGTGTTCATGCAACCCTAAATACCTTGGATCTATGTTTTCACTAACTATACATGCAATGGTGTTTCCAAGGTATTAAAACTATGACTAGCATACAGTTGACATATACCACAGAAGAATCTAGTTAGGATAACATACCTTATAGTGGAGATTGCAGTCTTGATGTATCTAGCCTTAAGAGCTTAGCCCCCATAGTGTGGAAGCTCAAGTGGAATCACAAATCACCATCAACAACTTGGAAGAACTTGAGAGAATATGGAGCTCACTAAAATCGGCCACCTTTTTTTCACACACCCTAGTTCCAATTTTGTGAGCTAAGGACACCTTTATATATTATGGAGGATTAGGGTTACATCCATGTAAACCCTAATACCCATGACCTTTCATTTACATAGGATCCATGGGTTAAAAGCTCCATGGACTATCCATGGACTTCTATACACTTTTAGCCCATCCTAAATAAACCTTTGCCCTTTCCATATATATATATATATATATATATATATATATATATATATATATATATATATAAGAGTCCATATTTAATTAGCCTCTTTTGATCACTAAATTAATTCCAAATTAATTCTTGATCAATACTAATTAAATAATATGATTTCATATTAATATATTATAACTTATAATATATTAATAAATCATAAATATCCTTTTCTCATAAGTCTATCCATACAAATTGTTCCGGTGAAGTGCAACCCAAATGGACCATGTCGGGTCGGGTCAAGTCATACCAATTATAGTTATGGACTTAGACACTAATCCAACAGTTTCTTCAACCGTGAACACTCTAAAGGCTTCCAACAAGTAAGTATGTCATCTATCTTCTTGTTGTCTATTAGAATCACTTGATTCCCCATGAAACAAACAGCACTTTGCATGAATCTTCAAGAGTTCACGTTAGTTTTATATACACTAATTGTATACATATATGTGTCATTATATGCTTAATAGGATCCGTTTGTGCTCAAGACTTCACTTGGCATATTTAGCATCCTATATCGATCTTTCATTCCAATCACTCACTACAGGTGAGTTAATACCCCTACAACTACACTTTTAAATGCTTTTAGGGGGGATACAAGTAGTACATAATGATATTGTGTTAACCATTTACATGTGAAAACAACATCTATATGGAATTCTTATACTCAAAACTTGTTGAAAACTCTTTTAAAGCTTTTATAATCTTCTTTTATATCAAATCATATTCGTCTATCTATTTACGTATAAGTATGCTTTAAATGACTTAGGACTATTGCTAGATACCTTGACTCCTGTTCCTTGTTTGGTTGTGGGCTCGTGGTAGGATCACTAGTCCGAATGTCAGTTAAATCATAGTTATACTTATTAAATACATATATGAATAGTAAAACCATTTTAAGGATTATACTTAATTTAGTTGCTTGGTGAGTAATTGAGTCTTTTCTATACATCAGTAACAGTCAAACAATCATACTAGTAAACTATAATAGGTATAGTTTAGAGGATTACTACCTACTATTTCTAGAACAATGAAACTTACATGAGTCAGTTTAAACATACTATAACAAGAACATGAAGGAACATATTATAACTAGAACGAGAAGGAACATACTACAACAAGAACAGAAGGGAACATACTATAACAAGAACAGAAAGGAACATACTATAACTAGAACAGGAAGGAACATACATACTATAAACAGAACAAGATAACGTTAATGTGAGCCACTACTTCATGGCATAGTAATATACTATTGTGTCACGTTTTGTAACTAGAGTCTCCTGGAGGGAGAGCATGAGTTTATGTATAGATCTATACGGGATTGACCATCCTACACCTTGCTGCTAGCTACAGAGGGACCTGCAGGTCTACGGGTGACAAATGTCATACCATTTCGATGTCTTTGGAACGTCGTGTTTTATACTAGTCAATCAAGCATGGTTATAACCTCATCACATTTTACCTTAGTTAAACAAATTGGTTTTAAGGAAGGTAGTACTTCAGTAGTTACTTTATACAATACTACTGTACATCTTCATTTTCCCATTACTTTCATATAGTGATCTTCTCATATTGGGAAAACATTCATTTTTACAAAAGAACAAACATACAAAACAGTTGGGTCTTGGTAGAAGACTACTTTCCATTTTAGTAGAAAATATAGGATTTTCTAGGAAGTATACAAACATTGACATCAAAACACTTACAAACATTTACATCAAAACACTTACAAACTTTTACATCAAAACACATACAAACATTTTCATCAAACTAATGAAATCATTTGACACAAAAATACTTATGAACTCCCCAGCTTGAATGCTGATCTACTCCTTCAAAATAACTTGTATTCTCAGGTCACCAGTAGACAGGTACACTGGACCAGGTCTTGAGAAGACGGAGCATGTTCAAGATGCGTCTTTTATTTTGATATTTATATTTTTGGTGTCTTACAATTACACTCAGAACACACTTGTATTAACTATATTATTAATGCAATGGATGATGTTGTTGCTTGTTTTAATATTGTGCATTGTTATGATACTGAGCGTGACGTCTTCCGCCTCCGAACGTTTCCGCCGTTCCGGTTTGGGGGTGTGACATTCTCAATTTCAATTATTTGTCTAAATCAAGAATTTGGCCCAAAAATCATGTTATGAATCCATTATTATAATTTGTTATCTTGAGTCGATGTTTTGATGTTCGAAACTGTTCATGAACAAATATAAGCCCAAAATTTTGTCAGTTTCGATCCAACATATTAAAACAAAAAGCCCGTTCATCAAAATCAGATATACGATTCGATGATTCACTGTTCTTCATCTTGTGCATATACGAGTTGTACATTTTGATAATCCAAGCGATTTATCTGTTGCGTCATCGTTCTTGAGTTCCGATTTTATTTTAACGATTCTGAATAATCGATTAGTGTTTGTTTTGATTGTTAAAATGGCCTTATGAATCGATTTTATGTTTCTGTGTTCTTTCTTAAATCCGATTTTGTTCAAGTCTTAGCTTAAGAAATCGATTGTGATGGTCGATTGAACTCGTAAATGGTTTTGGAAATCGAACCTATTGAGGTCAAAATCGAACTCAACAGATATTAAATTCGACTGATGTTCATTGTTTGTTCGATTCAAGTATCGTGATTTCACATTCTGTATGGTATTGGTTTTGTCCAAGTGAAAAGCAGATGTAATCTTTGGATCAAATGCTATGAAAAAGAACTTGTTTTCTTGGACTGAATTCGAATTCGACTGATGGACTATTGGAGTTAAAAGGAATCGATTTTGATATGTAGGGTGTTAGAGTATTTCGATTTCCGTCTTGAAAGTCCTACTGATATATGTTTTGTTCAAATCAAAGGTTGATTTTTGTTGAAAAGACTTGGATGGAGTTCGCATATCTGCTTGAAATTTGGATTTTGGTATCGAATAAGTATTGACTGATTTTTGAAGTCATACTTGGAGTTCGATTTCGTCATCTGAAAACGAAGAGTTGGAGTTGACTTTTTGAAGTCAAACTTTGTTCGACTGATTTTGTATCTACAAGATGATCGAATTAGGTTTCGATGTGTATTGGTTGATTGATTTCGAAATCATGTGTTGGATGTCGATATGTGATTGATAATTTTGACATGTGAACTGGAATTGAACGGTATTGGAGATGAACTTATGTTTCGATGTGTATGTCCTGTGTTGGAGTTGAATTGAATTCTTGGATTTTTTGGGTTTGACATGGGTATTGATATGCGAAGCCATGGATATCGACTGGGATATTGATTTTGTTGATCATATTTTGAAGACTTGGGTCTATCAATTTCGTTAGCGGTTGGGTTATTGGAGTCAAGAATCGAACAAAGTAAAAGCAAAGTCTTTGTGTTTGGAAATTTGATTTTGGAGTCAATAAGCGAAGTCTTGAAATTCGATAGTCGATGACTTAGTTGGAGTCTGGATTCGATTCTGGAGTCAATGATCAAAGCATTAAGTATTAATGTCGATGGCTGCCAGTTGGTTGGTTCGTGCTTCGATTGTCGAGGTCATCTATAGATGAAAAACCAAAGGGCTTGTAGCTCAGCGGTATCAGGTGGTGTCCTCCCTCTTTGAGGTCGAGGGTTGAAGTCCCGTCGTGGACATAGGTGGAATAGGTGTTGTTAGCTTAGGAGTAGATTAGATTTGCCGGTTCAAAAAAAAATAATAAAAAATAATAAAAAATAATAAAAAATCTATAGATGAAAAGCAAACAGTTACAAACATTTGGGAAGATAACCACATTTTTTTTAAAATAACCCTTATTCCTTAAATGAATTAACATAATGAAGAAGTTTCGTTTTGAATCCCTAAAGTTTGTGCGAAATGGCAGAATTTACGCCTGTAGGTAATGCGAATTAACGATTTATGCCTAGTTTAGCAATTGGGGAAGTGTTTCGCATCTTTGGCTGTTTTGGGTGCACCGGGTCACTACAGAATTTCGAAATTGACAATTTCTACCCAAATTTGTGAAATTTTGTCAAAGGAGGTCCTTGAACGAATTCGAAAATTGAAGATTTTTTTGGATTTTCCGGATTTAAGCAAAATGTTTATGCCATATGTTAAGGGGGAGTTTTGGATAGAAAAATTCTGAATTGAACGCTTTCTCATTCTTTTTTGGTTTTATAATCATTTTTCGATTATAAAAAAGGGGGAGAGATTTAGATATGGAAATTCGAAAGTTGAATTTTTCATATTATGCGGACTTGAAGACCGAAGTGACCTCGAGCATTTGAAGTTATGAAATGATTCGATTGGAGATTCGAAGTGATTTGGGTTTTCCCGGTTCATGATGGGTTTGTGTTTATTGAAGATTTTTGGGGTGTGCATTTATGCTCAAATTTTGAGTAATTTTTTTGGAGATTTGGATCTTCCTAATTATCCTTTGATGCTCGGTTTGTATGGTCTCGCACTCTAGAACCCGGATTGGCAAAATCATTGAAGAATTGAAGATCTGAACTTCATCTCTACATGTGTCACGTTTGAGGCTTGGTTCATGAAGTTGCTCGATTTTGGAAGATTTGAAGTGGCTCATCCATTCCTCACTTTGAGGGGGAGAATGTTGGGTACAAAGTTATCCATGTATGACTTTGTAAATGGTTTGACTCTTGTAGACCCACTTGCATGTGGTAGAGTAGCCTTGTGACATGAGAGATAGAGAGAGATGTTGATACATAGAAGTGACCCTCTTAAACTTAATCCAAACCTCAGCCTCTCCCTTATCTGCAACCACTCTCTCATCCACAGTCAAGTATCGCAACCGCAGTCATCGTCATCATCACTTAGTCTTAGTCTTTTATCTGTTTTTCTAAATGTACTCTCTTTTATCCAATGTGCCTTGCATGGCAACTTTAAACAGATAGGACCTTTGTAATCTTTGAGACTCTATAAAAAGGAGTTCTCACTTTCTGAATGAATACACATCTACGCATCTTGAATCTCATATCTCTTGAAATTCATAACTTACTCTCTCATCTCCTTCTTACTCTCTAAACTCTACTAAACATAATCTGAAATATAACATATCTAAATCTCTCCTTCGGAGCAAGTCATTCTTGACTTAATCACTAAGTTTGATCTCACTTACTAACCTAGTCTGATTGCATTCCTTGTTAAGAATCAACTTAAGTGTATACTTGATATAATACTTGCTGTCATTTATATTTCCTTATATTTCCGCATCTAATCATCTAACTATCTAACTCTAACTTTTATTATTGTTGAGCTTTATGATCCTCTGAGTTAAGCTTTAAATTCCGCAATATAAACTTGTTCTAACGTTTGTTCAAGTGTGTTTCTCAAGTTTTTCTCTCAATAATTGGTATCAGAGCCAAAGTGGTTGCCTTTTGAAGCAAAACTCTGATTTTCAAAAAGCCTTCTATACCACTGAATATCATTTCTTAAAACAAAAAACTATTTTCAAAAACAAGGAAATATGACACAAGCATTATCTCTTAATGTTTCCAACAGTGTTGGTGGTTCTAATAGAGCTCCAATATTGGTGGCAAATTAATATCATCACTGGTCTCAGAGGATGGAGAGATACTTAAGGAGACTTGGAAGAGATGTATGGAGATCTGTAGAAGAAGGGCCTCATGTCCCTGTTCTTACACCAGTTCAAACCGACGGCGCCACAACCAGACTAAGAGGAGGTCAACCAGCCCTGAATCGTCCCACCAAAGATGATCTCGACAAAATAGAAAATGAGGCTGTTTCTTTTTATGAGATTTCCTGTGGAGTTGCTCCCGACAACTTCGACATTATCATAAACTGCAAATCAGCAAAAGAGATCTGGGATGTTCTCAAGAACTTATATGAGGGTACAGAACAAGCTCAAGATAAGAAGCTCACAACCGCACTCAATGAGTTCAACAATTTCAAAGCTCATGCTGGTGAAAGTTTGTAAGACTCCTTCAAAAGGTTCAATCTGATTGTCAGTAAGTTATCAAATGCTGGCACGGTTCGAAGCAACCATGAGACAAATCTTCAATTTCTTAATGGTTTGGGAAGACACTGCACGACTGCTAAGATGATAGTCCAAGGAGATAGAAACATCCATTATTTATCTCTTTACAAACTCTATGGTGAATTGCAAGCACGAGAATCTACCGTACTCAAAGGTTGTGTTGACTTCGGAGGACCACTTGCTTTCATAGCACAAGCACCACATACTCAATCTTACTCTCCCTTGTATGACAATCCTCCACAATCATACGAAGCTGACTCAGAGTATGATGATGAATAAGAATTCCAGAATGCAATTGCTTTTGTTAGCCAACAGTTCAACCGACTACCACCGTCTTCTTTTTCTAAAAATCAGCAGTTCAATAAACCTCCCTTCAACCGCAACTTCAATCCTCAAAAAAATCATTCCCGTTTCTCCAAAAACACTCACCCACCACCGCAACCTCAGAACACTCAACACAAAGAGGCACCGAAGACCACCAATTCAACTGACTCCGGTACCTCTTCAGAAGATAAAAATGATGTTGTAATCTATCACAAGTGCAACAAGGAGAACCACTTTTCCAAAGACTGCAAAGCTAATGTGGTGAAAGATAGAGCATTCTATCTTAGAATGGCTCAAGAATTGGAGGAAAAGGAGAAAGCAAGGGCATATGTTGCCCATGTGAAAAGGGACCATCAAGTTTGGTCATCCGGAGATGAGGATGAAGACATCAACAACGTCAAGGGAAAAGGAAAGATTTGCATGCTGGCAACTACGGACGAGGATAAGTCTACAAAGTTGGAAAAGAACTACTGCTACATAGAAAAGGATGGGACTCTAAGCATCATCGAACAGGTAAAACTTATGATTCAAACTCTAAATTATAGCATGCATGACTGTCAACCCTTCATAGACAATCTTAATGACACGTGTGCTGCCATCCTTACAGACTATAACAAAGCTCTAGATGAAAAGAACAGAGCGTCCCAAGAGATGTTTCACGTAAGAGGATGAATGGATAACAAAAGACTCAAAGTATCTATGTTATAAAAGGACTTAGTGTTAGAGAAAGATGCAAGAATGTTGAGTGAAACACAGTTAGAAATAGCTTTGAACCAAAGAGATTTAGCTCATAGTGAAATTGTACGTTTAGATATTTTAATAGAAAAACTCTTTAATGAAAGTGAAGCTATTAAGAACCTTGTAAATAATGGAACCGTGGACAACACATACAATTGGGGTTGGTCCAATGGGTACTCTACCGCAAAGGACTCATCACCCCGATTTAACAAGGACCATCCCTATGTCCCTCCTGACTGAGAATTCCATTTCCCAGTCAATGACAAAACCTTTCCCGAAGACATTAGAGCTCACTTCGGTAGACTTCATAATCTAAGTAACAATTGTATCATTGAGGAAATTATGCCTGAATTTTCGGGTCACTCAAGTGATCAAACTCCTATCTGTGGCACAATCTATCCCAATTCTCAGACTTCATCAGTTGTTGATGAGGAAATTATTGTGCAAGGACCCGAAGTCTCAATGGACTTTCCAACTCTGCCCTCAGACCGCAATGTCTCTCACTACAGTCATGAACCACAGTGTGTCCATCTGCCTATCATCAAGTGTCCCATAAAAGTCTCAACACAGACTTACTCTACGGTAGTCCAATCTTCCTTACCGCATACCATATTCAAGAGCTGTCACACCCCCAAACCGGAACAGTGGAAACGTTCGGGGGTGGATGACTTCATGTGTAGTATCACAACAATTGTATCATAGAAATCATAGTAAACATAACCATTACATTGAATACATATATAGAAAAGGTTTACATCTGTTTAATTCTTGTTTTCATACATCAAAAGTATAAACAAAATAGAAAGACGTGACTCAATATGCTCAGTCTACTCAAAACTCCAGGAGGTACCTGTGTACTGGTTTCCTGAGAATACAAGCAGTTTTGAAAGAGTATCAGCATAACGCTGGTGAGTTTGTAAGAGATATTTTTGTAATAAAAACCTGTTATTGACTCTGTAAAAATGTTCGCATGGTTCCAAGAAAATCCAATATTTTCTTTACTAAGAGTGAGACAATATCAGTTCCATCTATAGCCAAATAGTTCATGCTAGCCACGTATAAACCAATATTGAACAGACAGTTGACTATGTGAATCTGCCCTAAGTCCATAACCAAACAAGGAACAGGAAATGAGGAAGAAGTCACATATTCCACAGTCTATCGAATATTCTTCATACATAACCCTGATGCATAATCTAAGGAATTATAGGATTAACTATGACTGTTTGTTACTGTATTCTGTTGTAGTATAGAAAAGCATTAGTTTGTATGTCTAGTTACTATCAACCGTAGTATGTGTGTATTCTTGTACCAAAAACCTTTATATAGTATGTTCTGTATGTAAACCCTGGCTAATATCTTTATGTAAAAGTAGTTTCATTAATTAAACTAAAACCAATGAAGAATGAAATCCTGTAAACAAATGATTAGTTTATACTATTGTGAGTCGTATAACCATGCCTGATATGACCTAGTGACCTTTACGACGTTCTTCAAGTGTCAGTTACATGACATTTGTCACCTCTGGAATACCTGCCTAACTGTAGCTAGCAGTTCAGGTGTGGGATTGTCAGTCCCGAATAGATCTATTCACAATTCTCATGCTCTCCCTCCAGGAGACTCTGGTTATACTATGATAGGATTTAATTAAGTACACCTAAGGGTACAGTTTTGAAGTAGAGTCTCACAATCCTGTATAATCTAGTTTACGTGTAATTCTATAGTGTTCTCTTGTATTTGGATCCATTGTATACTGTACAAAGTAATAATTATACTTAAATAATTATTAAATGTTGTACTCTGGTAGTGATGTATATCATAAACTAAATATGTCATAGTTTATATGTTTACTCATGTATGTAATCTGAATTGGTAAAACTGTGTATTGAATTCCCCAAACTATACCCATTATAGTTTACTTGAAATGTTATGTACTTGGTTTGTAAACTGTTCTGAAAACTATGAAATTGTATTTCCAAAATAAAAATGTCCCTTATGCTCAACATATTACAAAAGGGATAAAATATCTAAATATTTTATAAAAAGTGGAAATCGTTTGACTGTATCATTTGTATAAGTTTAAAACTTGTTAAAATCATTTGTGTTTGGCGTGTATTCCCCCCTCCCCTGAAAACATTAAAAATCGTAAAAGCATAGGGGTATGAACTCACTGTTGTTGTGTGAAAATGTCGACTGCAAATGAAGATCCTCGGGTTGTTCTACGTGGCACTTAACGGAATCCAAATATCACTAAATACATATATGCATCTAAATTAGCGATTTCGTTAGGTAAAGTGTTAGAAAAACACTTGTTTTTGGTAAAGGAATGTTACCGGGACTTGATTGAATTGAGAAAACGAGTGTTTCACTGCTTAAGAGGCGTGTACAGTCGTGAACATGGGTGTACGGCCGAACAGGCAGTGTACGGCCGTAAACAGGGTGTACGGCCGTGAACTCTTCTTTGAGGGGTGTACGGCCGTTTGCAGATTTGAAGGGTGTACGACCGTACACTCAAGAACAAGGGTGTTTGATTTCGAATAAAATGTGTTCCAGATGCTCCCAATCGATTCCAAATGATGATTTTTGATGTTTTTCGAAAGCAAATAGGTGTTTTTAGTGTGTACGGTCAGAAGTTCTAGAGAAAGAATGAGAGAGTTTTCGGCCAAGAGTGTTCAAATTAGGGTGGGGGTCCTGTATTTATAGGCTGGGGGTATGGTCGGTGGTGGGGTCCACCTGACACCAACCGTAAACGGGTGTGCGCCCGTACACGGGTGTACGGCCGTACACGGGTGTACGGCCGTACACGGGTGTGCGGCCATACACAGGTGTGCGGCCGTACACTCACTTAGGCCGAAAACGGGTTTGTTTTTCAAGGACTTCGGTTTTCCGCGTGATTTGGTTCCGACTCGCTTATATATATTTAATTATATAAAACTAGATGATTTCCTAAACCATGAAGTTTTGACGGAAACTTAATAAAATTCAAATTTTATTAACGGAATTTGGATAACGGAAACGAAAAAAGGTTCGGGTTGTCACACCATCCCCCCGTTAGAGGGAATTTCGTCCCGAAATTCAGACACATAATACAAATCATGGACTCGGAAATAGATGAGGGTACTTCTGTTTCATTGAATCTTCGCGCTCCCAAGTGAATTCAGGTCCCCGCTTGGCATTCCAGCGTACCTTCACTATCTGGATAAGGCTTTGTTTTGTTCGCTTTACTTCCCTATCCATGATTTCTACGGGCTCCTCTACGAAGTGTAAGTTCTCGTCTACTTCGATCTCATCGAGGGGGATCACAAGTGTCTCATCGGACAGACACTTCTTCAGGTTCGAGACGTGAAAGATAGGATGAATGTTACTAAGTTCTCGGGGTAAACAAAGTTTGTATGCTACGGGACCGGTCGTAGCGAGGATCTCGAATGGTCCAATGTACCTTGGATTCAGCTTTCCACGCTTTCCGAAGCGTATCATGCCTTTCCAGGGTGAGACCTTCAAAAGAACATGGTCACCAACCTGGAACTCCAGGGGTTTTCGTCTTTTATCGGCGTAGCTCTTTTGTCTATCTCTTGAAGCTTTCAATCATTCCCATATTTTTATGATTTTTTCGGTCGTCTCTCGGATGATTTCTGGGCCTGTGAGAGTACTATCGGGGACTTGACCCTTGACAGCTGCCTGTCACACACCTCAGCCCAGCACAGAGGGGATCTGCACTTACGGCCATAGAGGGCTTCAAACGACGTAGCCTTGATGCTGGTATGGTATTTATTGTTGTAGGAAAATTCGACTAAGGGTAGATGGATGTCCCACGACTTACCAAAATCTATGACACATGCTCTCAACATGTCTTCCAACGTCTGAATGGTCCTCTCACTCTGCCCGTCTGTTTGTGGATGATAAGCGGTGCTCATATCCAGTTTAGTTCCAAGAGCCTTCTGTAGTGACTGCCAAAATGTCGAGGTGAATCTGCTATCTCGATCGGAGATAATGGACACAGGCACACCATGCAGACGAACTATCTCTTGGATGTAGATTCGTGTAAGTCTCTCCATTTTGAAGTTTTCTTTGATTGGCAGGAAGTGAGCGGATTTAGTCAGTCGGTCGACAATTACCCAGATGGTGTCGTGCCCACTCGGAGACTTGGGTAGTTTTGTGATGAAATCCATTGTAATCCTTTCCCACTTCCACTCAGGTATTTCTGGTTGCTGGAGTACACCTGAGGGCTTTTGATATTCTACCTTCACCTTGGTGCAAGTCAGGCACTTGCCCACGAAGGTAGCGATCTCTTCTTTCATGTTCGGCCACCAATAGAGTTTTTTGAGATCCAGATACATCTTATCTGAACCTGGGTGAACGGAGTATCTAGTCTTGTGAGCTTCGTTCATGACAACCCCCCTGTACCCGCCGTACTTTGGGGTCCAGATCCGGTTCATGAAATAGTAAACTCCGTCTCCCTTGACCTCTAAGTTCCTTTCCATTCCTCTCAAGGCTTCATCCGACATGTTCTCTGGTTTTAAGGCTTCCAGTTATGCCTCTCTGATTTGTGCGGATAATTGGGAATAGACGGTCATTGTTAGTGCCTTCACTCTACGACTTGAATACTCCTTTCGGCTGAGGGCATCCGCTACCACATTGACCTTGCCGGGATGGTAGCGTATTTCGCACTCGTAATCACTGAGTAGCTCTACCCATCGCCGTTATCTCATGTTCAACACTTTCTGATCAAATATATGTTGTAGGCTCTTATGGTCGGTGAAGACAGTGCACTTGGTTCCATAGAGATAATGTCTCCATATCTTTCATGCAAAGACCACTGCTCCCAACTCCAGATCGTGAGTTGTATAATTGACATAGTGTGTTTTCAGCTGTCTCGAGGCATAGGCAATAGCCTTTCCTCGCTGCATGATCACACAGCCTAGGACCTGATTGGATGCATCACAATAGACAACGAAGTCCTCCGTCCCTTTGGGAAGAGACAAGATAGGTGCGCTGCATAGGGCCTTGTTCAATGTTTGAAATGTAGTGTCTTGCTTTCCTCCCCAATTAAAGGTTACGCCCTTCTGTGTCAGGGTGGTTAAAGGCTTAGTAATCTTGGAGAAATTTTGGATAAATCTGCGATAATAGCCAGCGAGACCCAAGAATTGATGGATTTCTATGGGCGTCTTCGGCGCTGACCAATTCTCAATCGCTTTGATCTTGGAGGGGTCCACTTGTATGCCTTCCTCGCTAACCACATGACCAAGGAAAGTTACTTTTCTGATCCAAAATTCGCACTTTGAAAACTTTGCATAGAGTTTCTCCTCCCTTAGCGTTTCTAACACCTGTCTCAAGTGCTGTCTATGATCTTTCTCACTCCGATAGTAGACCAGTATATCGTCAATGAACACGATTACAAACTTGTCGAGGAAAGGGCGGCACACCTGATTCATCAGATCCATGAATATCGTCGGTGTGTTGGTTAAACCAAAGGGCATTACTACAAACTCGTAGTGTCCATAACTAGTTCAGAATGCTGTCTTGGGAACATCATTCTCATGAACTCGCAACTGATGGTACCCTGATCTTAGGTCTATTTTTGAGAAGTAACTGGCTCCCTGAAGTTGATCGAAGAGGTCGTCGATTCTGGGTAAGGGATAACGGTTCTTGATGGTAAGCTTGTTCAATTCTCAATAATCAATGCACATCCGAAAGGATCCATCCTTCTTTCTCACAAATAAGATCGGGGCTCCCCAGGGTGAGGAACTTGGTCTGATGAATCCCTTGCTGAGCAGCTCATTGAGTTGGCTGGATAACTCTTGCATTTCTACCGACGCTAGACGATATGGAGATTTAGCTACGAGAGTAGCTCCGGGGATTAAGTCGACAAGGAACTCGACTTGGCGCTCGGAAGGGATTCCTGGAAGATCTTCAGGGAAAACATCAGGAAAGTTGCAGACTTCGGGGATGCTCTCGAGGTCCTTAACTTCCTGTTTTCCGTTAACGACATGGGCTAGGAATGCAAGGCATTCCTTTCGCAGATATTTCTGGGCTTGAATGCAGGAAATGATACGAAGGTTTGAGCTGAGTTTATCACCGTAAACTATGAGAGCTTCGCCCGAGGGTAGATTGAGACAGATGGCTTTTTCGTAACAAAGGATATCAGCACGATTGGGGCTCAACCAATCCATACCAATGATGACATCAAAGCTTTTTATAGAAACTGACATAAGATCGATGGGGAAGGAATGATCGTTTAGGGTAAGAGTACAGCCTATGAATATGTCGTTAGTGCTCTCTTTCTTTCCGTTAGCCATCTCGACGGTAAATGTTTCGGTTAAAGGTTGGGATTTACATTTGAGTAGGTGTTTGAATGCATGACTAACAAAACTCCTCTTCGCACCAGAATCGAAAAGAATGCATGCATAAGAGTTGTCAAGGAGGAACGTACCCGTAACAACTGTAGGATCAGCAACTGCCTCCTCCTGGCCCGTAGCCAACACTCTCCCTGTGTTGCCAGCTATTGTTGCCTTGGGGAAATTTCTCTTGAAGTGCCCAACCTCCCCACAGCCATAACAGGCTTGACCGGCGCCCGCTCCAGGAGCCTGATTGGTTAGTTGGACTGGTGCGTTGCCGAATCGAACTGTGTGTCCCTTCTTACCACAACTGTTGCACAACAACTCCCGGCACTGCCCATGATGATGGAAGTTGCACTTGTTGCATAGGGGTAGGTTTCCAGTATAGCGGCTGGGGGTTGTTGGAGTAGTGGGAACTGCAGCATGAGTAGTAGCAGCGTGGACTGCCACTGTTTGTTGTTTCTTGGAGGGCTCTTGCGAAAATTGGCCCTAAGGCTTGTTCCAAAATTTCTTCTTTCCACCACTCGCCTTTGGTGGTTCGGGAGCGGCTGTCACTTCATCCAGACCAAATCCATGACCTATCAGAGTCTGCGCCAGGCACTTGGCGCTATCAAATGTAGAAGTCTTAGCAGCCGAAACATTCCCTTGAGTTGGGGGCGTCAATCCCCAAATGTACCTTTCAATCTTCTTGCTTTCCGGGGTGACCATTCCTGGACATAGAAGAGCCAGATCGCAGAATCTAGCTGTGTATGCAGCAATGTCAGAACCCTTCATCTTCAGGTTCCAAAGCTCGTGCTCTAACTTCTGGATCTCGCCCCTTGGGCAGTACTCAGCAAGCATGAGTTCCTTTAAGCTTTACCAACCCATCGCATTCGCTACCGGCAGGTTTAGGGATTTTACTCGACCATTCCACCAGGTCAATGCTCTGTCTGTGAAGGTGCAAGCGACAAACTTTACTTTGTTTGTTTCGGAGCATGCACAGATCTCGAAGACTGATTCGATCTTCTCGATCTATCGATTGAGGGCAATGACACCTCCATTACCGTCGAAGGATTTGGGTTTCGCGTTCATGAAATCCTTATAGGAACACTCCTTCTGGTGTCCCTGGCCTCCACCTAGATATTGGGGTTCTGGTCCACCTCCTGATCCACCCGAGCCACCCGAGTTAATTTGCCCCATTACTGCAGTCACGGCGGCTGAAACTGCTGCCTGGAACATGGCAGGATCGAACTAAGGAGGTGGTGGCGGCGGAGGGTCGTTATTCTTCCTATTGGGTCTCTTTCTAGGAGGCATCTTTTTCTAAAAAAAATCAGGAAGAAGAGGATGGTAAGTCCCTTAGATTTGAATCAAGAGATATGAAACAAGATATATCTCAGCCTAATAGATAAAGTGTTCTACTAAGCGATAAACAGAGAAAAGTTACCAATACAAGTAAACTATCGCTAGGGAGAAATGAGTAGCAACACTTGGAATGAATCGCTATACTCTATTCGGCTCTAGCTAAAATACTCCTATAGTATTTTAAGTTGTATGTTATGTTCTATTGATATCTTGATGTATATAGCTTGGTAAGTTTTAGACTTGCTGCAACACCATGATCACTCCAAGCCACATGTTGGTCATGTCTCAAATAAATATAGTTGATCAGGCTATATTGATTCCAGACATGATTACATAACTATCCAGGTTTAACCACAGTGTCCAACATCCAAATACTTTTGTTTTGTTCTACTTATGATACTGTTTCTGGTACTTATGGATACTTGTATACTCTTTATAAAATACTTATATTTTAAAAGTATACTTTTAATTCAGAGCACTTCGACCCTTAGTGTTTATAGTTGTATACCATGTAAGGTTCGGTATACTTAGTTCACTATAAACAATAGCTCTGATACCAATCTGTCACACCCCCAAACCGGAACGGCGGAAACGTTCGGGGGTGGATGACTTCATGTGTAGTATCACAACAAATGTATCATAGCAATCATAGTAAAAACGACCATTACATTGAATACATATATATAAAAGGTTTAGATCTGTTTAATTCTTATTTTTATACATAAAAAGTATAAACAAAATAGAAAGACATGACTCTATACGCTCAGTCTTCTCAAAACTCCAGGAGGTGCCTGTCTACTGATTTCCTGAGAATACAAGCAGTTTTGAAAGAGTATCAGCATAACGCTGGTGAGTTCGTAAGCGATGTTTTTGTAATGAAAACCTGTTAATGACTCTGTAAAAATGTTCGCATGGTTCCAATAAAATCCAATATTTTCTTTAGTAAGAGTGAGACAATGTCAGTTCCATCTAGAGCCACATAGTTCATGCTAGCCACGTATAAACCAATATTGAACAGACAGTTGACTATGTGAATCTGCCCTAAGTTCACAACCAAACAAGGAACAAGAAATGAGGCGGAAGTCACATATTCCACAGTCTATCGAATATTCTTCGTACATAACCCTGATGTATAATCCAAGGAATTATAGGATTAACTATGAATGTTTGTTACTGTAGTCTGTTGTAGTATATAAAAACGTTATTTTGTATGTCTAGTTACTATCACCCGTAGTATGTGTGTATTCTTGTACCAAAAACCTTTGTATAGTATGTTCTGTATGTAAACCCTGGCTAATATTTGTATGTAAAAGTAGTTTCATTAATTAAAATAAAACCAATGAAGAATGAAATTTCTGTAAACAAATTATTAGTTTATACTATTGTGAGTCGTATAACCATGCTTGATATGACCTAGTGACCTTTACGACGTTCTTTAAGTGTCGGTTACATCACATTTGTCACCTCAGGCATGCCTGCCTAACTGTAGCTAGCAGTTCAAGTGTGGGATTGTCAGTCCTGAATAGATCTATTCATAAATCTCACGCTCTCCTTCCAAGAGACTCTGGTTATACTATGATAGGATGTAATTAAGTACACCTAAGGGTATAGTTTTGCAGTAGAGTCTCACAATCCTGTATAATCTAGTTTACGTTTAATTCTGTAGTGTTCTCTTGTATTTGGATCCGTTGTATACTGTATAAAATAATAATTATACTTAAATAATTATTAAATGTTGTACTCTGGTAGTGATGTATATCATAAACAAAATATGTCATAGTTTATATGTTTACTCATGTATGTAATCTGAATTGGTAAAACTGTGTATTGAATTCCCCAAACTATACCCATTATAGTTTACTTGAAAAATGTTATGTACTTGGTTTGTAAACTGTTCTGAAAACTATGAAATTGTATTTCCAAAATAAAAATGTCGCTTATGCTCAACATAGTACAAAAGGGATAAAATATCTAAATATTTTATAAAAAGTGGAAATCGTTTGACTGTATCATTTGTATAAGTTTAGAACTTGTTAAAATCATTTGTGTTTGGCTTGTATTCCTCCCTCCCCTGAAAACATTTAAAATCGTAAAAGCATAGGGGTATGAACTCATTATTGTTGTGTGAAAATGTCGACTGGAAACGAAGATCCTCGGGTTGTTGTATGTGGTAGTTAACGGAATCCTATTATAAATAAATACATATATGCATCTAAATTAGCGATTTTCGTTAGGTAAAGTGTTAGAAAAACATTTGTTTTCGGTTAAGGAATGTTACCGGGACTTGATTGAATCGAGAAAATGAATTTTTCACTGCTTAAGAGGCGTGTACGGCCGTGAACAGGGGTGTACGGCCGAATAGGCAGTGTACGGCCGTAAACAAGGTGTACAGCCGTGAACTCTTCTTTGAGGGGTGTACGGCCCTTTGCAGATTTAAAGGGTGTACGGTCGTACACTCAAGAACAAGGGTGCTTGATTTTGAAGAAAATGTATTCCAGATACTCCCAATCGATTCCAAATGATGATTTTTGATGTTTTTCGGAAAAAAAGAGATGTTTTTAGTGTGTACAGTCAGAAGTTCTAGAGAGAGAATGAGAGAGTTTTCGGCCAAGAGTGTTCAAATGAGGGTGGGGGTCGTGTATTTATAGGCTGGGGGTATGGTCGGTGGTGGGGTCCACCTGACACCAACGGTAAACGGGTGTGCGTCCGTACACGGGTGTGCGGCCGTACACTCACTTAGGCCGAAAACGGGTTTGTTTTTCAAGGACTTCGGGTTTTCGCGTGATTTGGTTCCGACTCGCTTATATATATATAATTATATAAAACTAGATGATTTCCTAAACCATGACGTTTTGACGGAAACTTAATAAAATTCAAATTTTATTAACGGAATTTGGAAAACGGAAACGAAAAAAGGTTCGTGTTGTCACAAGAGCACTGTGACCATTCAGCCAATTCATCATGAAATACCCATAGAAAACTTTGAAGTGGGTCAATGCTCCCAAAACACCGAACCCTCTAGTTCGGATGAATAAAGTCCTTGTTTTCAAAAAATATCAAAGGTTTCCAGGAAACCGCAGCTGAACATCAATGACTTCGGTTCTCCAAAAACCGAGGGTAAAAAGGCTTTCAAAGACGAAATTCGATCCCGTGGCAAAAACCGGGAAATCTTTTCTAAAAATAAAAAACAAGTCAAAATTCCAAAATCCAAGAGTCAACAAAAGCTTGTTTTCTCAAATTACTTTTCAAAAAACTCTTCAATCAAGAAAATAAACAAAAGGGAATGTACAGTTTCTAAAACAATTTCAAAAACATATGACACAACCCAAAACAAAGTAAAGTCTTTTCAAAGCAATGGTTTTCAAATCTATTCCTCAGATGACCCAAAATGGAAGGGGACTTTACCAACTCCAACACTTTTAAAATCACATCAAAGTTTTAAGAAATCACTTTCCAAGAGATCTACACGTGCTCCCACTCCTACAAAACGTACTTTTTCAAATCCCAACATCACCACGATCATATCTCACTTCTCTCGGATTGGTCACAAGCCTACTTCTTCACCCAGACCGTTGACCAAGCAAAGTGTCAGTGTAAATGAAAAAATTTATGCATATCAATGTAGTTGTCAAAAGGGCTCATCTCATGTCAAATCTCATTCTTTTCAAAAACCTTGTAACTTTTCTAAATCTCACAACACTCCAATAATTCACAAATACCCAGGAGTAGGCCTAAAGGTTGACACGAAACTTGTACCTGCAACCTCGGCTCGTGCATCAATTAGAAAATCATCAGTTGCCCCAGGCTCCAAACTCGTTTGGGTGTCCAAACTAACTGTGTAATTCTCAGGCTATGTGCAAGCAGGAACAAGAAGAAGAATGGTTAATCGACAGTGCCTGCTCCTTGCACATGACCGGAAGGTTGGAGTACCTTCGAGATTTCATGCCAATTTGCGACGGTGGAAAAGTCACATTCGGCAACAACACGAATGGAATAATCCGAGGTTATGGTGTTCTTACTACTGGGAACACAATCTCATCAGTGTTGGCCAACTATGTGGAAACACAATCTCATCAGTGTTGGCCAACTATGTAAGGCAGGCCATCAGGTTGAATTAATAGTGACTTTTGGTATGTAATGACAAGTGATAGCAGTACTTGATTGATCAAATCCAAATCTGAAGGTACCATGTATCCTTTGGACGTCTCTCTGATCATAGGGAAACCACAGCTATGCTTCCTATCCAAAGCAGTATCAGAAGTTAGCTGGCAATGGCATCGCAAGAGAGCTCATCTCAACTTTCGCTATATCAACAACTTGGTTACCGGTGAACTCGTCCGAGGTCTCCCCATTCTGAAATATCACAATGATACCCTCTGCCCAACCTGTGAATGTGGCAAACAGTCCAAAGCAAGTCATCTGATGGTGATTGATTTTTCAATTTTTGAACCATTGGAACTTTTACATATTGATCTCTGTGGTCCGTCTACCGTAGCCAGTCTTCATCACAAGAAATACATATTGGTTATAGTGGATGATTTTACTCGTTTCACATGGGTTTTCTTTCTGAGACTCAAGTCAGAAACACCGCAGGCGCTAATCAATTTTATCAAGGAGATCGAACTGCAGATCAAGTTGCTAGTACGTCGCATCCGCAGTGATAATGGAACCGAGTTCACCAATCATCTCTTAAACAGTTTCTTGGTGTCAAAGGGTATCAGTCACAATTTCTCATCTCCTTACACACCGCAGCAGAATCCAGTAGTAGAGCGAAGAAACCGAACTCTGGTGGAAGTAGCCAGATCTATGCTCAACCTTGCCAATCTTCATCTTTACTTCCGGGCCGAAGCAGTTGCGACATCATGCTTTGTGCAAAACGAAAGCATTGTGTGCAAGCGTCTCAGCAAAACTCCATATGAGGGCCTTATCAACCACAAACCAAATGTCTGATTCTTCCACATCTTTGGGTGTAGATGTTTTGTGATCAACAACAAAGGTCATCTTAACAAGTTTGCACCGAAGTCTGATGAAGGAATCTTTCTTGGCTACTCAACAAACAAGGTAGCCTATAGGGTTCTCATTAGACGCACGAGACTAATAGTCGAAAGCTTCAACGTCAAATTCGATGACTATTACGTCCGCAACACTTCTCCATCAATCGAAACAAAAGCAATCATGGAAAGTGATATTCCTGCTTCTTCGGATCCATTAAACATAGTTGAAGTAAACTATGATGATCTCTTTGACCCCGTAGAGACTGCTAAGTTATCCGAAGTTCTTGTGTTCTCGGAAGCTCAACAGCAGCATGCCGAAGTCTCTGGTCCTACTCTATCAGATTAAGTATCACTCAATACTTCCACCTCGCCGGTTGAGGGGGAAAATGAATCTCCATATCAGGTGACAACCATCGAGGTTCCAGTACTTGAAGATGTAGCTCGAGTACCTCTCCGCAGAGGATCTCAGCCCTCAAATGTCTCTTTGGACTCAGATGATAAAAATATAGAGAACATTGACACAAGAACCGAACCAAGGGTTATCACACTCACATCCGCAATCCAGGGGGAACCTTCTCAGGTTCAAGGGGAACTCCCATCTGCAGTCCAGGGGAACCTCTTTTTATTGCTCAAGAAAATGTTGATCAAGCTCCAACAGTCCAAGATAATTCTGCGGGCTGCTCGCAAGTCCAGGGGAACTGTCGTCTCCAACTACAAAGTCTTCCGATATTGAAGACATTCCTTCTACCGCAGCCGCTGACCATCTGCAACCCCGTCTATACGTTTGGACGAAGGACCACCCACCAGGTCAAATCATCGGAAAACCATCAGCAGGCATCCAAACTTGATCTTCAAAAGATTTATCTGATCATTGTTACTATGCAGCTTTTATGTCCTCGGTCGAGCCCCGGACGATCAAAGAAGCTTTAATGGAGCCCGACTGGATAGCAGCAGTGCAAGAAGAGCTGGCAGAATTTGAAAGAAAAAAGGTGTGGCAACTCGTTCCAAAGCCGCAAGGTCACACTATTGTTGGTACTAGATGGGTGTACAAGAATAAGGTTGATGAATCTGGTGCGGTCATCAGGAACAAGGCAAGAATAGTTGCCAAGGGGTATAGTCAACTTGAAGGTGTTGATTATGACGAAACATACGCTCCTATAGCCAGAATGGAGGCCATACGCATCTTCCTAGCGTATGCTGCTCACAAAAATATCAGATTACATCAAATGGATGTAAAGAGTGCCTTCTTAAATGATGAATTAAAAGAGGAGGTTTATCTTCAACAACCTCCGGGCTTCGAATGTCATGAACTCCCATATCACTGCTACAAGCTTGAGAAAGCAGTTTATGGTCTAAAGCAAGCACCAAGGGCATGGTATGAGACTCTATCAGAGTTTCTTGTCACTTCTGGATATAAAAGAGGAGTGATTGATCCCATTTTATTTAGAAAAGCGAACGGTAATCACCTTATGCTTGTACAAATATATGTGGATGATATCATCTTCGGATCTACAGATCAGGGAATGGTGGATGAATTTGCAAGGCTCATGACCAACAAATTTCAAATGAGCATGAACAGAGAGATTAACTTTTTTTCTAGTACTTCAAATAAAACAGGTCCCTCAAGGATATTCATCCATCAGGAGAAATACACCTCTGAGCTGCTGAAGAAATACTCAATGGACAACTCTTCCTCAGCCAAGGTTCCTATGGCCTTCGGATATAAGATCTCTGCTGATCCTTCCGGAGAATCAGTAGACCACAAAACTTATAGAGGAATAATTGGCTCGTTGATGTACCTCACTGCAAGTAGACCAGATATTGTCTTTGCAACAGGCGTATGCGCAAGGTACCAGGCCGATCCGAAAGTATCACATCTGACCGCAGCTAAGCAGATTCTTAGATACTTAAAGGGCAGCAAAGCTTTTGGCCTCTGGTATCCCGTAAGGAACGACTTCAGCCTACAAGCATTCACTGATGCGGATCATGTTGGATGTAGATTGGATCGAAAAAGCACCTCAGGTGGATGTCAATTTCTGGGTGGAAGACTCGTAAGTTGGTCATCAAAGAAAAAAAAGTTGTGTCTCACTGTCTACCGCAAAAGCTGAATATGTGGCCGCAGCCAGCTGTTGTTCACAAGTCTTGTGGAGGAAAACATAACTTATGGACTACAGATACAGGATGCTGTGGATACCGATTTACTGTGACTCAGAGAGTGTAATAGCGATCTCCCATAATCCTATTCATCACTCTAGGACGAAGCATATTGAACTACGGTATCACTTCATTAAAGACCACATTCTGAAAGGTAACATGGAACTAATTTTTGTTAACATTCATGAAGAGATTGCTGAGGTATTCACAAAGGCACTTGACTCTACAAAACTCAACAGTTTCTTACAAATGTTAGGAATGATGAATCCGGACCCACAATTCTTTTTGAATTGATAGGTACTGTCGCCATACTTGTTCAACATTGTGGTCGTAGTTGAATATATCTATCATACATAGTTGTAGTATACTTTATGTACCGCAATACATCTTATGTACCGCAGTATATGTTATGTACCGCAATTCCATATGATACCTATATTTCCAAGGTCCTTATTGTTTGTTATTTCTGATATTGTTCAAATGTTCCTCTCAGTTTCTTCTAATGCAGTCATCTAACCATCTACCGAAAGGATGAATCCATCCGCAATGATGTCTTAATCAACAATGAGTCATCAATCCGCAATCACATTGATTGAATTTTCAACTACTTCATAAATTCTTGAAACATTGTGTGCTATTTAATGATCCTTCATTAAATAAGAAAAACATTCTCAAAAAACATTCGTTGTGTAGCACATTATCATTTCAGTTCTTATTTTCAAATAAACCTTCAGTCAGACCTATTTTAGGTGTGTTGCCAAAATAAAACAATTTCCTATAAAAGAAATCTTTTTAAAAAATCTTTTTCTTTAAACTGTCTTTTCACCTTACCCCAAAATGTCAAATCCGTTACAAATTCCACCTTTATTCAACGGCCTATCTCCCCTCACCACACGTTCTTCAGACGTGGGACTTTGGGCCTGATATTTCATTAAATGCCACACTTTTGGAAAAAAAATTAAAAAAAACTTTTCGTTAATGCTTTTGTGGCTGATATTGTTTTTAAAATAAAAAAACAAAGGTTTCTACCTTTAACCGCTTTCTTTAGGGTAAAAACAATGTTTTTTGAAATCCGCCCCCATATAAACCCTCTTTTCTTCCCCAAGAAAGTTTTACGCCTTCTGAACTCTCTAAGACGAACTTCATCTTCTTCACCCTCTTGCACTTCAAACTTTTTCTGCAAGGTCTTCAAACTTTTCAAAAATGGTGAAATCGGGCATCTTAAGGAAACAATCGAAGGCATCAACATCTGTTCAACCAACTGGTTCCGACTCTGCTACAAGGAACCAATCGCCTTCAATTGCATCTAGCAATTTTAGGGCAGTATTTGATGATCATTCTGCTTACAATGACCCCATCCATCTCATGATCAAGTTCATCTCCAATCATCCACTTTTTGGACCATTCAACTCATTCACTGATGTTGTTCCCATCTCGGCATTGTTCAAATGTGATTTTCCAGCATATCGACCCCTCAACAATCTGCAAGAAGTTCATCTGAACTTGATGGATGATTCTTTAGTCATCTTGAACAAAGACAAGTTTCTCACTACAATAAATCTGTTGGTGCATCCCTCTACCAAATTCATCTCACCAAGTGTGACAGACATCATCTCTACACTTTACCAGATGGGATATCAGAAGAAGTTCAAGGGCATTGGCGAGTTCAAGAAGAATCAAGTCCCAACGGTATGGCAGTTCATGTGCCATTTTGCGATCCGCAGTCTATCAGGGAGAACCGGAGGCACTAACAACATGGGTCTCAAATTGCTCGAGTTAGTATGGAGCATCTTCATGGGCAACGATGTCAACAATGGTCAAATCCTATGGGATGATTTTCTCCAATACATCCCTAAGGAGACTCCAAAGGAAAACCCAACTGAGCTCACATTTGCAAGGCTCTGGTCTCTCTGCATCTTCGATCTTCATCATGCCGCCAAGATCAGCATGGGGAACGACATCAACTTCTTCGTCACTCGTGATCTTAAAAAGTATGTACCCTCTAAAGATCAATCTATTTTTGGACTTTTAGATGCTTACCCATTCACATTTTGATTACTGTTGGACTTGAGACCAAAGAAGTCACAGATCATATAGAGGCTACGGAAGCTATTGACACATACCTTTCTACCCTGCCTCTACCCAGTCAGAACATTTTAGCCTCTACAGCACCCAATCAACCAGAGCGTTCCGCAACTCCATCTTCTACTACTTTATCCAATCTTCCCTTAGCCAAAATGCTCAAACAGCTAGTTAAATCCAAGAAAGGCCCCCGCAGCATGGCAAGGAAAGATGCAACACCCAAAAAGGGTGAAACATCCATGAAAAGTAAAGCATCCAAGAAAGCAGAACCCTCCAAGAAACGAAAGCTTAGACATGTTGTGTCTTCAGATGATGAATCCAATCCCATTCCTGCAGTGAATATAGATCATGAGTCTGATAACAACTCAGTACCAATTCTTGTTCTCAAGAGACGAAAAACAAAACCCACCTCTAGCCAAATGTGTGACCGGACATATACTGCAGTCTCTCAAAAGGCTCTGGTAGTCCTTAGGGTTCGCGTAGACCCATTTGCTTCAACCATCAATGACTACTTAGACACAGCAAGTGTGTCTGTTTCATCCAAACGTGGAGACTCACCCCCAACTAAATCCCAAGAGGATTTAATTGGCTCTTCTCGCCCTAAGGTCTCCAGTGCTTCCAAACTTCATTTCTTTGAGGAACAGGAGTTGCGATCCATTCTAGAACTTGTAATCCAAACAGTCGATACACCTTCCCAACCACAGGGAAATTCTTCAGCCCATGCCAGAACGAGCCGAGGCCAAACTTGACCATGGGTCAAGGAGACCGAGGAAGCTTCGGAAATCCTACTTTTCTTATATCTAATAAAGGTGGTTTAGGCACGGTGAGCACAAATGTGCAAGGATCCGTGAACCCGAGGGACACCTCGGTGCATTTTCAAGGATTTGACGGTAATGAATCTAATGATTCTTGGAGACAATACAAACCAACCATTGAATCCGAAGCCAACAAGTATGCCGCTTTCCGTAGGGCATTTCAAGCAAGGAAAGATCAACAAACCAAGAAACTTCAACAAAAGCAGCAGGAAATTCTAACTGTGGCCAAGGAGTGGGCTGATGCAATCTACAATGAAAACACCGTAACCACAATTTTAAAGGTCCAAGATTGGATGTCCGCAATGGCTGAGACAATCCGCAATACTCAGTCCATTCCTGGTGGTGCAGGTCCATCTCAGACCCCTCCAACTCAAATTGTTAGAGAATCACAAAATGACGGAACCAAGATTGAAGTTAGTTCCGGGCCAACCTTCGGTTTTGACGACATCGACATAAATGAGGTAAACCAACTTGATCCCTCTAATGATCTCATGATTTTTGATGAAGAAGAAGAATCAAGCGGATCTCAGCACTCAACCTCTAAGCCTAAGGAGAAGAAGAAGAAAAAGAAGTTAGCCGTCTCGAGAAAAGAATTCTTGAGTTTGCAAGACAAAGTTGATCAGATCTTAGCTGCTGTGAAATCTACTCAACCACAATCGGAGGACTTGCCTGGACCACATTCCCTCATTGACCGCGTCGAACGACTTGAAGCCAGAGAACGCCTTGGTGCAGAGAGAATCTCTCTTAAAGTTGAAATGGGTATTCGAGCCCTCGATACCAACCGCAAAGCTAATCATCAACAATTTTTGGCAACTGTAGAGCGACTCATTTCAGAGGTATTCGCAATCAAGTCCGAACTTCAATCGATAATTTCGAATCAATCAACTCAATCCAGGAAGCTTGTTGAAGAAACTCATAATGCGTATGAGTCCACCATTTCAGTCCTGCAGTCAACCATCAACAACTTACGCCGTTCTTTATCATCCAACTTTCATGGCCAGGAAATTCTACAACTCACCAAGGAGATCCATAAACTACTTTTCAACACCGCAATTTCAAATAATCAACAACTTGCTGATGCACTCAAAGCTCAATTCAATGAAGTGTGTGCTAAGATTGATGGTCTTAAGCAATGGCTTGAGGAAGTACCGAATGCTCCTTCCTCAAGAGGGGGAAGTGAAGTACGAGACTCGGATCGCATCTCTCATCAACATTCTCATCCGCACCAACATCTAAACTCTCCCATCCAAACAAATCTTAGTTATCAGCATCCCATCATTCAATAAAAAGTTCCTACTCCACTACGTTCACCTCAACCATCTCCACAAAAGAAAACACATGTTTCCTCTCCTCAAAAGAGTCCAAGGCATCAGTCACCACCGCAACAACAAACAATTCGAGAATCTCATCCCTCTCCCAAGTGACCAGTGACTCCCCCGCCCATTTCAAAAACTTAGCCTCTCATATGTCATCCGAACGCTCCTTCGACTCACCTGCAACCAAACAGAAGAAAGCTGACTGGAAATCAGCTAAATTTGCTGAGTTGATCTGGAGGGAAAATGACTTTGACATCACAATGGATTAATCCCTCATCAACTCCTGGGTCAATCCACACAGAAGATTACTTGATGACGATTACTATCCTTACCTCACATACGCAGAACCCCCTCATAACGGTTATTGGGACATTCCCATCTCTCCGAACGCAAAATACTTCACAGTATTCGATTCTTTTGACCGCAGTCTTCCCGATGATAAGAGGTTGCCCTTAGAGTTTGAAAGACTCAACAGATTCCATCCAGTACACTGCAGTCAAGAACTTCAAGACTCGAAAATTCATGAAAGCGGATTTCATCCAGTACACTCTCACCAGAAGAAATCAGGACTATGTCCGAACCCAAGCTGGATATCCCTGTATGAACCCGGAGGAAGTCTTTCTGATAGCAAGGGTGTTTCAGAACAAGTCAGAGAAGAATCCCAAGATGAAAATTGCATTTGAAAGGGCCAGCACGTTTCTGAGAGAAACTGTTTGTGATTTTGCAAAAATTAACACAGACATTCACACCGCACTTGCTCAGAAGTTTAACCTTCCACCTCTTGATTTGGCCCCAATGTTGACTGAAGGTTTTCAAGAAAGTTCTCTTGGAGCAACAAACTTCCTAGATCATGGAGTCATTTTCAAACCGGAAGCAACTTGAACTAACTCAAACCGGGAGCAACAAACTTCCCAGATCTTGGAGTCATTTTCAAACCGGGAGCAACAAACTTCCCAGATCTCTTGGAGCAACAAACTTCCCAGATATTGATCCGACCATACCCCCACATTTTAAATATTTCATTCCTATGACTGCCATGCATCATCTCAGTCGGAAGCAAGTTGAACTAACTCAAACGATAGTTCATAAGTCAAAACACACAACTGCTGAAGTCAAGTTTGAAATTTCAAGAAGGATCACCTGGCTTGGAGAAGTAAGAAAGTTCTGGCGGATTCTCATCAAGTTCCTAAAGCTTGACAAATAAATGGAAGTTGAAGAGGTCACTTAGGGGGAAATTGTTGATACATAGAAGTGAGCCTCTTAAACTTAATCCAAACCTCAGCCTCTCCCTTATCCGCAACCACTCTCTCATCCGTAGTCACGTACCTCAACCGCAGTCATCGTCATCAGCACTTAGTCTTAGTCTTTTATCTGTTTTTCTAAATGTACTCTCTTTTATCCAATGTGCCTTGCATGGCAACTTTAAACAGATAGGACGTTTGTAATCTTTGAGACTCTATAAAAAGGAGTTCTCTCTTTCTGAATGAATACACATCTACGCATCTTGAATCTCATATCTCTTGAAATTCATAACTTACTCTCTCATCTCCTTCTTACTCTCTAAACTCTACTAAACATAATCTGAAATATAACATATCTAAATCTCTCCTTCGGAGCAAGTCAATCTTGACTTAATCACTAAGTTTGATCTCACTTACTAACCTGGTCTGATTGCATTCCTTGTTAAGAATCAACTTAAGTGTATACTTGATATAATACTTGTTGTCATTTACATTTCCTTTTATTTCCGCATATAATCATCTAACTATCTAACTCTAACTTTTATTATTGTTGAGCTTTATGATCCTCTGAGTTAAACTTTAAATTCCGCAATATAAACTTGTTCTAACGTTTGTTCAAGTGTGTTTCTCAAGTTTTTCTCTCAACATGAGAGAGAGAGAGAGAGAGAAAGAGAGACAGAGAGAGAGCGAGAGAGATGTAAACACCTCTATTCAAGGTGGGTTCATACCACTTGTAGAGGTGTGCTTGAGAGATGTAACATTGAGAGTGTTAGGGTGAGCTATTTATTTGTCTAGATCTAGCTTATATTTTTTTGTAACACCTTTAATGATTGAATGCATCTCTTAAACAACCAAATTACCATTTTCTTTGAGTGTTCTTTAATTTTGCATGCCAAACCAAATGCTCATAACTCACATCAGTTTTCCTAGCTAGAAGATGTCATATTTTAACTTGAAAGTTCTTGCAATTTTTAGTTTATTTGCTTTGTATTTTTCTACCCTAATTCCATGTGATAGGGGCTGAAATAATAACCATGAAAGTCATTCAAATCATGTTTGAAATCTACCCAACTTCCATCCGTACATGTGTCTTGATTTGGAACTTGAAGAAGTCTTTATTGGTGAATGTAGATTTTTGTATTTGGTATATAATGGCATCCTACTTTCAATCATCTTTCAGTCAACTCTTTGGTGTTTTCATTAACAATCAATTGATGTATTAATAAATTCATTTAATCCTATTTTGTGTAAAATTGAGTGGCTATAATCCCTTGTCTAAAGTCTCAAAGCATATGGTAATTTTTGGTAAAAGTTGGAAATCTAAATAGTAACTTTTCCCCATCTTGAGAGGGTTGTAGTTGCTAATCTGGATAGAATTGGCTGATGTCCCATTCTTATGAAGTTATATGGAATCGAGTCTGGTTTTTATAAAGTCCGGAACCAGCACAATCGGAGTTTCAGATTCTGTTTTATGATTAAAACAATGAACAGGGATCGGGCTGGGAAATTATAAAAAATATATATAAGTTAGTGTTAAAATTGTATTTTTGAAGCATGTACTTTATTTGTTAATTGCTTATTATTTGTGGCATTTAGGTGAAGCCTTGAGAACTTCAAGTAAGTTCAAGAGTTGGAGTAGAAGAGGAGTCTCATCAAGGCTAAAGTTGAGTTCATAGTTTTAACTCGCTAAGCTGCATAATTTCAACATGCATTCCGTAAATCGCGATTTGTTTCACATTAGGATGACCTTATCATTACTTAGGCTTGATGATGATGTTATTTTTGTGATGCTACCGTACGCTCTATGCTATTTCCATATTATGAGTTATTTGTTATGATCCTCTCATTTTAATGAACATGATGCATATGACAATCTAGATTTGGGAGTGAGTCGATAATTTTATTAACTTCAACTTATAACCAAAAACTACATATCATAAATGGATTGTTGATGCAAATTAGGAATTATTCTAGAATCATTAATGCTTGTTATAACTGATTAAGAATATGTTGTTTGCATCTAATGAATGGTTATGCCTTGGAATCGATTGATATGGTGATATACATGTTATGTGTTAGTTGTATGCGGTTATGATGTTTAATGGATTGGTAGTTATATGCTATAGTATGGTGATAATATGATGAATTTAATTACATGTTTTATTGCTCGTTAAATTTGTATGAGTAACATAACTATTTTGGTGTATGCTTGTTTTGCGGGGTTATAATGGTGTGATGGGTAGAACCTTGCAAGTCTAATCGCTTAAAAGATCTTAATCCTTAATGGTGATTAGTTACACGGTCTTTCTGGATGGTCATGTGACACATGGTTCACGTGCACCCCGGTGTACGAAAAATGGAGTGGTGTTGGCTTAATGGCATGGTTGGATCAAGCATCACGTGGGAATCTGTAACGATCTTAAATTCAACACAAATTTTTCAAGAAAAATAAGTAACTATTGCATTCACAATTTACAACAACTTAGATAGACCATTTAACTAAAAACATTTATCAAAGTACCATCAAAATTTAACATGTGCACAAATATCTGATGGATGCGATGCAATCGACTCGTGCGCTTCCTTTAATATAAAAAAACCTGAAAACATTTAAACCACAAAATGTAAGCACAAAGCTTATTCAGTTTTCCCCAAAGTACCACATACAACATAGCACATGTAACAGCTATGGGTTATCAACAACCCTGGAGACTACCCGGACTGTCATTGGGAAAACAGCATGCCCGGTGGTTTATCAGCAACCATGGAGACTACTCGAAGTCTCAGTACATACAGTAGCACATATCACAGTAACAATAAATAAGACCCGGTTGGTCTGCTCATATATACTACCACACAGGCCCATACAACTTGCAAGAGTCACAAAGATAGCTAGCATCCTACATACATAATTTTGTAAGTCGGCATTGGTGCCTTCGGCCTGCAAGCACAGTAAGAAGACTCACCTTGAACTACTGACAGATAATCCCACACACACGCTACTACTATGAAAAGCTCCACACATTGAACATATCCAAACCATCCCCAATTAATAATTAGTGTAGTAATCCATACTCGAGGGTCCAAATCATATTCTCTCTTCTAAGGGTAAAATACCATTTTACCCTTCCCACACCTAACCCAACGATTCCTGGCTCAAAACCCAAATGACCCAAGGCCCATAATGGCACTCTGCTGAGTACGCCCCGCGTACCACCCTGTACGCCCGACGTACTGTCCCACTGACCAAACTCAACTTTTATGCTCTTAGTGATTAAAGACCAAAACATCTAATTTTTAGATCTAACTCTATGTGACGTCTTAAGTCATAAAGTTCATAACTTTATGGATTTGCATGGCTTAATGGTGCCCAAACCAAAGCCCTAGATCCATAACTTCACCACAAGACCACAAACTCATGCATGGAAGAGTTATACCCATCAAGATTCAATTTTTATGACTGAATGACCTAAAAATGATCAGAAATGAGGCTCAAAGGTTCTGGAGTAACTTCTACTCACAAGATCCAAACCTTGGGACCAAAACATTCTCATATCATAACTTAAAGCTAGATCTACATAAAAGAACCATCAACATTGAAGCTTTATACCTCCAAAAGAAAGATCAAGGTGAAAAAGGTTTGTATCTACAAGCTCCAAGACAAAAAACACTTCTCTAATGAACAACTTCTTCTCCAAGATGCACCAAGAACACTCTAAAACACTCAAAAGCTTAAGGATCTCACAAATGGGGCTATGGTTTCAAAATAAGGGTTAGAGAGGATGGAGTCGAAGGTAATAAGGGTTTGCAATAAGTTAATGTCTTTAAATAGGGTCCAACACCCAAATATTAGGGTTTGAGTCTGCTTCGCGTATGCCATGCATACTCCTGGTATGCTGAGTGTACCAGGGTGAACCTCCGCAATCATCTCAACCTAGTATGCCCAGTGTACACCCTGTACGCCCAACATACTAACCTAAACCCAAATCCTTCCTAACTTCTAATGGTCATAACTCCCACGCCCAAATCTATTTTTGGCGTTCTTTATATCCACGAAAAGGTCTTGAAGAGCTCTGTAACCCTATCTTGTTAAATTTGGCTTAACACAAGTCAAACTTAAAACCATAATCCTTGGAAGCAGTCTGACACCTCTCCTTCCCCAAATCACCATTGGTTCCCACTCATGATTCAAAGGCTTAAATATCATTATCAACTTTCTCAACCTTCAATGAGGCCTAAATTTACTTTCTCAAAGCCTCAAAGTCTTCACACATTCAATTTACAACCCACGAGTCCTTATTCAAAGAATGATCCAAAACAGGGTGTTACATAATCAGGAGGTGTATCAGTAGAATTGACATTGTTTGTACCGATCCTGAAAAACACCGTGAAGTACTTGTACTTTGCAGGTTGGAGTAACGAAAGTTGAAGAATTGGGTTTGGTGAATTCATTTGGAAGTCATGAGCCACTTAGAGCACTAAATTGGTTGATCGCACGAGTCGTGAACGGGGTTATGTTGTTGGGTAGGTTGTCACTAAGAAAAACCAAAGTTGATAATCGGTTGAAAAAAGATTATATACAATAATAGCTTTAATTGAAATTGTATATGATAATCGGTTGAAAGGAATTACGTATAATAAATGGCAAATTAAATTATATGTAATATCCGGTTGAATTAAGTTGATAACTATATTTGTTTGAATTAAAATTAAGATGATATGGTGAAACGTTGTATTATAAATGGTTGAATGTTGTTTTCTTTTTGATTGGTTATATCATAAAAAGTTGAATATATAATAAAAGGTTAGATATATAACAATATGTTAGTAATTTAAATAAAGGTTGAATAAATAATGAAATGTTGTTTATATGAAATTTGATTGTTTATATGTTATGCATTTTTTTATATAGATTATGGTTGATCATATATTTTATTTGTTAGAATTGTGGTTAAAAATTTATGCATGCATGCGTTTGAACATGCTATTGAATGATTATAATATGTGGATGTTTTCTAAGTGGTATTTGTTTTCTCATTTTTATGCTACATCGTAAAATCAATGATTTACCATTTGGGGTTTGTATGTTTTATATGTAACCTTTATGAATTCACTAAGACAAGGGTTGACACTTGTGTCTTTTCTCCTTTGTGCCTTATGATTGGTGCAGGCAGCATAGGAGTTCTATAACGCCTGGTCTCTAGGTAAAATTCTTAAAATATAAGTGTTATTGAGTTTGTGAGTTGGCCCAATACGCTGGGCGTACCATCGCGAGCCTTAGACGAGGGTTTTCCCCTTAGTACATTGGGCGTACATATGGTATGTTGGGTGCACCTGAGCCAGATGCAAACCTTAAAATTTAGGGTTTGGACCCTATTTAAGAAACCTTATGCCCATGGTTTTCTCATTGCCAGCGTCCATTATCCCTAAAAGCATTGAGTCGAAACCTTAATCTATTTTTAGAGAGAATTGATCCTTGTGTGTATTTGGTGCATCTTGAAGAAGAAGAACAAGCTTCGTTTAGGAGCATTGATCAAGTTGGAACTTGTAGATCCAGGGTTTATTCAACTTTCTCAGCTTCATAGAGGTATAAAGTCTTGACCTTGGTTATTCTAGGCTTAGATCTAGGACTAGTTGAGATTTGAGAATATTTTGGTCCCATGAATGAGTTCTTGTGACTAAATGTTACTCCAGAAGTTTTTAGTTGTTCCTTTTGATGTTTTTCAGGTTCTTCCTTCATAAAGTTTGCATCTTGATGGTTACAGATCAACCATGCATGAGTTACTGATCAGTTGATGGAAGTATGATGCTAAATCTAGGGTTTGAGTCTCTTTGAGCCATGCAAAGGCATCAAGTTGGTGACTTTATCGTTTAAGACATTCCTCAAGATTTTGATTTGCAAAATGGATGTTTGTGTTGGGTTTTAGTATACTACAACATCCTATGGTGCACATACAACCCTAAATACCTTGGATCTATGTTTTCTCTATTATACATGCAAATATGAAGTTTCCAAGATATTACCCTATACTAGCATACAAATATCATATACTTGGGTAATAAAATAGATAGAATACATACGTTTTTTTGATGTAACTTGTCTTCATGAAGCTTGAGTGCCTAGTGCCCCAAGTGTGACACCTCAAATGGTTCACACAACACCATGAACACTTGGAATAACCTTGAGAATAAGGATACTTTGGTTATCTCTAATGAAATCGGCCTTGCCCTTTTGTGTACACACACTAGTGCCCATTTCACCAACCAAGGACATCTTTATATAGTGTGGAGATTAGGGTTAAACCCTAATACCCATGACCTTTCATTTCATATGATCCATGGGTTAAACACTCCATGGACTATCCATGAAAGCTTAGCCCAACCTAAATGAACTTGGCCCATCACACACATATATCTTAGAGTCCATATTTAATTAGTTCCTTTTGATCACTTAATTAATTATAAATTAATTTCTTGATCAATACTAATTAAATAATATGATTATATATATTAATATATTAGAACTTATAATATAATAATATAAATCACTAGTATCATTTTTCCTCATCTTGTCTATCCAATTGTCCCGATGTCATGCAACCCAAATGGACCATGTCGGGTCGGGTCAAGTCTTACCAATTATAGTTATGGACTTAGACATTAATCCAACAGTTTGGACTTAAAGCATTAAGTGCTTAATGATGTTTTAGCAAGCCGGGGCGTACGTCAGGAATACTCAAGTGTACCCTTAGTGTATGCGGCCGAAGCCCTTATTTCCCTTGGTAACACCAGCTGTACGTTGAGCGTACCTAGGTGGTACGCTTAGCGTACTCACCAGGAACCATTTTGGGCCTTAGGTTTTGGGCCACTATTGGACCTTAGGTTTTGGTGTATAGTTCGGCCAAAAGTCTTTTTGGATTTACGTCATTGTTTGGCCTTTGGCCTTCATGGATTTGGGTCACTTCTGAGCCTTAGGCCATTTTGGGTTTGGGTCGCGCTTAGTATGGCCCAATAAGGGAAGGGTTAAATGGTCTTTTACCCTAGGAGTCGAGATTAAGGATTTAGACTCTCAATTTTGGTTTATGGCCGAATTATTAATTAGGGTTTTATTATTTGTGATTTAGTACGGGGAATTTTTGGTTCAGCAGTTCGAGAGTTATTTGTTTATCAACAGATCGAGGTGAGTCACTTCATTATACTCGTGGGTCGAAGGCACCAATGTCGGCCCACTGGATTATGTGTGTAGGATAATAGTTGTCTTTGTGACACTTATTGTTATGCATGTATGTCCTAGTTGTCTTTGTAACTCTTGCTAATATAATTGTATGGTTAGTTGTATGGGTAAAATAGACTCCATACCAGTTGAAGGAGACCGAAGGGGGTGAAATAGAACCAGTATAGGTTGAAAGAGACTGAAGGAAGTGAAATAGACCCAGTACCGGTTGAACGAGGCCGAAGGGGGTGAAATAGACCAGGTTATCTTTGACGGTTATGTGTATATGGTATGGGGTATTTCGGGGAAACTCACTAAGCTTTGTTCTTACAGCTTTATGTTTATGGTTTCAGGTACTTCCAATTCGAAAGGGATGGTCCTGACATGATCGCATCACATCCTCCTATGTTTCCCACACTTTTATGATTTTAGGGATTGTACTTTGATGACTATTTTACTATTACATACTTTTGGATGTTTTGACAAGAATATTTGTTGGCTTGGGTTGAATTAAAAATGAAATTTTATCTATGATTTTTGGGATGTTACAAGTTGGTATCAGAGCCTTGGTTTGAGGGATTCAGACATGCTTTCGGGTGTGTCTGAACTCAAACTGAGGAATTGATAATCTTTTTTACAGAAAAGAATTTTCTAAACAAACTTTTATAAACAAAAGGGGTGCAATGCGTGCAATCAGCCACGCTCAATTAAGTATTCCTAAAATACCCATACATGTTATTATTTCAGTGTATGTATATGTGTATAGCATGCTAGAGTAGGGCTAAGGATCTACTCAGCATTTCATAGTAGATTTCTAGGAGAGATGCTTTTGTATGTCAGTTGTATAAAGCCTTAGAACTGCATGCTAGTATGGATTTTAGGTGATTAGATAGAGTGGTATGGTTAATTATTGCTTTGGTTTAGAACTCAATGTTTGAATGTTGCTTGCTTTGTGCTTCTCGGGACTCAACTAATGTCGGCTAATTATTAAGCGAATACTTCGAATTATGTTATCGGGATTAGATAATTCTCAAAGGTTAGGTTCAACTGTATTGCACAGCTCTTGTTTGAGTCCAACCGTCGTAGAGTGGGACCTAGCAGTCAAAAATTATATGGTGCTGGTAACATGTAAATGCATTCATGAGATAGTTAGAAGACATTGGAGGGGGAGTCTCTTCTGCAGCTGATAGCAGAGTGTGGTGTGGAAAGGAACCCTTAGGAGACGTCTTAGCGCATAAGGTACTCTATAGTACGAGTGAAGTATCTGATAATAGGGAAGTAAATCGGAGGATTTGATTTAGTCCTTGAGGATGGTATAGATAGGTGCGGAAGGTAATATTGGGCCCGTACAACTGAAAGCACAGAATCTATATCCAAGACAAGGAAGGTCTTGATGAATTCTAGAAACTTTGGGAGTATGAACCTCTTTGTGCATATACTAATTGTTTATGTATTATGTTTCAGCATGGTGGTGACACGTGGCAGAGCAGGAGGTTCAAGATCTAGATCTGGTTCGGGCTCGGGCACCGAACCAATTGACGAGGTTTTACGCAAGTTTATCGCATCTGAGATTATGAGAGTCATCCTTGAGGTGACCCTAGTCATGTTCGGGTCGATCAAGCAGGGTATCATCGAACTGATGGAGAATCGTCTTTGGATATTTATGGCCGATCTGTCTTCTAGTCAGCACGGAGCCCGCACTCTCTCCTTCAAGGATTTCAGGGGATGTACGGTGTCAGAATTCTTTGGGTTGAAGGACCCCATTGTCGCCAGACGATGGATAGAAGATATTGAGGGTGCTCGGATGCTTAGCTTCTGCCCTGTAACACCCGGTTCCTAGTACGTATTTCAATTATAGTAGACTCATGATTTGCTCTGGGACTCGGCGAGTTGGAGGCTCAACTCGTCGAGTAGACTCAACATTTTTCGGGGATTTGAGTGACCTACTCGACGAGTCGGGGGACCGACTCGACGAGTAGGACCTGTATGGATGAAACCCTAATATTTAGGGTTTGCACCCTATTTCAACAACTTAACTCGTCCCAAACCAGCCTCCATCGTCCCTCTCACTTCCAGAAGACCCTAACTCGAAATCATAACCATTGTTGAGTGTTCTTGAGCCTTGTGGTGCCATTTTTGTGTGTTTGAAGCTTGAGGAAGAGAAGGAAGCTTGGAAGATAAGGAGAAGACTAGTAGATCTAGAGGTTTTGCTTCATTTCCGCCTCATTCAAGGTAAAAAGCTCCAACCTTGACTTCCCATTTGAACGATCTTCCTTAGGGCTTAAATCTTGTCATTTTGGGCATTATAGAGCCATATTCAAGATTGGATGTACACCTTTGAGTTGCACTTCAGATCGGGAACCATTGAGGGTTCCTATGGCATAAAGGTGCCAACTTTATGGCCATGGGAAGCCCATGCACCACATCAGCCCCTTTTTATGGCTTTTTGAGCCAAAGGCCCATGCATGGACATCAAGTTTGTAGCTTTATGTATAAAATGGACCCTAGGAGGCCAGATCTATGGTTTTGATGCGTTAACACCCCTTATAATCAACCGAATAGTTTTGGACAAACAGGGACTCGGTGAGTCGGGTCGCATTTTCCCCCAACTGTCTTCTGGAAATGGTTTTTGGTTAAGTTGTAGGGACACTCAGCCTTTTAGGGGATTGTTATGGACTTGAAGATCAAAGGACTAAATGAGTTCAAGGAGGAACTTGGCGAGTTCAAGACAACGTCCCAAACACATGAAGACGGACTCGACGAGTTCAAGGATGAACTCGGCGAGTCATAGACTGAACACCTTCATATGGATGAAGATGGACTCGACGAGTTCGAGGACGAACTCGGCGAGTCGGTTGAAGATAGTCTGATGTGTTGTTGAAGGCGAACTCGTCTAGCTCTTTCTAGAATCGACGAGTAGGGACATAACTATGGCATTTTGTGGACATGGGGACTCGGCAAGTTGGTGGAGCAACTCGGCGAGTCGAGTCAACCAGGTGTTGACTTTGAGCAAGGTTTTGACATTGACTTTGACTTGGACTTGAGTGACCCATGTAAGGGTTACGTGTATGAATTGATAACTTAGAACAGTTGTCGTGTAGGGAATGAGGAGTCGAGGAGAGTCGATTTTCACACCAAGGACAGTGCAAGAACTACACAACATTGAGGTGAGTTACCTTCCAGTAGGAGTGGGTCTAAGGCACGAAGGCCGACCCACTAGTAGTTGATTACCGTTGAGATGATTGTCTTTGTGATAATTGTCTGGTTTGCAATTAATTGATGTGTTCTATGTGCCAATATGATACGTTCTATCTGATAGTGGTAGTAGGAGGGGAATAGTCCCCCAACTCGGTCGTTAGGACCGAAGGGTAGGTCGGACACCCCAGACCTGTCTCACAGCATGATTATGTAATGTTATTATGTGATAGTTGTAGGGGTGAAATAGTCCCTGTGACCGGGTGAGATAGACCGGAGGGTTGGCAGGCACCCGAGAATGGCCTGACACGGGTAGGTCAGCACCCCAAAATGGCTTGACATGGGTGGGTCAGCACCCCAGAATGGCTTGACACGGGTAAGTCGGGCACACCAGAATTGCCCGACAGTATGTATGATTGTATGGTATGTGGTATGATGGGGGAACTCACTAAGCTTCGTGATTAAATTTTTTAGTTTTGGTTTCAGGCACCTCTTCAGCTAAGGGGAAGGAGCCGACAGGGTAGCAGCGCATCGCACACACATGATTTCCGCTTTGAGAACCCTGGGATTGTACTCTGACGTTTTACTATTTGATGTTTTGGTTTTCGAGACTTGTAATTTGTGACTTGATGTTTTGAAATGATAATAACGATGTTTTCCGTAAACAATTTTTATAAGTAATATAATTAAACAAAAAATTTAGGGTCTCGATTTTGGGATGTTACAAGTTGGTATCAGAGCCTTGGTTTGAGGGATTCGGGTACACTATCGGGGGTGTCTGGACTCAAACCGAGGGCTTGAAGGATTTTTATAGGAAAAATAGTTTCTAAAATTTAAAAATAAGGAGTTTTGAGAAAGAACAAGGTGTGTGATGCGTGCGACCGACCGAGCTTAAGTACGTTTTCCCCAAGATACTCATACATGTTATGTTATGTTATATGATATGATTATGAGAACTGCATGCTAGACTAGGCCTAAGGATCTAGGGAGGATGCCTTGTATGCCTGTTATGTGATTATGAGAACTGCATGCTAGATTAGGGCTAAGGATCTACGAAGGATGCCTTACATGCATGTTGTATAAGTTTATTGAGCTATATGCTAGGGCCGGTTAGTCAGCAATATGATAGCCTAATTAGGGTATGCTTGGTAATGGTTACTCAATGCACGAATGTTGCTTGCTTTGTGCTGATAGGGGTTCCGACTAGCTTCAACTAACTAATAAGCGAATATGTAATAGTATTCGCAAGCTAGTTAGGGGAAGATGGCAGGGACTCCTTGTGCAGCTGATGGCGGAGAGTAGGTCGGAGAGTGCCCTAGGACGAGCCTGGGATGAGATTAGCTTGGAAAGAAGTATTAGTATAAGGGACTTGGTGAACTCGAAGCAATCCTTGAGGAAAGTACGGATAAATGTGGAAGGTAGTATGGGCCCGTACTACTGGAAGCATAGGATCCGTACTCGATTTGAGGAGGGCTAAGATGGAATTAGGAAACTTAGAGAGTGTGTGAGACCTCTCGAGAGTATGGATGACCCTGAAATTTATGTGTTTTATTTCAGTATGGCGATTACGCGACATGGAGTAGGAGGTTCACGGTCTGGATCAGGATCAGGATCAGGCTCGGGTGCGGGATCCGAGCAGGTTGATGATGGGCTATACAAGTTCATCGCGTCTTAGATCATGAGAGGTATCTTTGAGGCGACCCCGGTCATTTTCGGGTCGATCAAGGAGGGGATTATCGAGCTGATGGAGGATCGCCTCCGGACATTCAGGAGTGACTTGGCATCTAGCCAGCCAGGGTCGCGCACACTCTCCTTTAAGGATTTTAGGCGGAGTGGTGTGCCAGACTTTCATGGGGTAAAGGACCCCATTGCTACCAGGAGATGGATCGTAGACATTGAGTCTGTGCAGTTGATGAGCTTCTGCCCGGAGGGGTCGAAGGTCCGCTTTGTTGCAGGATGTTTGAGGGACAGAGCGAGGGATTGGTGGGAGTCAGTTGGTGACTCACTGGGAGCCCCAGCCATCGTGGCTATGAGTTGGTCGGATTTCGTGACCAGGTTCAGAGTTGAGTTTGTGCCAGCTGTGGAGCTTCAGCAGCTGGCCAGGGAGTTTCTTGATATGAGACAGACTACTAAGACAATGGCGGAGATCACCGCCAAGTTCTGGGAGAGGGCCTTGTTGGCACCTCAGTATGCAGGGAATGAGGAAATGCGGAAGACCTGCTACCAGGATATGTTGAGGGTTGATATTCGAGAGCATGTCAGCTATTCAGCCTGCCCGACCCTGGAGTCCATGATTTCCAGGGCGAGGGAGAGGGATATTGACTTGGAGCACCTCAGGAAGAGGAAGGCTGAGGCAGAGCAGGTTACTGGGTTTCGGGGAAGAAACCCAAGGGATCGGACACTAGGTCGAAGGGCCAGTTGGGCCAGAGCCGCTGCAGGAAATGCGGCATGCCGCATGAGGGAGCTGGTAGAGCGGGATCGTCGGGCTGCTACAAGTGTGGCAAGACAGGGCACTTTTACAGGGATTGTACTACTCCCGCCCCCGAAGTTCAGACATCAGACCTGATTGGCTTCCATTGCAATCAGAGGGGCCATAAAAAGGCCAACTGCCCTAGATTGACAGCAGCAGCAACGGCGCCAATGGTGGTGCCGACTCCAGCGACGACACGGGTTGCGGATGGCCGGAAGGTCAAGTCAGAGGTTCCAGTGGTGCGGAGCCGAGCATTTCAGTTGACAGTCGAGGAGGCACGCACCGCACCCGATGTGGTGACGGGTATGATTTCTTCTCTCTAATCTTTTATTTTATGTTGCTTGTGTTATTGATATGCTATATTATGTACTCTGTTAGGATCGTTCCATGTGAACGGTATTCCAGCTCAGGTGTTGTTTGATTCGGGTGCTACCCGATCGTTTGTCTCTCTTGCGCTTAGCAAGAGGTTCCATGAGTCTTTGGGCATGTTAGATTTCCCTCTAGAGGTGAGATTGAGGACGACCGATCAGTGCGAGCATCAGAGGTGTTCAGGGATTTTGTTTTGAGGTTGTTCGAGGAGCGCTACTTGGTAGACTTGGTTCCCATACCATTGTGGGGGAACAAGGTTATTATAGGCATGGATTAGTTGAGCCCCAATGGGGCTGTGATCGACTGCATGCAGCAGTTGGTACGGATCAGGACCCCAAGTAGGGAGAGCTGGTGATTCAGGGCGAGAGGCCACAACACGGACAAGTTTTATGTTCAGCAGCGAGGTTTAGGCGCTACCTCCAGCAGGGTTGCGCAGGGTATGTCGCCTATGTTATGGATACTCGGGAGGCGGGTAAGGCAATGGTGAGTTATGTACCAGTGGTGCGAGAGTACGCAGATGTATTCCCAGAAGAGCTACATGGGATACCTCCAGAGAGGCAGGTAGAGTTCATGATCGACCTAGTTCCCGGTGCGGCTCCGATAGCCAAAGCACCATATCGGTTGGCTCCTCCTGAGATGCAGGAGTTGTCTACACAGCTACAGGAGCTGCTAGACAAGGGATTTATCAGCCCTAGCAGTTCACCCTGGGGAGCCCCGATACTATTTGTGAAGCAGAAGGACGGATCGCATCGAATGTGTATAGATTACCGGGAGCTGAATAAGGTAACAATGAAGAACTGTTACCCACTCCCGAGGATTGATGATCTCTTTGACCAGCTTCAGGGAGCATCTTAGTTCTCCAAGATTGATTTGCGTTCAGGTTATCATTAGATGAGGGTCAGAGAGGAGGACATACAGAAGACTGCCTTTCAAACACGATATGGTCACAATGAGTTCGTGGTGATGCCTTTCGGGCTCACCAATGCTCCTGCCACGTTCATGGATCTCATGAACCGCGTGTGCAGACCGATGTTGGATCGGTCAGTGATAGTTTTCATTGATGACATATTAGTCTATTCCAAGACGCAGGAGCAGCATGAGGAGCACTTGCGAGAGGTGTTGGATACTCTGAGGAGGGACAGCTTGAATGCCAACTTCTCCAAGTGTGAGTTCTGGTTGCGCGAGGTGCAGTTTCTTGGGCACCTTGTCAACCAGAACGGGATTTCATTCGACCCGGCCAAAATGGAGGCCGTGATGAGGTGGGAGGTTCCGAGGTCTCCATATGAGATTCGGAGCTTCCTCGGATTGGGAGGTTACTATCAGAGATTCATTCAAGGCTTCTCCAAGATAGTCGTGCCCTTGACCCAGTTGACAAGGAAATTCATGGTCTTTCGCTGGGGGCATGAGCAGCAGGCCGCGTTTGAGACATTGAGACAGAGATTGTGCGAGGCGCCAATCTTAGCCCTGCCAGAGGGCGTGGAGGATTTTGTACTATACTGCGATGCGTCCATCTCGAGACTGGAGCGGTATTGATGCAGAGGGGGCATGTTATCGCCTAGCGAAGTATCAGACGCATGATTTGGAGATGGGGGCAGTTGTTTTCACCCTCAAGATTTGGCGTCATTACCTCTATGGGGTTCGTTGCAACATTTACACGGACCATTAGAGTTTGAGGTACCTTATGGATCAGCCGAATCTGAACATGAGATAGCATAGATGACTTGATGTGGTGAAGGATTACGATTGTGAGATCCTCTACCACCCGGGTAAGGCCAATGTCGTGGCCGATACGCTTAGCCTCAAGGCAACACCAATCAGAGATATTTGTTTGTGGATGACGGTGGTGACCCCGCTGTTGGAGCGGATTCGAGGGGCCCAGCAGGAGGCTATGAACGAGGAGCATCGCAAGACTGAGCGCTTTGTGGGTCAGATTTACTCCTTCGATTATGACAGTCGTGGATTGTTGACTCTACATCGTAGAGTGTGGGTCCCATATCATGGAGGTGTGCTCCAGGTATTGATGGAGGAGGCGCACAAATCTTAGTTTTTTATCCATCCCAGGGCGACAAAGATGTATAGGGATCTTCATCTTGATTATTGGTGGCCCTGCATGAAGAGGGATGTAGCTTAGTTCGTTGAGAGATGCTTGGCCTACAATAAGGTCAAGGACGAGCACCAGAGGCCTCACGGCAAGACCCAACAGTTGGATATTCCGCTGTGGAAATGGGAAGATATCACTATGGATTTCATCATGAAGCTTCCCAAGACCGCGCAGGGAGTGGATTCGATTTGGGTCATCGTGGATCGATTGACCAAGAGTTCCCATTTCATTCCGATTCAGGAGAGCATTTCGGCCGAGAAGTTGGCTGACATCTATATCAGAGAGGTAGTGGCTCAGCATGGGATGCCAGTTTCGGTGATTTCCGACAGAGATGTGCGGTTCACTTCCAGATTCTGGAAGAAGTTTCACATAACGAGCTGGGTACTCGTCTGCACTTTAGCACCGCTTTTCACCCGCAGATGGATGGTCAGAGTGAGCGGACCATCCAAACTCTGGAGGATATGCTGCGGGCATGTGTTTTAGACTTTGGAGGTAGTTGGGATACTTACCTTCCGTTGGCGGAGTTTTCCTATAATAACAGCTATCACGCGAGTATCAATCGTCCTCCTTTCGAGATGTTGTACGGGAGGAAGTGTAGAACCCCGATATGCTGGGGTGAGGTTAGACAGAGGGTCATGGGGAGTACCGAAGTGGTGCTCAAGACTACGGAGAGGATCCAACAGGTACGAAGTAGGCTTCAGATTGCTCAGAGTCGGCAGAAAAGTTATGCCGACAGGCGTCGTTCAGACCTAGAGTTCCAGGTCAGGGATATGGTACTACTGAAGGTTTCTCCTTGGAAGGGCGTCATTCGGTTCGGGAAGCATGGCAAGTTGGGCCCCATGTATATTGGACCTTTCAGGGTTGTAGCCCGGGTGGGCAAGGTGGCATATAGGCGGGACCTGTCAGCCGAACTCAGTCAGATTCATAGTACTTTGCACGTCTCCCAGCTGTGGAAGTGCCTGGTGGACGACTCGGTAGTGGTGCCCTTGCAGGATATTTAGGTGGATGAAAGCCTGAACTACATCGAGCAGCCAGTGGCGATCCTTGACAGGAAGTTGAAGGATCTGAGGAATAAGCGGGTGGAGCTGGTGAAGGTGCAATGGCGACACCACAAGGGCACGAAATGGACATGGGAGCCGGAGGACGAGATGAGGGAGCACTACCCCGAGCTTTTTCCGGATTCAGAAACAGACTTCGAGGACGAAGTCTAAAATAAGTGGGGGAGATTTGTAACCCCCGGTTCCTGGTATGTATTTCAATTATAGTAGACTCATGATTTGCTCCGGGACTCGGCGAGTTGGAGGCTCAACTCGTCGAGTAGCGTCGACATTTTTCGGGGATTTGAGTGACCTACTCGACGAGTCGGGTGACCGACTCGATGAGTAGGAGCTGTCTGGATGAAACCCTAATATTTAGGGTTTGCACCCTATTTCAACAACTTAACTCGTCCCAAACCAGCCTCCATCGTCCCTCTCACTTCCAGAAGACCCTAACTCGAAATCATAACCATTGTTGAGTGTTCTTGAGCCTTGTGGTGCCATTTTTGTGTGTTTGAAGCTTGAGGAAGAGAAGGAAGCTTGGAAGATAAGGAGAAGACTAGTAGATCTAGAGGTTTTGCTTCATTTCCACCTCATTCAAGGTAAAAAGCTCCAACCTTGACTTCCCATTTGAACGATCTTCCTTAGGGCTTAAATCTTGTCATTTTGGGCATTATAGAGCCATATTCGAGATTGGATGTACACCTTTGAGTTGCACTTCAGATCAGGAACCATTGAGGGTTCCCATTGCATAAAGGTGCAAACTTTATGGCCATGGGAAGCCCATGCACCACATAAGCCCCTTTTTATGGCTTTTTGATCCAAAGGCCCATGCATGGACATCAAGTTTGTAGCTTTACGTATAAAATGGACCCTAGGAGGCCAGATATATGGTTTTGATGCGTTAAGACCCATTATAATCGACTGAATAGTTTTGGACAAAGAGGCACTCGTCGAGTCACTTGGGTGACTCGGCGAGTCGGGTCACATTTTCCCCCAACTCTCTTCTGGAAATGGTTTTTGGTTGAGTGGAAGGGACACTCAGCCTGTTAGGGGTTTGTTATGGACTTGAAGATCAAAGGAATCGACGAGTTCAAGGAGGAACTCGGCGAGTTCAAGGCAATGTCCCAACCACATGAAGATGGACTCGACGAGTTCAAGGATGAAGTCGGCGAGTCATAGACTGAACACCTTCATATGGATGAAGATGGACTCGACTAGTTCAGGGACGAACTCAGCGAGTCGGTTGAAGATAGTCCGATGTGTTGTTGAAGGCGAACTCGTCGAGATCTTGCTAGACTCGACGAGTAGGGACGAGATTATGGCATTTTGGGGACATGGACACTCGGCAAGTTGGTGGACCAACTCGGTGAGTCGAGTCAACCAGGTGTTGACTTTGACCAAGGTTTTCACATTGACTTTGACTTAGACTTGAGTGACCCTTGTAAGGGTTACGTGTATGAATTCATAACTTAGAAAAGTTGTCGTGTAGGGATTGAGGAGTTGAGGAGAGTCGATTTTCACACCCAGGATAGTGCAGGCACTACACGGTATTGAGGTGAGTTACCTTCCAGTAGGAGTGGGTCTAAGGCACCAAGGCCGACCCACTAGTAGTTGATTACCGTTGAGATGATTGTCTTTGTGATAATTATCTAGTTTGGTATTACTTGATGTGTTCTATGTGCCAGTATGATATGTTCTGTGTGATAGTGGTAGTAGGAGGGGAATAGTCCCCTAATTCGGTCGTTAGGACCGAAGGTAGGTCGGACACCCCAGACCTGTCTGACTGTATGATTATGATATGTTATTATGTGATAGTTGTATGGGTGAAATAGTCCCCGTGACCAGGTGAGATAGACCGGAGGGTTAAGAGGCACCCCAGAATGGCCTGACACGGGTAGGTCAGCACCCCAGAATGGCTTGACTTGGGTGGGTCAGCACCCCAGAATGGCTTGACATGGGTAGGTCGGGCACCCAAAAATTGCCCGACTGTATGTATGATTGTATGGTATGTGGTATGATGGGGGAACTCACTAAGCTTCGTGCTTACAGTTTTTAGTTTTGGTTTCAGGTACCTCTTCAGCTAAGGGGAAGGAGCCGGTAGGGTAGCAGCGCATCGCACACACATGATTTCCGCTTTGAGAACCCTGGGATTGTACTCTGACGTTTTACTATTTGATGTTATGGTTTTCGAGATTTTTGATTTGTGACTTGATGTTTTGAAATGATAATAACGATATTTTCCGTAAACAATTTTTATAAGTAATATAATTAAACAAAAAAATTTAGGTCTCGATTTTGGGATGTTACATGCCCTGAGGGTTCGAAGGTAAGGTTCGTTGCAGTTTGTTTGAGGGAATGAGCCTGGGTTTAGAGGGAGGATATTGGTTATGCTTTAGGATCCCCAACCATTGAAGCCATGAACTGGTCGGATTTTCTGACCCGGTTCCGAGCGGAGTTTGCACTGGCTGTTGAGGTGCAACAACTGCCGAAGGAGTTCCTATTGGATTAGGTGTCTAAGTTCATAACTATTTATGGGTTGTACATGACCCGACCCGGCATGGTCCATTTGGGTTGCATGGCATCATTCATTTGGATAAACTAAAATGAGAGAAATAACACTTATGGTTTATTAATATATTATAAGTTCTAATATATTAATAATATTATTTAATTAGTATTGATCAAGAATTAATCTAGTATTAATTAAGTGATCAAAAGATGACTAATTAAATATATGGGTTGATTATGTAAATCATCCATAAATTGTATAGTGGGCTAAAGGCTCCATGGGTTATCAAGTTGGGCTAAGGTCCATAGGATGCTCCATGGATGCGCCATGGGAGTTACAAACCGATGGGTCATGGAAATGAAGAGCCATGTTACATTAGGGTATACATGGTGTAACCATAATTGTAACACACTATATAAAGGATATGAAGCTCAAATTCGGTACTAGAGGTACTAGAAGCAAGATTGAGGGCAAGCCGATTTCTAAGTGTGATATTCTCTCTCAAAGTTTATTCCAAGTGCATTTGGTGTTGTGTGAGACATTTGAGGCATCACACTTGGGGTGCTAGGCTCTCAAGCATTTCAAGGAATCAAATCAATTACAAGGTATGTAACTCTAGCTAACGTTTATGTTTAGAAGTTCCCCATGTATGCTAGATAGGATTATGAACCTTGGAAAAAGTATTTTTCATGTATTATAGACAAACATAGATCCAAGGTTTTCTAGGGTTGCATGTACACTTAGGAGTGTTAGATAGCTCAAAACCCAGTAGTGGTATCAGAGCCTAGGTTTGTTTGTTGATACTTGATGCAAAATAGTGGAAAAAGTCAAATTTCTTGCTGTCTACACAGGGGACTCGCTGAGTCCATTGGGGGACTCGACGAGTCCAAGCATAAACTCATCCTACTCGTCGAGTAGGTTCTTGCACTCGACGAGTAGGAGCACCTGATTGCAGATTTTCGACTTTTACTGCTGGAAATGGACTAGAAACATTACCCTAAACTGTTTTGGTGTTTTAAAACTTGTTTTTTATAGTGTAATGGTTGTTCTAATCCATTTACAATGGCTAATATCAAAATTACATGATTATATGTGTTCATATGTTCTTGAAATTATGATATGACAATTCTTGTTCTTATGAGTTCTTGATATATCATAGGAATTACTTGTTTAATGCTTAATTCATGATCTTTATGTGTTTTAATGGAGTCCATAACTTGTCCTCAAGTTATGGATAACCAAAAGTCACTTTGTATTAAATCCATTAAAAGAACACATAAGTTACAAAAATGAAGAGTCTTCATTTTAATAACTCATAAGTTATGCATTGAAAAGTTTTGTAAAGTTACAAAACTTTCCGTCAAGTTTTGGAACATGTAAAGTCATCTAATAAACTTTAGTTCCAACCCCTAGAATTTTAAATGTTAAAATTCAACCCTTATACTCTATAATACTACAACTTCAATAATAATTATATATGTATAAGATTAAGTCGTTTTACTGAAAGTAGGCCTCATTCACGAAGCCGGTCTATAAGGGGGGTATAAGGTTGTTGCCTATAAAATGGCAGCTTAATGGGTGTCCACTCTCACCCACCGCTTCCTTGATCGGTGGAGGGTCGTTAGCCGAACGGGTAGGACAAGGACTAGAATTCTCCCCTCATTAAAAGTATTAATGATAAATATAAAGTAACTAAATGTTTTATAATTCCCAATCTTAGTTACTTTAGGAAAAAGTGAATAAGGTGCTAACCCATGAAATTACACTTTACACTTTGCTTAAGTCGGTTAGTGGAGTGTGTGTGGTTAACCGGCACACTAACTTGGACTTAACAAGGTAGGCAAAGGGTGACTTAAGGTTTTTCATAGGTCGGTGGAGCGCGTGTGGTTAACCGGCACATCGATTAAGTGAAAAACATTAACGGTACCAAGTAATTTGCATGGTTACTTCACACCTTGTTTTGTGATCCTCGGTATCCCAGTCACAAAACATGAAGGGCACACTCGAGATTGAAACATGCCATTGGAAGATCAATGAATCTCAAAAAGATCTAGGAGTTTCAAAGCCAATTAAAACCTAATAATTAATTTCGTTTTTCATGGTGGAAATTGGTGAATCGTCATTCACTTACCTTCAAATATTTTTATAGCTTGGATTACGACATCCCTCTTCCAAGTTATAAAATATTGTGTTGGGTCCTAGCCTTAATATTTCATATTGGGTGTTATATTAAGGACTTAAAATCAACTAACTTGAATATCTCCCATTGCAGATGTCTGGGTTAGACAACTGTGATCTTCCCAAATCTCATGGAAATCATATTTCTCTACCTCCACCTCCTCCATTCATTCTCCCTAGCCCACAAGCTCGAAGACTTGAAAGATTTAAGGTCACTCAAGCTCTACTAGAAATGAAACATAAAGATGGAAGACCTGTATGCACACATGTCTTAAGAATGAAGTCACACATTGACAGGTTGAGAATGTTGGGTGCTGTTATTTCAAGGAAGTTTTCCATTGACTGGGTTCTTCAGTCACTTCCTGAGTCGTATAGTGAGTTTATTAAAGACTACTATATGATAGATCACGACATGACCCTAATAGATCTTTCTTATTTTCTTATTGCTGCTGAATCAGCAATGATTTGGCGCAAAAGTCAAGCAAATATGGGTGGAAGGTCTATTTCTCAAACTTCCATGGACATTGATAATGGTAACATAGGAAGTCCAGAAAAGCTTTCCCTTCCCAATGGAAAGGGATCGGCCTTGGTCAACCCGGTTGACCAAAAGGTAAAGGGAAAAGCTAAGTCTGTGATAGTCTCATATACCATCCCCAAAGAGTCCATATGTTTTCATTGTCAAGAGAAGGGGCATTGGTTGCGAAACTGCCCTAACTACCTGAAAGATCTAAGAGAGAAGAAAAAATCAAGGAGATTTGACTCTACTTCAGGTAAGTCCACTATCTAACTCTATTAAGTTCCTTATTGATGATTCTTAATCAAAAATGTGACTCGGTTACATTGTTTTTTTGTTTGGCAGGATCAAGCAAAGGGAAGGAAACTTAAAGGAAAGGTATGCTGAATCTGATCGCGAAGATGGATTTCAATTGCATGGTTTGAAGATCGGATTCTTGAGCTACTACTTAGAGAGTTAAGATAAATTGCTAGGAAATATGTAATAGCATAGTTTTCATTTAAAGTTGCATTGTAAGGATAAGTTTTCCTCATTTATTAAATAAATAAAATTTTGTTTTACTTTATTTTATATCTCCTTGCAATGGCATTTATGGAGAATTGATGTTTGTATGGTTCTAGCAATAAAGGAAATGTGGATTTTATTCTATCATTTGTGGTAATGTCTAAATTTACCAAATAAGGAATATTCTCATCAACCAAGTTTCATGTGGACCGAAACTTGGAATCATGCAAGTCGTAAAGTATGATGAGTGAGAACTTTCAGCTTTGGAAAAATTAAGAGTAGTTCCTTGTTCGCATGTATATGTGAGTGAAGTGAAGGACTAAGGAACCGAGTACACAGTCTTGTGCACTAGTCAAGTCCGCCACAAAAGATTGATAAGACTATTCGTTATGATTTACAAAGGTTTATTAAATATGGTTATACTTACAAGTTAAGTATAATTCTGAAACATTGGAAAAGCTTCGATGTATGACAGAACGAATGAGAAGAATCAAATTAGGCAGAAAGATAAAAGTTTCTCAAATCTTAAAAGATGGGAGAGTACTTTAGTATCATGTTGTGTGATCATCTTAATGGTTAAGAAACCATATCACAATTGGTCCTCTAAGGACATCTTAGTTCATTCCTATGGCTAAGAAGAGGAACCAAGAATTGCTGAAATGGTTGAATCAAGAAGATGAGTCATACTTCATTCCAAAACAAGTCTTAGAGTCATACTCCAAGACTGTAACTTGAGTGACATATCTTAAAGAAAGGCTTATAACACTTGTCAAATGTAAGAGTAAAAGTGTCCTACTCTTGTACATTTGAAATTGGCAAGTTATGATGTTTTGGATAAAACAAAGACCAACTAAGGCCAATTGTGTGAAGTGTTTTTCCTGATAAATAATCCGCACTATCTCTTGAATATTTGGCATGTGAGTCTTATATGTCAAGAGGACAGTGGGAGACTTAAAGATCTTCGAAAAGGCTTCTAGATCTAATCAAGAAGGAAAAACCTATAGTTTATCACTAGCACACGACTTGAGGTTTACGACCTATCATGTTGACATATTCTTATTTTTGTGCCCATTCCAGTGAAATTTGGCTTTGCATATGAGTTCTGAGAGTTCTCAATTGGTTGCATAACAGCTTGGAAGCAATGGCAGGCCCCTGTGCTGCCAGGTGGCAAGAAGTTAAGACTGCACAAGTTCAATCCATAAAAGTTTGAATTTGTCACTAACTTTGTCTTGTGATTATGGTTTTGACAAATTCACATGGATAAGAACACATACACCATAAAATCTAAGTGTCATAAGGTTTCTCTCCGACTCATGAAAATGATGGTGAGGAAAAACTTTCACTAAGTAGATTTAAGTAGATAACAGTTGGGATATTTGCATTCTCAAAGTCGTTAGTGGAGCGTGTGTGGTTAACAGGCACACTAACATGGACTTGTGAGAAATGGCAAAGGTCTAAACAATTGAGACTATGATTACGACATCCCTTTTCATAGTTCTGAAAGTGTTTAGACACACATATGTGCTACCTAAGGAAAGATGTATAATTTTGATAAAGTTTTATCAAAAGCATCTCGTATCAGAAATGTGAACTTTGGTAAGAAGGTCAATAAAGTATTGATTTCTAGAAGTCCAACTGATTTCTGAGTACTTGTCAAAGCTAGTGGGAGCATAAGTATTATGCTAATAATCATCATGCAAGTGGGAGCATGATAATTATGTTAAGTATTGCAAGTTAGCAATGTTAGTTGTAGAAAACAAAAGGGTTGCAATTGGGAAAAGTTGTTTTGCTATAATTAAGGGAGAGGAAATTATACTTCACTTCAATTCTAAAAGCTTAGATTGAGGTTTTAATCATATTGAGTCAAGGATATATATATATATATATATATATATATATATATATATATATATATATATATATATATATATATATATATATATATATGAATTTCATGTTGGAATGGCTCAACATAAGGAAATTCTATATATGGGTCCATTATTTGCGTTCTAAAATTCGATTATGATTACGGCATCCCTCTTCATAATCTGAATTATGAGAACTAAATAGAAATAGAAATATTATAGCAAAAGACTGGTCTAGTATCATGTCTTTATGAATCTTGTCCCATATGCTTCGGATATAGGATCGATTGCATGTGCTATAATATTCATCTGTTCTAAATTTTTCCAAAATGCCTAGAAAATTAAGAGGGGAAAGTAGTAGAACTGGATATGACTAATTTTATTAAGCAATTGTCGAGGACAATCTAAGGTTTACTAAAGATTGTTTGCTCAGGGACAGTTGGAAGTATAGTGTTAATTTTGGAAGGACCATATTGACATATTCTGAAAGGAGGCAACTCTTGTTCAAGAGTAATAGTCAACATGAGAATATGGAAATATTTCCAAAGGTGGAAGTTATTCATTAAATATGTTTAAGATTAGGAAACTTAATGCAAGAAGAATGTTCAAAGCAATGAACTTTGAATATGAGACTTCGTTTCCATGGAATTGATCTCCATTGGAATACTCTATAATGTCTGTTGACAAGTCTTTGTGACTTTGTGCATAATCATTACAAGAGCACCACTGCATATAAGTTTAGAATCTAACAGATTTAAGTAAATGCCAAGAATCTGGGATTCGTGCATTTGCAGTATGGATTTGGGATTGTGAAATGAGAATCATTGGAAGTATGTTCAATCGATCTATTTCACAGAGTAAAGATCATAGACAAACTTAGTGTGCATACTTGATGTATTGCATAACTAATGTTTAGACAATCATAGTGTGCATACTTGGTGTATGGCATGACTAGTGTTTAGAAAACATAGGGTACATGCTCGGAGCATGGGCCAGCTATTGTTTTAATTCAAGTATAAAGTTGATAGTTTGAAACAGTATACAATGAATAATGTGCAATCAATATGGTGATAAATAAAAGGTGTTTTTATTTATATTTATAAGTTCTGAGACCATAGTTGATTCGATTATTCTTGTGTTTCACTTTGCATGTTTTGACTTCATGAATAACTAAGTTGCTCTTCCTGAATGACTAAATTATTCAAATCATTCACATTCGGTCATATGTTGGAAGTAGATATGCATCAAGACTGTCATGGGTTGGATTGTAGAGGTCTAAGATGTTGGACAAAGTGGTGCTACAACACTCATGAGTGCTCATAAGTTCTAAGTATTGGATTCAACCCACGCTCACTGGTATCACTTCATGGAATTTTATCTCGAGTGATCGTGAGACGGTAATATCATATAAGTCTTCAAACCTAGAGATATGACTTGTTGCCTATGAATTGGTTATATATTGATCGTACGAAAAGACATTGGTAACTCGATGTTATAAAATGTGCCTTTGTGTATGATTCAATAAGCAGTAGAACAAGCATATGATTCGAAGTTTATCTGTTCCTTCTTGGATTAGAAGCGATATATGGGCCCCTCGATGATTTTGTTTTGACCTATGTACTGGGCCCGGTCAGAACTAAATTGATCTGTTCACTTAAGTTCTATGTCAAACAAATCAGAAATCGGAAACAAGCTGATGGACAATAAGTAAGACATTGTTCCATGTATTTGTCCGGCTAATATCTAGAACAGAGAATTATATGATCACTTATCTTAAATGGAGTATCATCATCATCTCAGTTCTGCGAGACCTTGAAAAGAGCTACGATTGCTGGTCGGTTCCTGAAGTCATACTTGCAGTTATAGTTATTAGACTTATCCAAGTGGGAGACTGTTGGATTAGGTGTCTAAGTTGATGACTATTTATGGGTTGTACTTGACCCAACCCAGCATGGTCCATTTGGGTTGCATGGCATCATGCATTTGGATAAACTAAAATGAGAGAAATAACACTTATGGTTTATTAATATATTATAAGTTCTAATATATTAATAATATTATTTAATTAGTATTGATCAAGAATTAATCTAGTATTAATTAAGTGATTAAAAGATGACTACTTAAATATATGGGTTGATTATGTAAATCATCCATAACTTGTATAGTGGGCTAAAGGCTCCATAGATTATCAAGTTGGGCTAAGGTCCATAGGATGCTCCATGGATGCTCCATGGGAGTTACAAACCCATGGGTCATGGAAATGAAGAGCCATGTTACATTAGGGTTTACATGGTGTAACCCTAATTGTAACACACTATATAAAGGGTATGAAGCTCACCAAAATCGGCACTAGAGGTACTAGAAGCAAGATTGAGGGCAAGCCGATTTCTAAGTGTGACATTCTCTCCCAAAGTTTATTCCAAGTGCATTTGGTGTTGTGTGAGACATTTGAGGCATCACACTTGGGGTTTAGGCTCTCAAGGTTTTCAAGGAATCAAATCAATTACAAGGTATGTAACTCTAGCTAACTTTTATGTTTAGAAGTTCCCTATGTATGCTAGATAGGATTATGAACCTTGGAAAAAGTATTTTGCATGTATTATAGACAAACATAGATCCAAGGTTTTCTAGGGTTGCATGTACACTTAGGAGTGTTAGAATGCTCAAAACCCAACAGTTCCTAGATATGCAACATACGACTGAGACCATGGCGGAGATCATCGCCATGCTCGGATAGAGAGTTTTATTGGTACTACGGTATGTTGCAGACGAGGAGATGAGGAACACTCGGTACCATGACATGCTAAGATCAAATATTAGGGAGTTTGTTAGCTTTTCAGTCTTTCGGACATTGGATGACATAATATCTAGCGTCGGGGAACGGGAAATTGATTTAGAGCACATCGGGAAGAGGAAGGTAGAGTAGGTGCAGACGACTAGGGTTTCAGCAAAGAAACCCAAGGGTTTTGATTCTAGATCGAGGTGCTAGCAGGGCCGAGGCCGCTATGGTAAGTGTGTCAACATACATGATAAAGTTTTGTAGGGCGGGTGGTTCAGGTTGCTATAAGTATGGCAAGACGGGGCACTTCGGTAGGGATTCCACTGCCACCACCACCCATGTTTCAGGTCTGATTTGATTTCATTGCAACCAGAGGGGCCACAAAAAGGATGATTTCCTGAGTTTGATTGGAGGATCGGTTGTAATACCTGCTCTGGCGATGTTAAGGATCACTGATTGCTAAGAGGGCAAGCAGGTGGCCCATGTAGTGAAGAGTAGGGATTTTCACCTGACGGCCAAGAAGGCGTGTGCGACACCTGCTGTGGTCACGAGTATGTATCTACTCTTTATCTTTTTATTTATGTTGCTCATCATGCTTATATATTTGTGTGATTGTTTAGGTTCGTTCCTTGAAAATGGTATTCCTGCGTTTGGTTTGTTTGATTCGGGGGAAACCCGATCCTTTGTATCTCTTGCGTTTAGCAAAAGGTTTGACAATGTTCCATGGGAGCTGGATTGTCCGTTAGAGGTAGAGATTACCGACGACCGTCCTGTGCGAGTGTCAAGGGTTCACCGGGGATGTACTTTGGAGTTATTCAGCGATCAGTACCCAATTCATTTGGTTCATATTCCCCTGCACGAGAGCAAGGTCATTGTGGGGATGGATTGGTTGAGCCCCAATGGGGCGATGATTGCTTATGGGATTTAGTTGATGCATGTTCGAACCCCAACTGGGGGGGGGGAGTTAGTGATACACGGTGAGGGTTCTCAATGTGGACCAGCTCTCTGTTCGGCAACGAGGGCCAGACGTTATCTTTAGCAGGGTTTGTCGCACCCCAAAACCGGAACGGCGGAAACGTTCTGGGGTGGAGGACGTCATGTCAAGTATCACAACATATGCAGTATAGTAATCAAAGTACAACAACCATTACATTAATAGTAATAATTTTACATAGGTTACATTTAACAACAACATCAAAAGAAGATATAGGAAATAACATAAGCTGCAGCTTGGTACTAGGCTGACTTCGCAAAAGCTCCCGAAGTGTACCTGTCTACTGATGACCTGAGAATACAAGTTATTTTGAAAGCGAGTATTAGCATTTTAATGCTGGTGAGTTCATAAGTATTTAATGACATTGGTATAAATACATGTTTTTCTTCAAAATAAACTCACTAGATAATGGTGATTTGAGTTTACAGAGTATTAGAATTCTTTCCAGAAAATCCTATATTTTCTAATAAAAGTAGTCTTCTACCAAGACCCAATTGTTTTATGTTTAAGGAGTAATTTCCCCCAAAGGTAACTATTATTATCAAAATATAGTTTATACTTTAAGGAATATGTGAGAAGATCACAAGTAAAAGTAATAAGGAAAATACTATTTTACCTCAGCAGTAACGCTGCAGACTAAAAGTGAATAAAACATAGACTCCAGGTGGTATCGAATGAACCATACGCCTCGGAGAGTCTAAAGGAATGAAATACAGACTCCAGACGGTATTAAGTGAACAATACGCCTCGGAGAGTCTAAGTGAATGAAATACAGACTCCAGGCGGTATTAAGTGAACAATACGCCTCATAGAGTCTAAGTGAATGAAATACAGACTCCAGGCGGTATTAAGTGAACAATACGCCTCGGAGAGTCTAAGTTAACCTTTAATCCTAAGTAGGTCAGTTTAAAGGTTTAATATGAGGCCTAGTTTATAACTAGGAAAATATATTATGATGGTTTCATATGTAGAAAATACTGTGATAATACTGATTACCTTAAAGCCATGAATTATAAGGTAAATGTAAAGATACTCGTAACCATACTGATTGACGGATGTAAACTTGACGACCTGCTGGCGTCGGAATGAATGTGACATTTGTCACCCCTTGGCTTGGTCGGCCGGGATTGTAGCTAGCAGTCAGGATGTGGGATGGTCTGTCCTGTATAGATCTACACACACAATGCCCGCTCTCCCTCCTGGAGACTCTGGTTACCGCTCGACAACAGTGAAATCTGTGTCATGAGGATGTATCTCGTGTTTTGATTTCTATATACCTTTCTTTTTACTAAAAGTACAAGTGTTTAGAATATAGATATAACTAAGTTCTCCTTCATGAAAGTTATGGTCGGTTTCTAAACTATACCTATTATAGTTTACTCGAGAGGTTATCTAGATGTCTTTGCTACCCAAAGGTGTTGAACTGGAACAAGAGTATTAACATCTAACCAGATATACATAATATATAACTAGAACTTCAACGACACTCGGACAAATAACCGGATGTTCTAAGTCCACAACCAAACGAGGAACAGGAAATAGAACGGGCTATCAGTCCTAAGTCCTTCAACCCTACTTATATAACTATATCTATATAGACATGAATCTATCAAGAAAATAAGTTTAAAAGACTTTGATAAAAGCTTTAGCAATCTAAAAGGGATTTTCGTATTTTAAAAGAGATTTGAAAACAAGATTTGAAAACCTTTAGCTTGATAAAACAGTTTAACATGCAAAAATCTATTTGCTAGACAGTTATTAATCACATGTGATTGAATTAATAACTTATCAGTTCAACTTGTATTCCCCCCCCCCATAAAAGCATTTAAAATCATTTAAAAAGGTTAATTAAGGGGTATGAACTCACCTGACGTGGGTGATTTGGATGAACGGATAGTATAAGATGCTAGGTGTCAAGTGAGGACTTGAACCCACACTCGGATCCTATTGAACATGCAATGATACATTTATGTATCTAATTAGTCATTTAATAACTAATTAAGTAAGTTAAGACACTCAATTACATGAAAACACTTTGTTTCAAGTGCTAGGAGTGCTAAGGGTTGCATCTTAAGAGAGTATGGCCTCACATTGGAGTTTACTCCCCATATAGTAGCACCATATGGGTTTACGGTTCTGGGACCATTTCTCCCATGAGTTTACGGCTGTAAACTCATGGCAATGGTGTTATTGGGTGTTTTAAGGTCCTACACCACACAAGGAAGTAAGCTAGACTCGAATCCAAGGCTTAGGAAGTGACTAGGGCTCGAAATGCCCCTTTGTTGGAGTTTACGGTCCTTGGACCACTCCTTGGGAGTTTACGGTCGTAAACACATGTGTTTACGGTCGTAAACCCATGAGTTTACGGCCGTAAACTCATGGTTACCCAACCATTCCGTGTTTTGGTGTTTCTAGCTCATGCATGCAAGGTTCTAGTCCTTTATACAAGCCATAGAAGGTGTTAGGGGCACCTAAACCCCATTTGGGGGTGTTTACGGTTTTGGGAGATCCCCAAACCGTAAACACATATGTTCTTGGGGATCTTGATGATTTTCCCATGGATTAACAAGTATACTATGCAAATAACTAGCTAGGAGGAGTATACTTACTTATATGAGGCTTGTAAGAGTGTTTAAGGGCCAAGAACACTAGTGTGTGTTCTTGGTGTTCTTGGTGTTTTGAAGAACACTTGAAGATCTAAGAAAAGAGGAGATTTCCATGGATGAAATCGAGTATAAACTCTAGATAAAGTGTTACATGAACGAATCAAGGAAGGAAACACTTACATTTTTGAAGGATTTGGAAGATGATCCTATGATAGTTGAGAGAAAACTTGGGTGTTCTTGAACTAGGAAGTGGGAAATGAAAGAATGAAGGGTAAACTCATGCTATATGCATGAGTTCTTGGTCAAAGGGAGTTTACGGCCCAAACCCCCTTGTTTGGCCGTAAACACCTAGGCAAGGTGTTAAATGTTTACTTGTTCCACAACACTCCTAACGGATACTTCCATTTATTTGTTCGTTTGACGAAAAATTAAAATAAAACACCCAAACGAACTTAAAACCGGCCAAAAATGTACTGAGATGAATTTGACCATTATTTGATGTGCTTGACTGCGGAGTTTATACAAATGAAAATTTCGGGTTGTCACCGGGTTGTTTTCATGTTTGTGGTATGTGTGATGGATACTCGGGAGAAGGATATGATGACTGTGGATGATATGCCGATTATTCGGGAATACCCGAACATTTTTCCATAGGATTTTCCTGGAGTGCATCTGGAGAGACAAGTGGAGTTTTCGATTGACTTGGTTCCAGGTGAGGCTCCGATAGCCAGGGCACCTTATCGGTTCGCACCTCCAGAGATGCATGAGTTTTCCACCCAGCTGCAAGATTTGTTGGACAAGGAGTTCATTTGGCAAGTAGTTCACCACGGGGAGCATCGATCTTGTTTGTGAAGAAGAATGATGGGTCGCATAGTATGTGCATTAACTACCAGGATCTGAATAAGGTAATGGTGAAGGACCGTTATCCACTCCTGAGGATTAATGATCTATTTGACCAACTTCAGGGCACATCTTGGTTTTCCAAGATTGATTTGCATCCAGGCTATCATCAAATGAGGGTCAGAAAGGAGATTATGTAGAAGACGGCCTTCCGAATTTGTTATGGTCATTATGAGTTCGTGGTGATTCCCTTCGGGCTCACCAACGCTCCAACAACGTTCATGGATCTCATGAACCGCGTGTGCAAACCTATGTTGGATCAGACTATGATTGTTTTTATTGATGATATCTTGATCTTATCTAAGACGCAGGAGCAGCATGACGAGCATCTGAGAGATGTGTTGGAGACTTTGAGGAGGGAGAAGTTGTATGTGAAGTTCTCTAAGTGCGATTTTTGGTCACGCGAGGTGCATTTTCTGAGCACCTTGTCAACCAGAACGGTATCCTAGTCGATCTGGCTAAGGTTGAGGCAGTGATGAGGTGGGAGGTTTCGAGGTCTCCATACAAGATTCAGAGTTTCCTTGGATTTCACCAAGATAGCGGTTCCTTTGACCCAATTGACAAAGAAGACTGTCACTTTTTGTTGGGGGTCCAAGCAGCAGGCAGCTTTTGAGACCCTAAGGCAGAGATTTTGTGAGGCACCGATTTTGACCCTGCCAGAGGGTGTTGAGGATTTTATGGTATATTGTGATGCGTCGATCACGAGTTTGGGTGCAGTGTTGATGCAGCGGGTCATGTGATCGCTAAATCTTCCAGGAAGCTGAAGCTTCATGAGGTGAACTACCCTACGCATGATTTGGAGTTGGGGGCTGTGCTTTTCGCCGTGAAGATTAGGCGACATTACCTCTATGGGCTCAGTTGTATCATTTACACGGATCACAAGAGTTTGAGGTAGCTAATGGATCAGTTGAATCTGAACATGAGACAACGTAGGTGGTTGGATGTGGTGAAGGACTATGATTGTGAGATCGTTTATCACCCAGGGAAGGCCAATGTGGTGGCCGATGTTCTCAGCCGCAAGAAGGCTACCGCCCCGATTAGGTATGTCTGTTAGAGGATGACCATGGTTACCCCACTCTTAGAGCATATTCGAGAGCCTCGGACTGAGGCTATGAAGGAAGAACACCAGAAGAGTGATCGCATAGTGGGACATGTGGCTTCTTTTAATTACGATAGTCAGAGATTGTTGACCCTCCATCGGAGAGTCTGGGTTCCATACTGCGGGGGTCTACGACAGATCTTGATGGAAGAAGAACACAAGTCAAGATTTTCTATTTGTTTGGGTGCAACAAAGATGTATACAGATTTCCGAGCTGACTATTGGTGGCCCTGAATGAAGCGGTATGTATCCTGGTATGTGGAGAGGTGCTTGACTTGCAGGAAAGTCAAGGCCAAGCATCAACAACCTCACGGAAAAATGGAGCCTTTAGTTGTTCCCGTTTGGAAATGGGAAGAAATTACGATGGATTTTATCACTATTTTGGTCAAAAATTACACAAGTATTGATCAACCAAATTGAATGAGAGGTCGTGATTTTTGAATTGTGCAATAGGAAAAGATAAAGATAATGACACGATTGTTTACAAGGAAAGCCCTTGATCCTTGCTAGGATCTCTGGCACAAAACCTTGTGAGGTGATAATGATCACTTGCCTTGATGATATTATTAATATAAAATGATGATTACAGAAAATATTTCAGTAAAAATAAATGAAAAAGTTCTTAGAGTAAGTTCAGAGTTAGCAGTGTGTGTTATGTGTGAGATATATGTGTCAATTTATAGTCTAAGCTAGCTAACAAGATGTCCGATATTCCCGGGATCCTCTATGACCAACTTTGTGAACGTTGTTTGACTTGGTATTCCGGGTCTTTAGCATAGTTGAGACGAAACTCTGTTGAGAATAAGTCTTCTCTTGACTATTTTTGCACATGTGTTTGTTAAGAATGAAATATAACCATTATAAATGGTAGTAAATAATAATAACAGTAATAGTTGCGATCCTGAGATAGTTGAGGATCATGAATATCTTATCAGGTTTGAGGATCCTGAATGCTTTGAGGATCCTGGCCCTAATAATTGCCCCCAAGTTATTCCTGAAACTATAGTAGTTAATTTCGAGAATATTAAAGGGATAACTTAAACTAAAGTGGTAAAAGGAGAGAGAAAAGTAATTTTCAAAATCAATCCTTAACGGCTAGGTAATTTTGAAATCCAACGGGTGGATAACTAGCCATTAATGGTCAAATCAGCCTCAAATCCTCAATATAAATATAGGTGATCAGTTCCACAATTCTTTACTCATATCAATTTTCTTTTCTTTACTTGTGTTGCCTTTCGATTACTGTCGATTTATTAGAATGTAATTATCTCACTTTCTTCTACGTTTTTACTTCTTCCATCATGGTTAGAAAAATGGTTGTTTCTCGCAGAAAACATCTTAGCTCTCCCCGAATATGACTTCATCGACCAAGGGATTCTCTCCTATGAGGAGACGTGTTTCTTCGGCGATGATGATGTTGAGTCTTTGAGACTCAATGGAGCCTTCCCTCCTAAAGCCATTTTTAGGCCCTTCGACCCTTTCATCCAACCTGACTTTGTTTCTCATACATGGGTATGTTTCCCCGAATACCCCTTCTCCCTGGGTTTGAAATTCCCTTTCCCTGGGATTGTCACCAAAGTGTTCAGGGTGACTTAGATCTCATATATTTAGGCCATGTTGATTGTTTGGAGGATCCTATACTGGATTGACCAAGTAAACTAGTCAAAAGGCCTTGATATAGGTCTTCCTGAACTGGATTCCATGTATGATCTCACAACCTTTGGGAATTCTTTCTTTCTCCTCAAAGTCAAAAACCACATATCTCCTCTAGTACTGAAAACCAAACATAAAGATGGAGCTTGGAATGAAAAGTACCTTTTTTGTGAGACGTGACTCTGTTCCTAGTGGGGATCTCCTGTCGGATGCCTGGGTCAAGAAGGGTAGGATTCTTTTATATTAACATAAGGATCCTGGAATTCAAATCTTATTATTTTGTTTGCGTTTTTGCAGCGTTCAAAATCGAAGAGCTCATCCCTTTTGCTGAGAAATCCGAAGAGAAGATCGAGAAGTTCTTGGCCCTGTCTGAAGCTGAGAGATCCTTTCGATTTGATCAAGCCACTCTGCAATAAAGCTCTTCTGCCAATGACCTCATGTTGACAGGTAAGGATCCTTTATTCCTTTAGCTTAAGATAAAGGTTATTAATAGTTTTCCGTTATATATTTATATAGGATAAAAAGCCACTCGCTCTAGTGCTCGCTTCACAGTCGCTGATCTTGACACAGTCATGTTGAAGGATCAGCTGACGGCGAGAAAGGAGAATAGCTCATCTTCTCTTCCTCCCAAAAGACCGACCACTGAATTGACAGGGAAGACCCCGAGATCCCGAAAAGGAGAACTGTTAAGTCTGCAAGTCTATCTTTGGAGAGCCTTGGGGCTGAGGAAGCGCTCCAGAAATTGGTCTTTTTCTCCCAATGTCACACCCCTAAACTGAAACGGCGAAAACGTTCGGGGTGGAGGACGTTATGTGTAGTATCACAACAATTTCATCATAGTAATCAAAGTAAACACAACCATTACATTGAATATATAAAAGGTATTTACATCTGTTTGATTCATAATTATATACATCAAAAGTAGCAAACTATAAAGATGTGACTCTCTATACGCTCCGTCTTCTCAAAAGCTGCGAGAGTACATGTCTAATGATTTCCTAAGAATACAAGTTATTTTGAAAGAGTAGATCAGTATTAAGCTGGTGAGTTCATAAGCATATTTTTGAAATGAAAACCTATTAATGAATCAGTGAAATTTTTTTTATGTTTCCAAGAAAAACCAATATTTTCAAACATATGAGTTGTTACAGTGTTCTATAAAGTATTAGTTCGAATGCCTGATTACCACCAGATGAATTGTATAATACTATTTTGAATGTAAAATCCCTTTTGTAAGAAAACCCCGGCTAACACCAGTATGTATAGAATGTTCTGTTGGAAAGCCCTGGTTACCTCCAATATGTATAGTAGTTTCATTAGTTAAAATAAAACCATGTATTTTCCATACTTATGTTATTAAAGCGTTGTTCATGAAAAGTATATTTCTATGTAAACATATCGTTGTTATCTACTTGCGAGTTTTATGACCATACTAACTGATACGACGTGAATCGGACGCCAATATCCTTTATGACTTTGTCACCCGTAGACCTGTCGGTCCTACTGTAGCTAACAGCAAGGTGCGTGATTGTCAATATCGTATAGATCTATACACAAACTCACGCTCTCCCTTGAGGAGACTCTGGTTCATAAGGGTAGTCTTCCACTAGTACATATGTAAGTACCCAAAGACGTGTCTCTCAAACTAGATTAACGACTTTACAAGTAATAATATGAAAACCCTTTTTATAAATAACAGTTAAGTTTATAAACACATACTTTTGTTCCGTAAACTATATACTTATAATAGTTTATACGTATGTATATAATAAGCCGTGTATTGAAATCCCAAACTATACCTATTATAGTTTGTATGTATGTTATGTACTTGATTAATGTATTGATCTGAAAACTATGCAATTATGTTTGTAAGTTGAAAACGTCCCTTATACTCAACATGTTACAAGAGGGATAAAATATCTAAATATTTTATATAAATGTGGAAACTGTATGGTTATATGAATTGCATCAGTTTTAAACGTGTTGAAATCCTTTTATATATATTCACAATATCATTTGTGTTTGGCTTTTATTCTCCCCCTGAAAACATTAAAATCATTAAAGCATAGGGTATGAACTCACCATTAGTTGCGTGAAAGCGTCAAATAACGAAACTGGGAATGAAGACCCTCGGGTTGATGTACGCGACACTTAACGGGATCTGAGACTCGATTGAATTGGGAAAAAGCGGGTTTTCATCCAAGTTCATGATTTAAGGAGGGTTTGCGGCCGTGAAGGGGATTATGGATGTGATCAGATCTCGGCCCTGAACGATTCACTACCCTGGAATGGTTCACGGTCTTTGAAGGTTTGTAGGGTTCACAGTCTGTTCTTGATGAAATATGAAGATTTGAAGGGTTGTCGATCGTGAACTCAAGAACAACAATGTTCAATCTTGATGAAAAACGGATGTTTTGATGCTCCAAAACGAGTTCCAAGGCGGATAGAGTGATAGATGAAGAGAAATCTTGTGTTTTTGGGTGATTATTTTTAGATAGAGAAAGGGTGTTCGTGGCCAGAAAAGTTTAAATGAGGGGTAGGGGCTCATATTTATAGGGGGTTTCATGGTCGGTCGTGGGGACCACCAGCCACCAGCCATGAACGGGTTTACGGCCGTGAACACCAGTCAGGCCGGAAACCGCTGATTTTTCGAAGGAAACTCGGGTTTTCGCGTGATTTTTGGTTCTGATTCTTATATACATTTTAATTATATAACTTAAATGATTTTCCAAACCATAAGAATTTGACGGAACAAAATAAAATTAAAAATTTATTTAACGGAAATCGGCTAGCGTTAACGGAAAAAGGTTCGGGTTGTCACATCACCCCCCCCCCCCCCGATAGACGGAATTTCGTCCCTAAATTCTAACACATAATACAAATCAGGGACTCGGAAAAAGATGAGGGTACTTCTGTTGCATTGAATCTTCTCGCTCCCAAGTAAACTCAGATCCCCGCTTATCATTCCAGCGGACCTTCACTATCGGTATGCGATTTTGTTTTGTTCGTTTGACTTCCCGATCCATGATTTGGACTGGTTCTTCCACGAAATTAAGGTTCTCGTTGATCTCGATTTCATCAAGAGGGATCACAAGGGTTTCGTCGGATAGTGTAACTCCCGTAGATCAGGGCTAGTCAATTTAGAGACAATAAGCATCAAAAATGACTTTTTGATGGAAGATTATTTAGAAGGATTAATCTTAACTAAGTTTTAGTATATGTTACAAGGATTTCGTACTATAAAGAATGCCGAAATCCAAGTTATAACGAAAACGTTATGACCTGTCGAAGTTTCCCAACAGAACCGACACGACACAGTGCGACGTAAATAGTGAATTTACGTTAGAGCGATGTTTGGCCTTAGCAATCTAAATTAAAGTCATAGAATACGTTAAACCGAGAGCGTGCATAAAAAGAACGCCCAAATCTGACTTCGTATGAGGAAGTTATGATTTTTCGAAGTTTCGGCTTAGAAGTGTACATCCCGAAGTTCGAATATGAGATCGAGCGATATTTAGCCGAAACAATCTAAACGAGAATTGAAGATCTCGTCGATAGTAGTCCAACGACGGAAAGACAGACGAAAACGGACGTCAGACGAAGGAGTTATGAGTTTATAACGGAGTTTTCCAGTCCCGGCCTACTAAAAATAATATAATAATAATATAATAAAAATAAATTCAAAATTAGCCGATAAAGTCTAAATGAAAGTTGTAGATCTTGTTTTTACCTACGCGTCGATATAAAGAACGTCAAAAACGGAGTTTGTATGCGAAAGTTATGGATTTCTGAAGTTCGGGGCACGAAACCCCAAAACTGTCAGAGACCACGACGTGAAATCAGTGGTCACGACGTGGCATGTCTTCTGACGCCTCCTGGAGTCTGCCAGACCCAACTTGCGATGACGCATGCAATGACGATCAAGCCCACGACGTGAAAGTACTGTTCACAACGTGGAAAATGAGAAATTTGCCCTATAAATAGAAATCAAGGGCCAGCCGATTATGGTTGCTCCATCTCTTCTCTCCCACTCCCGATACACTCTCTAAGCCCTATTTTAACCCCCCGAAGCCCCGGTATCATCCCGAGACCCGAAGCGAGTCCCGAAGCCCGAAGATCCCGAGAAGAAAAGAGTTTTCGAGCCGATGCTCTGCCCGCGAGAAGCCCGGTGTGTGAAGAGATCACGGTTTCACCGAAGAATTACTACTCGAAGAGTCGTAGTGCTGTCCGATCATCTTCTGATCAAGTGAGTGTATAGTCACTTTCTTCTACCACATAATTATGAAGTATTTAATATGAAATATGTGTTATGTGTACATATTGTTGCTTATATGTGAGAATGCATATTCACTTTCTTTTAACTCATAGATATGATTTATTCTCTACGAGATACATGCTAGGTGTTATATATTGTTTTTCTATTTGAGATGGGCATGGAAATTGATGTTTTATATAAGTGTTAAATGATTTAAACTGTGTAAGTATTTATATCTACGAAAATGTTGGGTAGAACATGGGTAGATGGGATAGTTGGTGTGTGATGGAAGATGGTATGAGTAAACCTTGGTGACTATTGAGTTAGCGCCTATTGTATAAACCTTGGTGACTATGGAGTTAGCGCCTACTGTTAAGGAAACCTTGGTGACTAAGGAGTTAGCGCCTACTGTTAAGTAAACCTTGGTGACTATGGAGTTAGCGCCTATTGTATAATCCTTGGTGGCTATGGAGTTAGCGCCTACTGTTAAGTAAACTTTGGTGACTATGGAGTTAGCGCCTATTGTATAAACCTTGGTGACTATGGAGTTAGCGCCTACTGTTAAGTAAACCTTGGTGACTATGGAGTTAGCGCATATTGTATAAACCTTGGTGACTATGGAGTTAGCGCCTACTGTTAAGTGAACCTTTGTGACTATGGAGTTAGCGCCTGATAGCTATGGATTTAGTAACTGGAAGATAAATGTTGGTAACTATGGACTTAGTACCTGATAGATAAACTTTGGCAGCAATGGACTTCGTGCCAATTCCTTAGGTAAATCCTTAGGAATGAATGAATGAAGGATAGTTGATTATTATGGTAAAACCTTAAGAAATAAAGAAGATAATGGGGATGGGTAATTGGGTTGATTGTTTGATGATTAAATATAATAATTATATTATTGTGGGTTGAAAACCCTATATGCTCACCAGGCTCCCAAGCCTGACCCACTCAGTTTTCTTTGCATTACAAGTAATGGCACAAGAGTAATAGTTGGTGGACTTGACGAGAGATTCTGGATTATAGATCAGTAGTTATAAATAACTGTTATAAGGTCTATTTTATATTGTTTATGCTTTTGGTCTATATCGGAACATGACATCCCGAGATTTTGTTATTTAATGAAAATACATTTCTTTAAAGAAATGCTTTGACAAATTCTTATCATATTTTGTTTTGGGAACAAATTCCACAATAGTTTTCTTTAAACGATTACTCTGATTTTAAAAACAAAGCATAAACAAATCGGTCTTTTCTGGCCGTGAAATTGGGGATGTCACAGTTGGTATCAGAGCACTAGTTTAAGCGAACTAGGAATTTGTAGGATTTCTAGACTTAAACTTAGAATGCTAAGCAATGATTGTGAGATGAGTGTCTACCATAGTTTAGACACGAGCACTAGTATATTTTAGGAAAGATGCCTAAAATGCTTTTATGTGCTAAATGCTATATGTTTGCTATATATGATATTATTTGTTCGGATCTATGGTCTGTTGCCGACCGGATCTGGAAACCTTATGTGTTTAGGATTCTAAGCGTATGACTACGGTATTAGAACTAGCATGTAAACGTTTCGGAGTGATAAGGAGATTTATACGTCTATCGTAAATAAAGCTTTCTTATCTTAAATTCTCGCCCGGTACACCGAACGTCTGTTTGGGTGTACAAAACGTTATGGTGAAGACTCGTAGATAATTTAGTAAATAGAGGAAATGAAAGGCTTATGATAGTGAATGACACCTATCGGAAGATATCTAAAGAGTGGTGTCTTGCCTTTAGAATGTGTCTGATAAAATAACGGAACGTATAGAGGAGTACGGTATGTTTGAAGTACACCTTCGATTGGCAGGATGATCGAACGATTGGTATAATTCTTGAAGTTGTCCCATCGTCTGGAATTTCCATCACCAAGCGAGTTGAAGTAGAATTGATGATTGAAGATACGCATGGAAGAAGTCCTAGTAGACTCTAGGAAAATTTCTATGATTATCTAGACACATTTGTATGTGTTAAATTGTTTTGTGATTTTAGCACTTGGGGACTGCGAGACAATACTTGGGACGAGTATGAGTAGGTGTGAATAGTAGTAGAGATCTATACTACTGGAAGCACAGGACTCACGCTTGGATCAGGGAAAGTCGCAAGGTTACCAAGAAGCTAGTGATTGGTCTCATTTTATTCATGTAGGTCGTTACCATTGTTTCGGTAACGACTAAGAAGATGATTGATATTCTGACCCTAGTGGTCATATCAAATTGAGTCCGACTACGATGAGTTTGTTACGTGGTTCGGAGAACCAAGTTCGATGTAGCATCTGACTTAAGCCGGAAGATTGAAATCAAAGCGATAAATTGTATTGCGCCCGTTGTTAAAGAAGTTAGTAGCTAGAAATGCTACATGCAAAAATGTGATCATATCACATTAGAATATGAAGGAAGGTATATTCCATTCTGGAATTTGACTCTAAGAGACTTGAGTCTAAGCGTTGCATCATACGATGAGAGGTCATTTGAACATGACACATCGGTCTGTTACAATAGATAAAGGAAAGTACTTATCCCAAGAAGAAGAAGGAGTCCTCAATAAGGATTTATTTGGTAACTCGAAGGTTACGATTGAAAGTCCAACATAGTACGAAGACCAGATGCAAGATTGAGCATCACGGTTATTACTTAGGATGGAAAGATAATGTATGGAATCATTATACGAGCCCTATTTCGTTGATGATTCGGGGACGTAATCATCCTAAGGGGGAGATAATTGTAACGCCCGTAGATCCGGGCTAGTCAATTTAGAGACGATAAGCATCAAAAATGACTTTTTAATGGAGTATTATTTAGAAGGATTAATCTTAACTAAGTTGTAGTATATGTTACAAGGATTTCGTACATATAAAGAACGCCAGAATCCGAGTTATAACGAAGAAGTTATGACCTGTCGAAGTTTCGCGACAGAACCGGCACGACACAGCCCGACGTAAATAGTGAATTTACATTCGAGCGATGTTTTGCCTTAGAAATCTAAATGAAAGTCATAGAATACGTTAAACCGAGAGCGTGCATAAAAAGAACGCCCAAATCTGACTTCGTATGAGGAAGTTATGATTTTTCGAAGTTTCGGCTTAGCAGTGTACAGCCCGAAGTTTGAATATGAGATCGAGCGATATTTAGCCGAAAAAATCTAAACAAGAATTGAAGATCTCGTCGATAGTAGTCCAACGACGGAAAGACAGACGAAAACAGACGTCAGACGAAGGAGTTATGAGTTTATAACGGAGTTTTCCTGTCCCGGTCTACTAAAAATAATATAAAAATAATATAATAAAAATAAATTAAAAATTAGCCGACAAAGTCTAAATGAAAGTTGTAGATCTTGTTTTTACCTACGCGTCGATATAAAGAACGTCAAAAACGGAGTTCGTATGCGAAAGTTATGGATTTCTGAAGTTCGGGGCGTGAAACCCCAAAACTGTCAGAGACCACGACGTGAAATCAGTGGTCACGACGTGGCATGTCTTCTGACGCCTCCTGGAGTCTGCCAGACCCAACTTGCGATGACGCATGCAGTGACGATCAAGCCCACGACGTGAACGCACTGTTCACGACGTGGAAAATGAGAAATTTGCCCTATAAATAGAAATCAAGGGCCAGCCGATTATGGTTGCTCCATCTCTTCTCTCCCACTCCCGATACACTCTCTAAGCCCAATTTTAACCCCCCGAAGCCCCGGTATCATCCTGAGACCCAAAGCGAGTCCCGAAGCCCGAAGATCCCGAGAAGAAAAGAGTTTCCGAGCTGAAGCTCTGCCCGCGAGAAGCCCGGTGTGTGAAGAGATCACGGTTTCACCGAAGAATTACTACTCGAAGAGCCGTAGTGTTGTCCGATCATCTTCTGATCAAGTGAGTGTATAGTCACTTTCTTTTATCACATAATTATGAAGTATTTGATATGAAATACGTGTTATGTGTACATATTGTTGTTTATATGTGAGAATGCATATTCACTTTCGTCTAACTCATAGATATGATTTATTCTCTATGAGATACGTGCTAGGTGTTATATATTGTTTGTCTATTTAAGATGGGCGTGGAAATTGATGTTTTATATAAGTGTTAAATGATTTAAACTGTGTAAGTATTTATATCTACGAAAATGTTGGGTAGAACATGGGTAGATGGGATAGTTGGTGTGTGATGGAAGATGGTATGAGTAAACCTTGGTGACTATGGAGTTAGCGCCTATTGTATAAACCTTGGTGACTATGGAGTTAGCGCCTACTGTTAAGTAACCCGTCGTGACTATGGAGTTATCGCCTACTGTTAAGTAAACCTTGGTGACTATGGAGTTAGCGCCTATTGTATAAACCTTGGTGACTATGGAGTTAGTGTTGGGTTTTGAGCATTCTAACACTCCTAAGTGTACATGCAACCCTAAATACGTTGGATCTATGTTTTCTCTATTATACATGCAAATGTGAACTTTCCAAGGTATTCATCCTAACTAGCATAATAACATTGATTCATATGAATATATCAAGTTAGAATTACTTACCTCTTTGATGTAGAATGAATTCATGAAGCTTGAGTGCCTAGTGTCCCAAGTGTGACACCTCAAATGGTTCACACAACACCAAATACACTTGGAATAACTTGAGAGAATCGGAACACTTCATCAAATCGGCTAGCCCTTATGTTCATACTCTAGTGACCGATTTTGTCAACAATAATATGCTTATATAGTTAGTGACAATTAGGGTAAACCCTAATTGTCATGGCTTTCCATTTCCTTGGATCCATGGGTTTAAACATACCATGGAGCATCTTATGGGTTTTAGCCCAACTTGACAATCCATGGAGCATTAGCCCACTATACAAGTATGGATGATTTACACAATCAACCCATATATTTAATTAGTCTTCTTTTGATCACTTAATTAATTCTAGATTAATTCTTGATCAATACTAATTAAATAATCTTATTAATATATTATAACTTATAATATATTAACAAACCTTAAGTGTTATTTCTCTCATTACAGTCTATCCAAATGCATGATGCCATGCAACCCAAATGGACCATGTCGGGTCGGGTCAAATCTTACCAATTATAGTTATGGACTTAGACATTAATCCAACAGTCTCCCACTTGGATAAGTCTAAAACTATTATTGCGTATGACTTCAAGAACCGACTGGCAATCATAGCTCTCAAAAGCTTCTGTCGAACTCTGACCTTGTCGATGATCTCTGACCTTTGTCAATGACTTGTCCATTAGATAAGTGATCATATATTCCTCCATTCTAGATATCATATGGACTGAGACATGGATTGTAAATCATTCTCTCTGTCCATTTGTTGTTTCCTGATTTCCGATTCATGATGACTGACTGATTGAACAAATCAAATCAGTCCTGGCTTGGCCAAGCACTCACATGTGTCATCGCTAAATCATCGAGGGGCCCACAAATATCGCTTTTATCCCGAAGGTAAAAGGAATGGATAAACTTCGACTTATATGGCTTGTTCTACTACTTGTTGAATCATACACAAAGGCACGTTTTATAACATCGAGTTACCAATGCGTTTTCGTGCAATCAATGTATAACCAACTCATAGTAACAACTCATATCTCAAGGTTTGAAGAATATAAGATATTATCGTCTCATGATCACTCGTGATAAAATCCATGAAGTGATTCAAATGAGCGTGGGTTGAATCCAATACTCAGAACTTATGAGCACTCATGAGTGTTGTAGCATCGCTTTGTCCAACATCTTAGGCCTCTACAAGCCAACCCATGACAGTCTTGATTCATATCTACTTCCAACATATGGCCGACTGTGGATAGTTTGAATAACTTAGTCATTCGAGAAGAACAACATAGTTATTCTGGAAGTCAAAACATGCAAAGTGAAACATAATAATAATTGAATCCAATATGGTCTCAGAACTTATAAATATAAATAAAACACCTTTTTGTTTATCACCATATGATTACACATTATTCAATGTATACTGTTTCAGCTATCAACTTTATACTTGAATTAAAACAATAATTGTCCCAGGCTCCAAATATATACACTATGTTTTTCTAAACACTAGTCATGCCATACACCAAGTATGCATACTATGTTTGTTTATGATCTTTACTTTGTGAAATAGATCGATTGAACATAATTTCAATGATTCTAATTTCACACTCCCAAATCCTTATCGAAAAATGTGAGAATTTCAAATTCCTATCATTTATCGAAATCTGTTTAGATTTTAAACTTATATGCACTGACCCTCTTGTAATGAATATGTACAAAGTCACAAAGACTTGTCAACAGTCATTATAAGGTATTCCAATGGAGATCAACTCCATGGAAACTAAGTCTCATATTCAAAGTACATTGCTTTGAACATGCTTCTTGCATTAAGTTTTCTAATCTTACACAGATAACTTCCACCTATGGAGACAACTCATTTTAACTATCACTTCTGAACAGGAGATGCCTCTTTTCAAAATATGTCAATATGGTCCTTCCAAAATTAGCACTATACTTCCAACTGTCTCTGAGCAACCAATCTTTGGTAAACCTTAGATTGTCCTCGACAATTGCTTAATCATTTTAGTCATATCCAATTCTAGACCTTTTCCCTTCTTAATGCCCCAGGCATTTTGAAAATTTTAGAAATGATGAATATTATAGCACATGCAATCGATCCTGTACCCAAAGCAAATGGGACACGATTCATGATGTCTCATATAAAGACATGATACTAGACCAGTCCTTTTGCTACAATATTTCTATTTGCCAAGTTCTCATAATTCAGATTATGAAAAGGGATGCCGTAATCATAATCAAATTTTAGAACGCAAATAATAGACCCATATATAGAATTTCCTTATGTTGAGTCATTCCAACACAAAATTCATATATATCCTTGACTAAAGATGATTAAAACCTCAATCTAAGCTTTTAGAATTGAAATGAAGTATAATTTCCTCTCCCTTAATTATAGCAAAACAACTTTTCAACCCCTGCAACTCCACGAATTGAAACTTTTGTTTTCTATAATTAACATTGCTAACTTGCAACCTTTATCATAATTATCATGCTCCCACTAACATGATGATTATTAGCATAACACTTATGCTCCCACTAGCTTTGACATGTACTCAGAAATCAGCTGGACTTCTAGAAATCAATACTTTATTAACTTCCTTACCAAAGTTCAGACTTCTGATACGAGATGCTTTGATAAAAAAACTCATACACATTTCCTTAGATAGCATGCATGTGTGTCTAAACAAATTCAGAACTATGAAAAGGGATGTCGTAATCATAGTCTCAATTGTTTAGACCTTTTACCATCTGCTTCAAATCTACTTGGTGGAAGTGTTTCCTCATCATCATTTTCATGAATTGGAGAGAAACCTTATGACCCTTAACTTTTATGGTGTATGTGTTCTTGTCCATGTGAATTTGTCAAAACCATAATCATAAGACACGGTTAATGACAAATCCAAACTCATATGGACTGAACTCAATCTGAATTTCTTGCCACCTAGCAGCTCAAGGGCCTGCCATTGCTTCCAAGTTGTTATGCAACCAACTGAGAACTCTAAGAACTCATATGCAAAGCCAAATTTAACTGGAATGGGCACAAAAATAGAAATATGTCAACACGGTAGGTTATAAACCTCATGTCGTGTTCTAGTGTTAAACTATAGGTTTCTTTTTTATTATTATTCTAGATTAGATCTTGAAATTCTTTTCAGGATCTTTAAGACTCCCACTGTCCTCTTGACATATAAGACTATCTTGCCAAATATTCAAGAGATAGTTTGGATTCTTTATCAAGACAAACACTTCACACAATTGGCCTTAGTTGGTCTTTGTTTTATCCAAAACATCACAACTTACCAATTTCAAATGTACAAGAGTAGGACACTTTTACTCTTATATTTGACAAGTGTTAATAATCCTTCTTTAAGATTTGTCACTCAAATTACAAACTTGGAGTATGACTCTAAGAATTGTTTTGGAACGAGGTATGACTCATCTTCTTGATTTAACCATTTCAACAATTCATGACTCCTCTTCTTAGCCATAAAAATGCACTAAGATGTCCTTAGAAGACCAATTGTGATATGGTTCTTTAATCATTAAGATGATCACTAAACATGATACTAAAGTACTCTTCCATCTTTTCAGATTAGAGAAACTTTTATCCTTCTGCCTAATTTGATTCTTCTCTTTCGTTCTGCCATACATTGAAACTTTTCCAATGTATCAGAATTATACTTAAACTGGTAAGTATAACCCTATTTACTAAACCTTACTAAATCATGACGAATAGTCTTATCGATCTTTTGTGATGGACTTGATCAGTGCACAAGAATGTGTACTCGATCCCTTAGTCCTTCACTTGACTCACATATACATGTGAACAAGGAATTAGTCTTGATTTTCCAAAGAGGAAACTTCTCATTCATCATACTATACAACTTGCATGATTCCAAGTTTCGGTCCAATTGAGAACTTGGGTGATGAGAGTCTTTCCTTATTTAGTAAATTTAGACACTACCACAAATGAAAGAATCAATTTCATATTCCGATGTTGGTATCAATGGAATCATATAAACAACAACTTTCCACAAATGCCACTGTAAGGATATATATAAAAATAAATAAAACAAAATTTTCTTTTATTTAAAGCTTGCGGAAAAACTTATCCTTACAATGCAAATGCATATGAAAACTATGTTGTTATCTATTCCTAAGCAATCTATCACAATTCTTAAGCAGTAGCTCAAAAATTCTGATCACCGAACCATGCGATTGAAATCTATCTTCACGATCAGAATCAACATATACTTCCTTTAATTTTCTTCACATTTCTTTGATTCTTAAAACATCAACATGTGACCCAGTCACATCATGTAACAAGAATCTCATAATAGAAACTTAACAGAGTTAGATAGTGGACTTTACCTAAAGTAGAGTCAAACTTCTTGACTTGATCAATCTTATGATCTTCCAGGTAAATAGGCAGCTTTGCAATCAATTCCCCTTCCTTTGGCAAGAGAAACATATGGACTCTTTGGGAATGGTGTACTAGACTATCACATACTCGCCTTTCTCTTTACCATTTGGTCAACCGAGTTGACTATGGCCAATCCCTTTCCATTGGGAAGCGAAAGCTTTTCTGGATATCTAATGTTAACATTTTTAAAGTCCATGGAAGTTTCGGAAGTTGATCTTCTAATCAAATTTGCTTTACTAGTCCTCCAAATCATTGCTGATTCAGTAGCACCAAGCAAATAGATATGATCATTAAGGTTCATGTCATAGTCTGTTTCATAGTAGTCCCAAAGGAACTCACTATATGACTTAGAAAGTGATTGAACATCCAACATTCTCAAGACATTGACACCCAACTCTCCCGGCTTGTCAATATCTGACTTCATCTCCAAGATGTGATCACACATAGACCTTGCTTATCATTAGGGCTTGAGTGACCTTGAACTTGTGGGTTAGGGAGAATAATTGGAGGAGGTGGAGGAAGAAAAGTTCCAAGAGATTTTGGAAGATCATAGATGTCTGAGCTAGACATCTTTTGGAAGATATTCAAGATAGTTGATTTAAAGTCCTTAATATAACACCCAATATGAGATATTAAGGCTAGGACCCAACACAATACTTTATAACTTGGAAGAAGGATGCGGTAATCCAGGCTATAAAATATTTGAAGGTACGTGAATGACGATTCACCAATTTCCACCATGAAAAACGAAATGTATTATTAGGTTTTAATTGGATTTGAAACTCCTAGATCTTTTGAGATTCATTGAAATTTTCAATGGCATGTTTCAATCTCGAGTGTGCCCTTTAGGTTTTGTGACTGGGATGCCGAGGATCACAAAACAAGGTGTGAAGTAACCATGCAAATTACTTGGTACTCTTAAATGTTTATCACCCAACCGATGTGCCGGTAAACCACACACGCTCCACCGGCCTATGATAAACCTTACGAAACCCTTTGCCTACCTTGTTAAATCAAGTTAGTGTGCCGGTAAACCACACGCGCTCCACTAACCGACTTAAGCAAAGTGCAAAGTGTAATTTCATGGGTTAGCAACTTATTCACATTTTCCTAAGTAACTAAGATTGAGAATTAATAAAATGTTTAGTTACTTAGTATTTATCATTAATACTTTTAATGAAGGGAGAATTATAGTCCTTGTCCTACCTGTTCGGCTAACGACCCTCCACCAGTCAAGGAAGCGGTGGGTGAGAGTGGACACCCATTAAGCTGCCATTTTATAGGCAACAACCTTATACCGCCTTATAGACCGGCTTCGTGAATGAGGCCTACTAATGGTAAGAATGACTTGCTCTTATACATACATATATATATATATATATATATATATATATATATATATATATATATATATATATATATATATATATTATTAACTTATAATATTATAAAGTATAAGGGTTGAATTTTAACTTTTAAAATTCTAAGGGCTTAACTTGGAATTAAAGTATTCATGAGAGAAACTTTACAAATTCCAAAACTTGAGGGCAAGTTTTTGAAAATATTCAAAACCATTTAATTCCATAACTTATGTGTTTAAACTAGTTTTAATTAAAACTCTTCAAGTTCCATAACTTGAGGACAAGTTATGGAAGACTTTAAACTATTAAAGAATGTAACTCTTCTTCTTTTGTAACTTATGGAACTAATTAAGGTTACACATTTTATTACTTAATGAAGTGACTCTTGAACCTCCATAAATTGAGGACAAGTTATGGAGTCATAAAACCATTCAATGAACACAAGACTCTTCATTTTGTAACCTTTGCCAACTTTTATGAGTTTTAAGAAACTTTAATGTGACTTTTCATGTAACTTGAGGACAAGTTACACAAACACATTTTAGAATTAACTCTTAGATTAATTTAGATTGAAAACAACAATTTCACATAACTTTTCTATTAATCTAAGCAACTCATAAGAACAAGATAATTCAAATCAAATTTTTTCATGAAATTAGCCTAACCATTAAACTAATACAAAACATGAGTCTATTGATAATTATCTTTGAAATTGGATTAACATGAACATTACCACATCAAAAATAGGTTTATAAGTTCAAAAACAGGTTAGGGTAATGTTCCTAGTCCAATTCCAGCCAAAACAGTCGAAAATCTGCCAACAGGTAGTCAAACTCGTCGAGTTCAACATGGAACTCGTCGAGTTCATGCTCAAATACATGAACTCGTCGAGTTTTCTTCCAGAACTCGTCGACTTTTCTGTTCTGACAGATTCTTGGCTTCGAAAAATCAATTTGCATCAAGTATAAGAGAAAGCAAGCCTAGGCTCTGATACCACTGTTGGGTTTTGAGCATTCTAACACTCCTAAGTGTACATGCAACCCTAAATACCTTGGATTTATGTTTTCTCTATTATACATGCAAATATGAACTTTCCAAGGTATTCATCCTAACAAGCATAATAACATTGATTCATATGAATATATCAAGTTGGAATTACTTACCTCTTTGATGTAGAATGACTTCATGAAGCTTGAGTGCCTAGTGCCCCAAGTGTGACACCTCAAATGGTTCACACAACACCAAATACACTTGGAATAACTTGAGAGAATTGGAACACTTCATCAAATCGGCTATCCCTTATGTTCATACTCTAGTGACCGATTTTGTCAACAATAATATGCTTATATAGTTAGTGACAATTAGGGTAAACCCTAATTGTCATGGCTTTCCATTTCCTTGGATCCATGGGTTCAAACTTACCCATCTAACAACTGACATCCTCCACTTGTACTTTTTCTATCAAGAGTACATCCTCCCATATCTGAATCTGAAAAAGCTTGAATGAAAAATCCTGATTTCGAAGGATACCACAATCCTAACGAAATTGTTCCCTTGAGATAATGAAAAATATTTTTCACAGCAGTCAAGTGAGGTTCTCTTGGATTTGCTTGATACCTAGAACAATTACATACATAAAACATGATATCAGGTCGACTTGCTGTAAGATAAAGCAATGAACCTATCATACACCTGTATAAAGTAAGATCAACAGCAGGTGTGTCTAACGAAGGTGTTAGCCTTGTTCCAACCGCCATTGGTACTCTTAACTTCGTGATGTTTGTCATTCCAAATTTTTCGAGCAGATTCCTGGTATATTTTTCTTGATTGATGAAAATTCCTTCTCTGCTTTGAAGAATGTTTAAACCAAGAAAATTAATTATTTTACCCATCATGCTCATTTCGAATTGGCTTTTCATCAAACTTTCGAATTCACTAGACAAAGCAGGGTCAGTAGAGCAAAAAATAATATCATCGACATAAATTTGAACAAGCATCAGGTGATTCCCAACTTTCTTTCGAAATATTGTGGGATCAACTGATCCTTGTTTAAATTTCGATTGTTTTAAGAAATTGGTAAGAGTTGCATACCAGGCTCTTGGTGCTTGTTTTAACCCATATACTGCTTTATCTAAAATGTAAATATGATTAGGATATTCTTCATTAACAAAACCTGGAGGTTGTTCCACATAAACTGTTTCTTCAAGTTCTCCATTCAAAAATGCACATTTGACATCCATTTGATAAACATCAAAGTCTTTATTAGCTGCATAGGCCAAAAATATTTGAACTGCCTCGAGTCTTGCGACAGGGGCGAAGGTTTCTTCATAGTCTATTCCTTCTGGTTGCGAATAGCCTTTTACTACAAGCCTAACTTTATTTCGAACAATATTACCATCTTTGTCTGTTTTATTTTTGAAAATCCATTTTAATCCAACTATCGAAACATCTTTTGGCTTAGGGATTAGTCTCCAAACTTTGTTTCGATCAAATTCAGCAAGTTCAGATTGCATAGCAACAACCTAGTCAGAGTGTTTCATTGCAATTTTCACTGATTTTGGTTCTATTTTCAAAATAAAAACATTAAACATTAAAATTCTTGATGAGTATTCAGTACCTCATTCTTTGCACGAATTTGAGCTCTAGTCAAAACACCATCTTGTGGATTCTCAATGACTTGTTCTTTTGGATGATTTCTTGTCCATTTTTTCAAAGGTGGATATGCTGGATCAAAGTCCAATGGTGCATCTTCGTACATTTCTTCATTTTCGGATCCTGCAATAGAATTATTATCATTTAGTTCATGAAATTCATCATTTTGATCAAGATTTATGGTTTCAGTATCATTATGCTCCCCCTCAACATAATTGTCATCCTGATGCTCCCCCTCGAAACTTTCATTTACTCTGCTATTCTCCCCCTCGAAAGGATGCTCCCCCTCAACATTTGAAGAAATATCCAAGTGCCCCCCCTCAACTTGTGCATCTAGCATACTTTCGCCATTATCAATTGTATCTGATGTGATTATCGAATCATCAGTATGTTTCGAAGATTAATGAGTTTGATTATCAGCAGCATTTACTTCAGCATCGGCAGCCCTATCTGGAACACCAAAAATTAAATCATAATCAAAATCAGATGAATTATAACTTTCAGACTCATCATTTGATTCATTAAGAATTGGTTTTTGTTCGAAACATTTTTCAACTTATTTCACATAGTAATCATCAAAAGTGAGATTAAACGTCTCTTCAACTTTTCGTGTTCGTTTATTTAAGACTCTGTATGCAACCGAGTAATTTGAATATCCCAAAAATATTCCTTCATCAGCCTTAGCTTGAAATTTTGAAAGATTATCTTTGAGATTCATGATAAAACACCTGCAACCAAAAATATGCAAGAATTTTACATTAGGTTTTCGGTTATTTATGATTTCATATGGAGTTATATTAAAACGACGATGAATAAAGGGTCGATTCTGATTAAAACATGCTGTCGAAACTGCTTATGCCCATAGATATTGAGGAAGATTCGCATACGTCAACATTGTTCTTGCTGCTTCGCAGAGAGACCTATTCCTCCTTTCGACCACACCATTTTGTTGTGGTGTATATAGTGATGAGTAATTATGCGAAATTCCTTTCTCAGTTAAGAACGAATCAAGCACATTGTTTTTAAACTCGGAACCATTGTCACTTTTGATTATACGAACTTTCTTCTTTAGCCTCGTCTCAATTTTCTTGATAAATTTGATCATTGTTTGAGAGACTTCAGATTTTAACATGAGAAAATACACCCAAGTGAATCGTGAAAAATCATCAACAATAACCAAAATGTACCGTTTCTTGTTCTGAGTTTCAACAGTTGAAGGTCCACAAAGGTCAATATGAAGAAGTTCCAACGGTTCAACAATTTTTGAATCTATGACAATTGGATGCCCTTTCCGATGCTTTTTTCCTTGTTTGCAAGTTGCACATAAAGTATCATTGTCAAACTTTAGAACAGGTAATCCTCGAACAAGATCTTCTACTACCAACTTATTCAGATTTCGAAAATTTAAATGAGATAAACGTCGATGCCACAACCAGCTAACATCAGATAAAACTTTCAAAATTAAACAAACTGATGGTTTTCCAACAATTGGTTTAATGTCGAGAGTGAACATATCCCCATATCTTTTTTATTTCAGCAAAACGTCATTCGTATCAACATTAGAAATGATACTTCCTTCTTCGTTAAACACAACTTGATTGTTAGTGCCCAAAACAAGTTGTGAAACACTTATCAAATTATGTTGAATACCTTCGACATAAGCAACACGATTTACAGTAAACTGTCCATTCGTTACTTTCCCGTATCCTTTTACTTGACATTTGTGATTGTTCCCGAACTTCACAACACCAGCATTTTCCAAAATTCTAAAATCTCGCAAATTTTCCTTCCTTACAGTCATGTGACGTGAGCAACCACTATCAATGTACCATTTCTCAGCATATTGCTCGTCACATAGTACCTGCAATCATCAAAAGAAATTAGGTACCCAAGGCTGTTTGGGTCCTTGGTTATTAGTTTGAAAAAGTGAATGAAATTTAAAACCTAAAGCCCAATTTCGAACTTTGGTTTTGAAAGTATCAATTAAGTCGACATCATCAGTTAAAGGTATCGAAACATAATTTTTCGATAGTTTTGGACTTTCACTGACTTTCTTCTCGTGCGTCTCAGTGTGTTTTTCCTTTGAGATTGGTTGCCATTTTTGAACTGGAGTATTTGATTCTTTCGAAGATGAACTTCCAGATGAAGTATCATTCAAATACAGTTCATAAGCCTGCTTGATTTGATGTTGAGAAAACTTTCCCGATTGATACTTTTTCCCTTTTTCCTCAAGCCAATGATTGATTGTTTCCACCCCAGTTGAACCTTTTGTATACGAAACTTTAGTGGCTTCGTGTGCAGATGGATTTGGAAAATTTGGTTTTTGTGGATTAAATTTTGCAGATGTTCTGGATTTATCATTCACTATTGTTTGATTGTCTTTAAACTTTCGAACATTTTCAAATTTTCGAACATTGTCAAATTTTCGAACATTCTCAAACTTTCGAATATTGTCAAATTTTCGAATATTCTCAAACTTTCGAACATTGTCAAATTTTCGAATGTTTTCGAATTGGCGAACATTAGCAAAATTTCGATTTGTTCTATTTGAAGTAAATATGTTTTGATCGTTTTTTGGTTTTGGAAAAGATGAATTTGAAGTTGAAAACGTTTGTGTGCTTTATGAATGAAAATGCTTTTGTTGATTATTTGGTTGAAAAGTCTTTGAAAATGATGATTTTGAAAACGTCGTTGATTTATTTTGAGAATCAGACGAAATTGATTGAGCGGGATTTTCCTTTTTATCCGAACAATTTGAAAACTTTGTTTGTGCAGATTTAGTCAACCCGTTTTCGGACGTTTTCTTGATTGATATTTTTGATTGCTTTTCATTTGACACAACTTGCCAAAAAAATTCTTTCGAGCCTGTCTTTTTGAAATTCCTTTTTCATTCGAAAATTTTTCAACAAGATCCTTCAATTATTGTGTATTCACATTCTCATTTGTTTCATTAGATTCTTGTTTCAAAATCTCTTTTGTATTTTCTTGTTTTTCATCCCATTTTCGTTGTGGTTTTTGTCTTTGAAAAACATACGAATTCTTTGTTAGATTATTTTCGACAGTACTTTGGTTTGAAAAGAATCCTTCGTCTGATGTTTTCTTGTTATCTTCTTCGACCATTTTGTTGAACTCCGGTTTGATGTTTTCGACATTTCCAATAGTGACACACACTTGATTCGGAAATACAACATCATCTGTACACTTAAAATTTGGATACACAACAATGTTTGTTTCTAAATAATGAGCACCTTTTTTAGATAAAACTTTGTCGAAATTTTCAGTGTCTCCAAACACTTGATCCACAACAACTCGGGGATTGGATGTTTCAGTCGAAACATTCTTTTCTGTTTCATAATTGTTCGACATTTCTTCTTCATTCTCATCATCACAACTATCTGTTTGACTATCTCTTACACTCACATGATCAGAGTCACAAACATTCGAAGTAGAGGGTCTTTCAGTGTTATCCGCAACCATCAAATCATCACAAATTTCTTTACCTTTTGACTTAGATGTGACATTAATGACAGATAACTGAGAACAATCGATACTTTCCTCCTCCTCAACTTCACTGGTTTCGCTAAAACTATCAGAATTATCATCGATATCAGCAAAATTAGATTGAGAGTCAAGTTTGGAATTCTCAGTTCTTTTCAAAAATTTTACTTGTTCACTTTTGGTCAAAGTATCATTCACTATTTCAACAAGTTCATCAGCATTCAAATATGCATCTATCTTAACAATACCATAAGCAAATCGATTATCAGGTACTTTATCGAATTCTGCTATGGTTTTCTCACAATCATAGGACAAACTATCAACTTTCTCTCTTTCAAAAACAAGAAAAGGTAACAATTTCCTATGTTGTTCTTTGCTTAAATCAGATGAATGATGCAATGAATTCAGTTTGGCATACAATCTTTTTGCTAAATTACAGTAAATGTTTCTTTGAGCAAGTAACATTCGAACATCCTTATCTAGACATTCCCTATCATTATTCACATTATTCAATTGCAATTCTAGATACTCTACCCTGTTTCGTTTCGAATCTAGCAATTTTTGGGTCTCTAGCAACTGGATAATTAGTTTCTTAGCTTCAACAGTATCATCGAAAGCAATTATTTCAGAATCATAAGCTTGTAAAGGAATATTAAATGATTGAAGTATAGCACGTACCTTGGTTGTCATCGGTGATTTGTCTCCTGATTTAGTCATGAAACAACGACCAGTCACCTTTTCGTCCTCATCCTTTTCAAATTGTGCGAACATAGCTCCATGAGTTGGATTTCGCATCTCTTCGTCATCAGATCCTGAAGACCAGATCTGATATGTGCCATCCTCTTCACCTTCACCTCTTGCAACCAAAGACATCCCCTTCGTCTTTGCACGAACTTCTTCCTATCTTTCAGCATAATAGGCTTCGTCCTTGACCCTATTCTTTTTCTCTTCTTTCTTATGAATCATACAATTATTTGCCAAATGATATGCTCCGTTGCAGTAATGACAGTCAATGCCCGAATCTCCCTTAAGTTTCTTCTCAATTTTAGCTTCAGTTGCCTTCACATCATTCTTCTTAAATTTCTTCTTCTCCTCACCCACACACTTATTAACGAAACTTCCTTTCACATCACTCTGCTTCACCTTGGAATTGAAAGGTTTCTTGAAAAAAAATTAACTCGGTTGTTCGAGTAAAATGCAATCGCTTCATCATCAGAATTCATTAGAAAGCCTTCTTCATCAGAATCATATTTCTCCACTGCTTCTTTCTCAGACACTTTGGAAACAAGAGCTAAAGGACCTCCCAAACTAAGTTTCGAATCTTCAACCATCTCATTCACTTCACTTTCGTGAGTTTTCAACTGATTATACAAATCATTCAGAGATGAATAATCGAAGCTTTGTTGATTCTTCACCATCATGCTGACACTTCTCCACTCCTTACGAAGTCCCATCACAAAAGTGAGATTGAACTCCATTGATGACCTTGTGATTCCATAACGATTGCATCTATAGATCAGTTCATTAAAACGATCATAGTAAACTTCAATCGTTTCATTCTCTTTTTGTCTGAACTCTTTCAGCTCCATAAGACACTGCTTAACAGAATTTATCTTCGTTTTCTCGCTTCCCTGATACTTTTCCTTAAGATTATTCTATATATCCTTTGCAGTTTTACAACCACAGATGTAATTGTAAACAACAGGTGGCAAAGCACCTCGCAATTCTCTCAAACAACGCTTTTCGTGGTTCTTCAGCCTGGTGGATTGATCAGTGACTGCAGCTGTTGATCCAGATGATCCGATATTTTGAACATTTGGTGGAGGTTGAGCAATTCCTGTAATGCAGCTCTAGAGTTCCTCGTCCAATCCATTCAAGTAATCCTCCATTCGATCAGCCCACTGATCATAGTACTTTGGAATCAACATAGGAATCTTCGTAGAAGATCCTAACAGATGATAAAATGAATTCATCATGTTCATGTTGAAATTCGCCATTAACGTACGGATGAGATTTTTCAGAAAAACTTGAAGAAATTTGAAATTGGATGTATGAATTGATCAGAAACTCAAAATCGATTACTCGATTACACAATTCAAACGCAGAATCAAATCAAAACTGTAGATCAGATATGATTTTCAGAATCTAACAGTGCGGAAACTTTTGAGACAAAATCGTGACTCAAAAACTAGAGATTCAATTGAAAATCAGATCTTTGCAGTATTGATTCCTTCTCTGATAATAATTGTAGAAGTGTTTAATCAAGTATGAGAATCAAATGAGAGTCGAAACAATGTAATATGAACACACGAAGTAAATAACATCTGGGTTTTAGCTCATATTACTTTCAATGAACACGAGTACAAAACGATAGTAAAAATGGGAAAACTCTACTATCAACTCTATGTTCAGCTCCTATTTATAGGAGGCTGAAAGTACAAAAAATACTAAGGCTAGACATTACGCTTCGTTAAAATATGCCTTAGCAAATACATAGAAAACATACGAAATTGACAAATACACAGACTTCGACATATTACAAGACATTTCGACTCTACAAAGACAATTCTGAGGTCTGGGTTGGGTTGTCGTTATGAGTAATGAGGGTTTCGTTCATCAGTCGGTTAAGGCGGTGGGTTTTCGTAACACATGAACTTGGTATGGTGAGAACCATGCCAATTCACGTCGAATGACGATGCAGGACTCTCTATAGAACAAGTGTTGAGTCGATTCGAAAGAGACGTCTATTATAATGATGGTGTATCCCGAGTGTGCTCGACAGTGCATTCTGTGTAGGATTTCTAGTGCTTGATAACTGGTGACGATACTTTATATTATGATCCTTCTCGGTACCTCTATGATCGCTTGGCATATACAAGTTATGTATAATTAATATGAACAAGACGGTCGACTGAGTGACTCTGTCCTAAATCCACAACCATACAAGGAACAGGAATTAAGGCGGAATCACTCAATCTAATTCTGCAAAATCTTAGCTATGCTTAACCTTGATATACGTACTATGCCATCATAGCTCACCTTCGCTGATCTTTAGTTCTCTTATGAATTTCGTGACTTGTTCAGATGAGTGAGTTATTTATAATTACTTTTTCATTTCCCCGAATTTTCATGTGAATATAAGTTAAATCTTTAAAGAAATTTTTATTTAGAAGACATACCAAACTCTCAAAAGGGAGGGGGGTTCCTCGTTGCTCTTATGTGTCATGTCATTACACTCCTCCTTCTCCTCCGCCATTTCTCTCCGTCGGACAGTCTCTCTTGAAATGCCCCGTTTCACCACATGCATGACATACTTGAATTATACCAGCATCAATAGTTGAAGTGATGTGATGAGTCGGAGTCCTAAGGAAGCGAGCTTCTTCGCCATTTCTAGTTTTTGGACAATCTCTTTTGAAATGTCCATATTCGCCGCACCTATAACAGACCTGACTTAAGCCAACGCCGAGGACGTGGGTGGTTGGTTGTGCCGGTATCTACAGAAACGAATGGTGTGTCCTTGTCTGTTTCAGTTCTTACAATGCAATTTGCGGCATTTTCCTAAGTGATGGAAATTGCATTTCTTGCAATCGGGTAGGTTTCCAGCATACTGACGTACTGGCATTGGTACTGGAGTGGCAGATGTTGTGGCTGTAAGGGTTGCCACAGGTTGTTGTCTCTTGGCAAGTCTTTGAGATAACTTGCACTCCTTTTTGTTCCAAAACTTTCGTTTGTGGTTCTTAGGTTTATGAGGTGGAGTATCATTATGGCTAGGATCTTGTTGGTTTCCTTGTGTGATGCCACGGTTTGAATTGTTGAAACTGTTTCCATTCTCGTTTAGGTTGTTAGCATTGAATTACGCCATGACAACTGTCACGGCGACTATGACCGAGGCCTGAAATGTAGCGGAGTCTATCTGCAGAATTGGTGTCTCACCAGTTGGTTGGTTACCTCCTTATGAAGACATGGTTCTGTGGCATGACGAGAAACGATCTTGTGAGTAACGGTGGTCGTTGGTAGTTGTATTTCACCAATTTATGCATACTTATAAATTCCACGCCTTGATGGCCTATCCTGAATGTTACTGACAACATTCCTGAAGTGTATTCTATGGAAGTGGGCATTGCACGAGTGTTATATAAGCTAAGTTATACCGGTTTCCGAGAGTATCATGATCCGAGTTCTGTAGTGTTCTGAATACCATCCGAAAAGGAAGTCTATATGAAATAGACTTTTGAATTTGAAGTGACTATTCTTGAATGAATTTCTGTGACCTAGTTTACTGATACTAGTTGCAAGAAAAGAGGCGATAAGCCTAACACATAGTGTGAGCAGTGTAATCACTAACTCACTAAGTTATATTATTTTATAAGGTATTAGTGTGGCGTATAAGGTGTTCGGTTTCATCGTATGATTCAAGAGTGGTTTCCTCTGTCTATGTGGGTTGTGTGAGAATGGGAGTGTGGAAGGAATCTATGAGATTAATATAACATTTTTATCTTACGGAGTGATCCTTGTTGGGTCCTTCTATGATGCCACAGTGTATACAAGTGGTATATAATTTAGGATTAAATAGACCTTCGAATAAATGACCCTACTCTAAAACCACAATCAAACATGAAGCAGGAAGTAGAGCATAGATCACCAATTCAAAGTCTATAAAATTTCCATTATATAAAAACCATGGGAGTACACACTCCAAAATTATAGACCTACCAATAAGGGTCTTTTAAATTTTCATATAATTTATTTATAGAGTCTAAAATACTTCTACAGTACTTTTAATTGTATGCTCGATACTTGTTGTTATCTTATAGTAACTAAAATACTCCTATAGTATTTTAACTATGCTTCATTAGTATAGGATTTGGTGAGTTTTAGACTTGTCGCAACACCACAGTCACTCCTAAACACATTTTGGTCATATCTCGGACAAATATAGTTGATCAGGTTATATTGGCCCCACATATGACTACATAACTATCTAGGTTTAACCGTAGTGCTCAACTTGCCCTAAATATTGTTATGTAATTCTTACTATGTTATAGTTTCTTGCACGTATGTATACTTGTATACTTCTTGTAAAATACTTACATTTTAAAGTATACTTTTAGTTTCAGAGCGCTTCGGCCCCTTTAGTGTTCATAGTTGTATACCATGTAAGGTTCGGTATACTTAGTTCACTATAAACAATAGCTCTGATACCAATCTATCATACCCCCAAACCGAAACGGCGGAAATGTTCGGGGGTGGAGCACGTCATGTGTAGTATCACAACAATTACATCATAGTAATCAAAGTAAACACAACCATTACATTGAATATATAAAAGGTATTTACATCTGTTTGATTCATAATTATATACATCAAAAGTAGAAAACTATAAAGACGTGACTCTCTATACGCTCCGTCTTCTCAAAAGCTACGGGAGTACCTGTCTACTGATTTCCTGAGAATACAAGTTATTTGGAAAGAGTAGATCAACATTAAGCTGGTGAGTTCATAAGCATATTTTTTAAATGAAAACATGTTAATGAATCAGTGAAAATGTTTGTATGTTTCGAAGAAAATCCAATATTTTCTAACATATGATTTGTTACAGTGTTCTATACAGTATTAGTTTGAATGCCTGATTACCACCAGATGAATTGTATAATACTATTTTGAATGTAAAATCCCTTTTGTAAGAAAACCATGGCTAACACCAATATGTATAGAATGTTCTGTTGGAAAACGCTGGTTAGCTCCAGTATGTATAGTAGTTTATTTTCAATACTTATGTTATTAAAGCGTTTTTCATGAAAAGTATATTACTATGTAAATATATCGTTGTTATCTTCTTGCGAGTTTTATGACCATACTAACTGATACGACGTGAATCAGACGCCAATATCCTTTATGACTTTGTCATCCGTAGACCTGCTGGTCCTACTGTAGCTAACAGCAAGGTGCGGGATTGTCAATCCCGTATAGAACTATACACAAACTCACGCTCTCCCTCGAGGAGACTCTAGTTCATAAGGGTAGTCTTCCACTAGTACATATGTAAGTAACCAAAGATGTGTCTCTCAAACTAGATTAACGACTTTACAAGTAATAATACAAAAACCCTTTTTATAAATAACAGTTAAGTTTATAAACAGATACTTTCGTTCCCTAAACTATAAAATTATAATAGTTTATACGCCTGTATATAATAAGCCGTGTATTAAAATCCCAAACTATACCTATTATTGTTTGTATATATGTTATGTACTTGATTTATGTATGGATCTAAAAACTATGCAATTATGCTTGTAAGTTGAAAACGCCCCTTATGTTCAACATGTTACAAGAGGGATAAAATATCTAAATATTTTATATAAATGTGGAAACTGTATGGTTATATCCATTGCATCAGTTTTAAACGTGTTGAAATCCTTTTATATAAACTCACAATATCATTTGTGTTTGGCTTGTATTCTCCCCCTGAAAACATTAAAATCATAAAAGCTTAGGGTATGAACTCACCGTTAGTTGCGTGAAAGCGTCGGACAACAAAACTGGGAATGAAGTCCCTCGGGTGATGTACGCGGCACTTAATGGGATCCGAGACTCGATTGAATCGGGAAAAATCGGGTTTTCATCCAAGTTCACGATTTAAGGAGGGTTTGCGGTCGTGAAGGGGATTACGATCGTGAACTGTTCTCGACCGTGATCTGATCTCAGCCGTGAACGATTCACTGCCCTTGAATGGTTCATGGTCTTTGAAGGTTTGAAGGGTTCACTGCCTGTTCTTGATGAAATATTAAGATTTGAAGGGTTCTCGGCCGTGAACTCAAGAACAGCAATGTTCAATCTTGAAGAAAAACGGATGTTTTTATGCTCCAAAACGAGTTCCAAGGCGGTAAGAGTGATAGATGAAGAGAAAGCTTGTGTTTTCGGGTGATGATTTTTAGAGAGAGAAAGGGTTTTCGTGGCCAAAAAAGTGTAAATGACGGGTAGGGGCTCATATTTTTAGGGGGTTTCATGGTCGGTGGTGGGGGCCACCAGCCGTGAACGGGTTTACGGCCGTGATCGGGTTCACGGCCGTGAACACCAGTCAGGCCAGAAACCGCTGATTTTTCGAAGGAAACTCGGGTTTTCGCGCGATCTTTGGTTCCGATTCTTATATACATTTTAATTATATAAATTAAATGATTTTCCAAACCATAAGAATTTGACGGAACAAAATAAAATTAAAAATTTATTTAACGGAAATCGGCTAACGTTAACGGAAAAATGTTCGGGTTGTCACACCCAAGCAGTAAGTGTTGGTATTATTCTTGTTCTATTTTTTATTCTACCTTTTTCTGACCCACTGTGTCTTTGTTTTAGGTCTCTGATCATGATTCTGCTGATCTAAGGATCTGAACGGAGAGGGCTGAACAAGCCCTTCAGGGACAGGAGAGGATGTGAAAAGTGACCAACGAATATATGTTGAGGAGAGTGGAGTTGGTCAGCAAGGAGAAGGAGGAGAAGTAGGAGGAGAACCTACTCTAGATAGAGGAAGTGATCACTGATGCGAAGGTCAGTGCTGCGGTGGCTGTTTAAGAGGCTAAGATCCGTCTTGCGGAGGATCTGAAGAATGTAGGGTCCTAGGATGTGGACGGTTGGCGCGAGGCACTGGCCAAATTGACTCGAAAGCCTGCTACCGCCAATCAGGATCATGTACTGTGACTGACCGAAGGAGGGGAAAAGAAGGGTGTGGCCGATGATGACCAGACTAAGGTCTATGCCTACAAGAAATTAGTTTAGGTAGTTTTTGTTTTTATCAGTAATGTAAAAAAATTAATCTTTTGGATGGGTTGGTGCGCAACCCCTTTTGAATGCAATGGTTATGTTTCCCTTTTATATCTCTCTCTTGATTTTTCTATATGACCGATACGATATTAGGATCCTTAAATAATCAGGATCCCGGGAAACTTGGTTCCTGCAAACAATCCTGAGACAAAATTCTCTTAGTGAATTATTTTTAGTATACTTGAATTTTGGTAACCAAATGATTTTCGCTTAGGATCCTAGAAAGTTCAGGATCCTTAAACTTTACTTGGAGTTTTTCGAGAATAAGGATAGATGGAACCTGATTGTCTTCAAGTTTTTCCTTAAGCTTCATAAGCTCTTCAACCTTAGAATTTACTGAGGATAAATCTCAACTTAGAAAATAACTTAGGATCGTTGTTCACTTTTGATGATAAGGTTCTTCGCTGATGAGGATCTATACCGATAAGGATCCTCAATGATAAGGATCCTTAATGATGAGGAACCTGTTTAGGTTATAGACTTTGACAACATTCTTGGGTAATATTATAAATTTAACTGATAACATGTTAATGTTATATACTGGGGAGGATCCCAACTTGTGACGTATCTTAAGGGAGATATCCCTACTTATGATAATATGAAAATGTTATGATTCGTGTGTGTTTTCTGGGGAAAAATCCCAATGTGTTATAACATGAAAATGTTATAAATCTTATGTAATTTCTAGGGTAAAATCCCAATTTTAGATAAGATGAAAATGTTATAAACCTTAAGGATCTTAACTTATTTTCAAAGATAAGAGGTTTTCCAAGTCACTGCATCATGAAATGATCCCCTTATCCGTATCCAATAGTTAGATATCGTGTGTTCAAGCCAGGTGTATAAACCTTAGTTCGTGTGAATTAGGTATTTAGCTCTTTAAAGCTTAGAGGGGATTAAGTACCCTTAGGCATAGGAGAGATGATCAATCTCTAGGTTGTGTATACGATAGTTTTAAGATCATATAGTTAATATAATGGAATTGTTCAAGTGTCAGGATGCTGAGATCTTCGTGTGTCAAGATCCTTATATTTCAGTATCTTTAACCTTGAGGATCCTCATGTTTCCGAATCATTGCTTATGTAGATCCTTAGTTGTACGTTGTTCTGCATAACAAACGTTAGCTAGGGGTGGGCGTTAGTCTAGCTAACGCCCTTCCGATGCGTAAGTTAGTAATGTATTCGAGGAGAAAATAAGTAATGACAAAAAGTTTAAGGTAAAGAACATGTGCACCTTGGTCTTGTTGAAGATCAATCGATCTTATGTACATGTAGTATGCTTTGAGATGTATAGCATTCCAGGATCTTGGAAAAATGTCTCCTTTAAGTGTTGCTAGCCAATATGCTCCTTTTCCAGCTTCAACATCTATGAGATATGGTCCTTCCCACTTATGATCTAATTTACCTACACTAGGATCCTTGGTGTTTTAGAATGTTTTCCTTAATACCAAGTCTCCTCTTTGGAATATCCTGACTTTTAAGTTCTTATTGTAAGCCTTGGTGATCCTTTGTAGATGAGCAGCAATGCGTATCTTGGCAATATCTCTGAGTTCATCAATAGTGTCAAGATCCTGGGCTAGGATTCCGTCATTTTCTTGATTTTGGAGCAAGTATCTTGCCGTCGGGATCACTAATTTTCTAGGGATCATTACTTTTGTTCCAAACACCAAGGAGTAGGGGGTCTGACATGTGGCTAATTTGGAAGTAGTCCTATCTTCCCATAGAATGAAAGGGAGCTCTTCTACCCATCTTCCTTTCTTTTTATCTAGCATTTTCTTCAAGTTGTCTACTATGATCATATTGCTAGATTCTGCTTAACCATTAGCTTGGGGATGAACAGGAGTGGACATTATCATTTTGCTTACGAATTGGGATCCATTGTCGCATATGATTTCAGCAGGGATCCCGAACCTGGTCGGGATATTACGTTTAATAAATGAGACTACCTCCTTGTCTCTTATCTATACGAAGGCTTCAGACTCGATCCACTTCGAGAAGTAATCAGTCATCACCAACATGAAGACTTTTCCTCCTGGAACTATTGGTAATTTTCCCACTATATCCATTCCCCATTTCATGAATGATCATGGAGAGATAATAGGATGTAGAGGTTCCGTTGGTTGATGTAGGATGTTGTTGTGTCTTTGGCAATCATCACACTTTGAGCATGAAGAAAAGAATCTCTCTTCATGGTTGGCCGGTAGTATCCTGTTCTTAATACCTTGGAGTATAAGGATCTGCCCCCAGTGTGATTGCCATAGTCTCCTTCATTTATTTCCTTCAAGAGTTCTGCAGCTTCAGGATCTTCCAAGCATCTGAGATATGGACCTCCCATAGACTTTTTATAGAGTTTACCTCAAATTATTACGAATCTTAAGACTCTTGTTCTGAATGCTCTTTCGCTTTTTCTTAAATTGGAATCGTGCCATTTTGGAGATACTCCATAATGGGTTGGATCCATGATCGTGGACCTTTTTTAGGATCATGTTCGTCGGGATCCCTTTGACGAGGGATCTGAGGGTCAGGATCTTTGATGGCTGCTACACTAATTGGTTGTTCAGGATCATCGGGTTTGTTGGAAAGGGCTTCTATAGCTGGAGTTATTATGTGGGTTATAGGGATCTTTATTTCTGGTGGGATCCTTAGGGAGGATCCTAAGTTGGCTAATGCAGCTACTTCAGTGTTTTCTTCCTTGGGAACTTGGGTTAGGCTAAAGTTTTCGAAATCAGAGGCTAATTTTTTGAGGATCTCGAGGTATGATGCTAATGTTTCACCTTTCACTTCATAAGATCCATTGAAGTGGATGGTTAATAATAAAGAATCAACAAATACCTTAACATCCTTGATATGAAGATCCTTAGCGAATTGTAGTCCCATGATGAGTGCTTCATATTCCGCTTCATTGTTGGTTGTGTTGAATTCGCAACTAACTGCCTGGGGTAGGATGTCCCCCAGTAGTGATTTTAGGATGATCCCTAGCCCGATTCCTTTTTGGTTTGAAGCTCCATCGGTGAATAGTTTCCATTTTCCCAAGTGTTCATCTTCTAGGAGTTGTTTAGCTTCAGTGTCTACTTTGCTTTGTAGATCATCACTAAAGTTAGCAACAAAGTCTGCTAATGCTTGTGACTTTATGGTAGATCTTGGCTCATATTTGATGTCAAACGTGCTTAACTTTTCACTGACCATTTTGCCATCCTTCCTGACATCTCTAGTTTTCTCATCATATTCTTAATAAGATAATTAGTTTTCAGATGTATGGTATGTGTCTCAAAATAATGTCTTAACTTAGTAGAAGCAGTTACTAATGCAAGAATTAATTTTTCGAGATGAGAATACCTGGTCTCAGGATCCAGAAGACTTTTACTTACATAGTAGATAGGATGTTGGTCTCCGTTAAGATCTTTGGCTAGAAAATCACTTACCGCACTTGAGGATACCGAGAGGTAGTGGAGAAGTGGTTCTCCATCTATAGGCTTCACCAGAAGTGGCACGGAACTTAAGTATCTTTTGAGTTCCTAAAAAGCTTCTTCGTGTTCTGCGGTCCATTCAAACTTCTGGTTCTTCTTCAAGATATCATAGAAGGGCTTACACCTTTCTGAGGATCTTGAACTGAACCTGTTGAGTGCTTATACTCTTTCCGGTTAGCCTTTGGATGTCTTTTGTTGAAGATGGAGATTTCAGCTTGATGATTGCTTTGATCTACTCCGGGCTTGATTCTATTCCTCTCTTGGTTACCATATACCCAAGGAACTTGCCCGACTTCATCCCAAAGTGGCATTTAAGTGGATTCAACATCATGTTGTATTCGTCTAGAATGTCGAAGGCTTCTTTGAGATCCCTGAGATGATCTTCAGCTTTCATTGACTTTACCACATGTCGTCAATATAGACCTCCATGGTGTCCCCCAACTTGTCTTTAAACATCCGATGCACTAGTCTTTGATATGTTGCACCTGTATTTTTAATACCAAAAGGCATTGCGGTGTAACAATATATACACATTGGTGTTATAAATTTTGTATCTTCTTGATCGGATGGTTCCATCTGCATTTGTTGGAATCCTGCTGAAGCATCCATGAAGGTTAAGAGTACGTGGCCAGCCGTTGCATCTATCATAGAGTCAATGTGAGGTAGAGGGAAAGGATCCTTAGGACAAGCCTTGTTAAGATCCGTGTAGGCTACACATACTTGCCATTTTTCGTTCTTCTTCTATACGACAACTACATTAGCTAGCCATCTTGGGAAGTTCACTTCCTTGATCATCCCTGTCTTGAGGAGCTTTTCCATTTCTTCTTGGATGATCTCATTCCTTTCGGGTGAAAACTTCCTTCTCTTTTGGTGTATGGTTCTGAAGAAAGGATCAATATTAAGTTTGTGAGTGATAATACTTTTGTCTATACCTTTCATATCTTCGTGTTTCCATGCGAACGTCTTGCTTCTGGGTCGAAGGAAGTTTAACAGGTCTTGCTCGATTTGCTCAGGTATTGACCTATGAGGACCTTGGCTCCAGGATCCTCGATGCTCAGGGGCACTTCCTTCACGTCTTGCTCCTTCGTTTCTAGAACATGTCGTGCCTCCTGCCTTAATTGCTATGCTTTCTGGGGTTTGGTCGTAGGCTTCATAGAGGTTTTGTAACAGTCCTTCGACTCTTGTTGATCTCCCACGATCTTCAATGTTCCTCATGGAGTAGGCATCTTTACACACTGACGATATGTTGATGGAACCGCTTTCATCTCGTGGATCCACGGTCTACCTAATATCACATTATAAGAATATAAAGTGTCAATAACACAGAAATTTGTATAGAATTTACCCCCTCTATGTATATTAGTAGCTTTATCTCCCAAATAGAGTGTTTCGCTTCTCCGCTATATCCTATATGTTGGATTTGTGTCTAAGCCCGTAACTATATTTGGTATGTACTTGACCCGGTTGTGCATGGTTCTTTTGGGTTGCCTTCACCAAAGCAACTGGATAAGATGATTTATATAGAGAGAGAGGTTATTATGGTTTATTAATATATTATATGAATAATATATTAAAAGAGAAATCATATAGTTTAATTAATATTGGTCAAGAATTAATTAAGAATTAATTTTGTGGCTAAAAGAGATTAATTAAATAAAGGAGACTGGAACTGTCATTTATAAGATAATTGATTTTGGGCTGTGAATCCTCATGGATATAAGGGGCGGACGAAATTCAGAGTGGAATCCCACTCTAATTTCGTCCATGGGGGGCCTTATTCCAGAATGTTCTTGAAGCTGCTTAGGGCCTAAGTCATCCATTAGGGTTTTAACTGAAACCATAGTAGCTCAGCTATTTAAGGGACCGCAGGGCTACAGATTTCGGCTACCAGAAGAAACCCTAGAGTTCCTATTGACGAAATTGTGCCTCTCTCCTTCTCTCTTCTAAATCATCATCTTGCCTTGGTGTTTGTAAGTCATTAGAGGTATTACACTTGTGATACTAAGCTTTTGAAGATTGAAGATTCTTGCAACTATTGAAAGGTATCATCTAAACATGTTTTATTATAGATCTCGTTTTCATAGTATGCCATATTAGGGTTCGCAAGCTTTGGATAATTTGAATGTAAAATAGAGAAACCTAGATCCAAAGCTTTAGGGTTTTGCATGTGCACATAGGATGTTCTTTTGCTCAAAACCCATCACTATGAGGACCGAGGATCTTTTGATTATCTCTGATTCCAGGATGTTCATCCTATTTAGTGTGTCCAAGAGTACGATGTTGACTGAGGATCCTTCGTCAACAAGGATCCTTCTGACGAAGTGGTTGGCAATGTATAGTGATATCACGAGTCCGTCATGGTGAGGATCCTGGATCGCTTCCATGTCTGTCTCATCAAACGTGATTTCCTTTTCATTGCTAACCAAGGTATTCTTCTGTGGTCTATCCTCCTTTTCTGTTTTAGTGACCTTGGCGTGTCTTTTAGCCTGAGAGTAAACAGGACCACAAATGTTAGATCTGCCTGAGATAAGGTTAATTATCTTGGCGTTTGGGGGTGGATATCCTGGTTTCTCCAGGATCTTGTGACCATCCTGGTTGTTCTCCTTGGATTTTTCTTTCTTTCTTCTGAGGATCTCTTTGAGATGCCCCTTGCTAAGGAGGTAGTTGATCTCCTTTCTTAGTGCTATACAATCCTCCGTCATATGACCGAAATCTTCATGGTAAGCACACCATTTGGACTTGTCTTTCCAACTGGTGGACTTGATATCCTTCTTTGGCCACCATGCTTTGTCTCTGAGATCCTTCGTATCATGGCTTAAACCTGAAACATCCACAGAAAAACATTAGTCAGTGATCATAGGAAGTTCGTCTTCCTCTCCTTCATCTTCGAGGGCATTAAATCTGTGATGGTCTGGTTTGGAATAGGGCTTCCATTTGTAGGATCCGATCTTGGGGTTGAGGATCCGGTCTTCCTATTAGGGTTCTCATATTCACTTGAAGGGTTGTTCCTTTTCTGGACTTCTTTATACTCTTCAAGCCTTATGAACCTCAATGCTCGACACCTAACTTCGTACAATCTCTTGCATGGGGTCATCACAAGATCTTCATAGAAAGGTGAATCCTTCCTTAGACCCATGTTGAAGGCCTCTACAACAGTCGCCATATCAATGTTGGGGATGCTTAGAGCTTCCCTCCCAAACCTGTTAACAAAATCTCTAAGTCGTTCCTTAGGATCTTTAACCATCCAATAGAGATCACTAATGATCTTGTGGTAGGTTCTGCTACAAGAAAACTGGTTATCGACAATATTGACTAAGTGTGCAAATGAAGTAATAGAATAGGGAGGAATGTTTAGCAGCCATTTAAGAGCTGATCCCGTAAGGGTTGAACCAAAGCCTTTGCATAGTCAAGCTTCCTTCAAGTGCACTGGGATGGGAATGATCTCCATCCTTACTCGGTATTGTGCTACGTGCTCTTTAGGATCTGTAGTTCCATCGTAAGGCTTCATGCTAGGAGTCTGGAAGCACTTAGGAACTTCGGTATTGGCTATCGTAGGAGCAAATCTCGAGATCCTGTGACTTGTTGGAGATGCTTCTGGTATGGGTTGAACTACTCTGGGTACACTTAAGATCATCTGTCTTAACTGTTGAAGTTCCCTGGCCATATTTGGACCTATTCCTGCATCAACATTTCTAGAGTTAGTATTGATAGTATTGTTGTTTAAGAAGTTACTTGAATCGAGGTTTCTAGGAGTATTGAAAGGCTCATTGATATTATTGAGCATAGATGCTCGATTGTTCATAGTTGTCCCCAGGGTGACCCAGCAGTAGCAGGAGCTGTGTTCTCATGATGATTTCCTTGGTTGTACAACTGTGGGCATCGTTTCCTGTGATCTCTGAATTTCTGACTTCATCCTCTCCACTTCTCTAAGTATTGTTCTATTCTCATTTTGTTGTTGAGTCATCTGTTGCGTCATTTTCCTCATCATAGCGAAAACTTCAGCAGTAGTGACCGGAGCAATCGGATCCTGGAGTCCTGAAGATCCCAAACTTGCTTAGCTAGTGACCAGAGCAGTCGGATCCTGGAGTCCTAAAGATCCCAAATTTCCTAGGTTAGTGACCGGAGGGGTGTTTCTCTTGGAAGTGCCATGCGCTTTCCTCTGACCAAGGGGTCCATTCGGAGGAGGTGGTAGGTTTTTGGTTGGAATGGAAGGAGCGGAGGATGAAGAAAGGATCGTTTCTGTAGACATGATCTTTCGAGGATTCTGAACACAACGACCCCACGGTGGGCGTCAAATTATTTTAGTCAAAAATTACACAAGTATTGATCAACCAAATTGAATGAGAGGTCGTGATGTTCGAATTGTGCAATAGGAAAAGATAAAGAAAATGGCACGATTGTTAACAAGGAAAGCCCTTGATCCTTGCTAGGATCTCCGGCACAAAACCTTGGGAGGTGATAATGATCACCTGCCTTATTGATTTTATTAATATAAAATGATGATTACAGAAAATATTTCAGTAAAAACAAATGAAAAAGTTCTTAGAGTAAGCTCAGAGTTAGCAGTATGTGTCGTGTGTGAGATAAATGTGTCAATTTATAGTCTAAGCTAGCTAACAAGATGTCCGATATTCTTGGGATCCTTTATGACCAGCTTTGTGAACGTTGTTTGACTTGGTATTTCGAGTCTTTAGCATAGTTGAGACGAAACTTTGTTGAGAATAAGTCTTCTCTTGACTATTTATGCACATGTGTTTGTTAAGAATGAAATATAACTGTTATAAATGTTAGTAAATAATAATAACGGTAATAGTCGGGATCCTGAGATAGTTGAGGATCCTGAATATCTAATGAGGTTTGAGGATCCAGGATGCTTTGAGGATCATGGCCCTAACATTTGCACCCAAGTTACTCCTGAAACTATAGGAGTTAATTTCGAGAATATTAAAGGTGCCAGTCAGACATAGAGTTCCAAGTTGGGGACATGGTACTTCTGAAGGTGTCACCTTGGAAAGCTGTCATCTGATTCAGGAAGTGGGGTAAGTTGGGTTCTAGGTATATTGGTCCTTTCAGGGTTTTAGCTCGGGTGGGTAGGGTTGCGTATCGTATGGATCTACCCGAGGAGCTTAGTTAGATTCACATCACATTTCATATCTTTCAGCTGCAGAAAATTTTGGTTGACGATTCTGCAGTATTTCCATTAGAGGCCATTGAGATGGATAATCACATGTATTATATAGAGAGACTGGTGACACTCCTCGACACGAGGACAAAGACTCAGCGAAACAAGGTTGTGGATCTAGTAAAGGTGCGGTGGCAGCACCAAAAGGGTCAGAATAGATGTGTGAGCCTAAAGAAGAGATGAGAGTAGGGGAGAATTGTAACGCCCGACCTCTAGGTAAAATTCTTAAAATATAATTGTTACTAAGTTTGTGAGTTGGCCCAGTACGTTGGGCGTACCATGGCGAGCCTTGGACACAAGGTTTTCCCCCTAGTACGATGGGAGAACATATGGTATGCTAGGCATACCAGAGTGTGACATCCCCATTTTCACGGCCAGAAAAGACCGATTTCGTTTATGCTTTATAAAAATCAGAGTACCTCTTTTAATAAAAATGTTGCGGAATTTGTTCCCAGTAAAACATGATAAATACGTTATCAAAGCATTTCCGAAGAAAAGTATTTTTTATTCATTTTAAAACATTTGGGATGTCATTGTTAATACAGAAACATAAGCATAACCAGAACTTACATTTATTTACACTAGTGATCTACATCTCTTTTAAATCTCTCAGTGTAAAGTAGCTTCGTATCGACACCTGTGATACAAATAAACTGAGTGGGTCAGGTTGGGAAACCTGGTGAGTACATAGGGATTTCAATCCCACAATGTTATATCATATATATAATTTAGAACTAAAAAAATATACGATTTCACCATATATGTATAAGCAACTCTTATCCCACCCCGTCGATCCTCACAACGAGACTATCCATACTCTCAAACCTAAGTTTAACCGTTTTACCTATTCCATACTCCCGGATCAGAAATGAACGGCTTTACCTAATCCATACTCTCAGATTAATGACGAATGGTTATGTCTAATCCATACTCTCGGACTAGGGACGAATGACTAATCCATAGTCTCGGATTAATGACGAATGACTATGCCTAATCCATACTCTCGGACTAGGGACAATATTGACTAAGTGTGCAAATGAAGTAATAGAATAGGTGCGGTGGCAGCACCAAAAGGGTCAGAATAGATGTGGGAGCCTAAAGAAGAGATACTGCAACTTTTGTTTAGATCACTAAGTCTAAAAGTCGCTCCATCGTAAATTCACTATTTACGCTTCTCGGTGTCGTGCCGGTTCCGTCGCGAAACTTCGACGGGTCATAACTTCTTCGTTATAACTCGGATTTCGGCGTTCTTTATATCCCCGGAATCCTTATTTCGACCACTACAACTTTATGTAAAGATACCGGGCTTATATCACACTTTAATTTTGACGCTTATTTTTATCCTTTATTAATTATATCTTTATAATTAAGTAATAAGCACACAAATACACATAATTCACATAGAATTCAAATATTTCATCTTTATTACTTCAAAAAGAGTTACAATAGTTGACCTAGACTATTACATTATCTAAAAATGCTTAGCCCCGAAACCCGAGCGTTACAATTATCTCCCCTTTAGGATGATTACGTCCTAGAATCATCAACGAAACAGGATTGTATAATGAATCCATACGTTATCTCTTCATCCTAGGTAATAACCGTAACTTCTATGTTGCTTCGAACGAGTATCTAACTCTTGGACTCCTTGACTGCAGGCGGTGCTTGATCTTGCACCTGCTCCCTATCTCATGTTAGACTCCAAATTATGACCTTCAAGTCACAATCTTGATCCTTACTGGAGACTCCTTCTTCTTCTTAACAACTTAAGATAAGTTGTTTGATTTCCACAATAGACCGATTGATCATGTTCCAATGCCTTCTCATCGTGTGTCGCAACGCTTAGACTCAGGTCTCTTAGAGTTAAATTCCGGAATGGAATATACTTTCCTTCATGTTCTAATGTGATATAATCACATTCTAACATGTAGTATTTCTAGCTACAAGTTTCTTATTTTAACGGCGATTCGCGATACTTCTATTGATCGCTTCGATTATTTTTTATTTCAATCTTCCGG